>NC_081409.1:156805216-157131466 GCF_030272615.1 Cryptomeria japonica
ATGTATGTCTCTATATACTAGTGAATCAGTAGGGGAGAGCAGAATGGTTACTAATGTAGAGCTGGCTAGAGAGGTGGAAGAACAAAAGGAGAAAAATAGACTCCTTGAAGAAGCTGTGAGTGACATGAAGGATAAATTGCAGGAAGTAGTGGATAAGAGGACACAAGGACCTTGGGATGAAGACACCAAGGGTAAAGGCAAGAAGACTATAGACATAGATGACATTATCCCTGAACTAGATTCCTTGTTCAATGAAGAACCTTTTGTGAAAGCTATTAAGGCCTTGAACACCAAAGCCTTTGAAGGATTGCCACATTTCAGTGGAGGAATGGATATAGACACTGTTATGGAATGGATTGAGGGCATGGAAAACCACTTTGAGTGTGAAGGAGTGACAAAGGCTCAAAAGGTTAAAGTTGCCAAATCAAGATTAAGGGGAGTAGCTTTGACATGGTGGAAGTACCTGCAAGAAGAAAGAGTTAGTATGGGGAAGCTACCTATTGCAAATTGGAAAGCTATGGTGGGTAAGATTAAGGAGAGCTACTTACCAGAGGATTATGAAGTCCAACTTCATAAGAAGAGACAAGGATTGAAGTAGAAGGATCTTGATGTGGCCTCCTACACAGAGGAGTTTCAGAAGCTATGTCTTAGGTCCAAAGTCCAAGAAGATGAATCCATTAAGGTGGCTAGGTATCTAAGTGGCCTAAAGTGGAACATTCAAGAGGAGATAAGCCTATGGACTCCTACTACTATCCAAAAGTGTCATCAGCTTGCTGCCAAGGTAGAAGAAAGGAACAAAAGGAAAGGAGACTCCCATAATAGGGGTAGAGGCAGAGGTAGAGATCAAGTGAACCACCGAGGTGGTTACCAAAGCAAGTCAAGTGAGTAGAGGAATCAAGGAGAAGCAAAGTTGACTGAACATGGCAGTGAAATCAATCCTAGAGGAGGACATTCTAGAGGAAGAGGTTCACAAGGTGGACCAAATAGGGGTAGAGGTACCGGTAGAGGTAACTCCTATTTTGCAACCATGAAGTGTTACAATTGTGGACAATTGGGACACCCGACATATAGATGCCCTGACAAGCCTACATCATCCAATAGTGGAAAGAGGGTTGCTTATGCACATGAAGACTCTTCAAGCAGCAAAACACCTAAGGTGGACCATATTGAATCAGAGAGTGGAGAAAATCTGATGTTCAATAGGGTCTTGATAAGACAGCCAGTCAAGAGTGAACCTAAGCATAGGAGAGCATTGTTTAGGGTAAGGTGAAAGATTCTTGGTAAAGTGTGCAAGGTGATAGTTGATTCAGGCTCAACTGATAATATCATATCAGAAGAGGCAGTTAGGAAGTTGAAACTCGCAAGGATACCCCACACTAACCCATACAAGGTGACATGGTTGAATCATGAGCAGAGTGTGTTGGTCAATGAATAGACTTGGGTAGAGTTTTCCATTGGAGGATACAAGGACAAAATCCTTTGTGATATGTTGCCAATGGATGCATGTCACTTACTATTAGGAAGACCC
The DNA here is from genome assembly GCF_030272615.1 of Cryptomeria japonica. Taxonomy (NCBI): domain Eukaryota; kingdom Viridiplantae; phylum Streptophyta; class Pinopsida; order Cupressales; family Cupressaceae; genus Cryptomeria; species Cryptomeria japonica. The sequence goes on from NC_081409.1 coordinate 156,806,745, forward strand.
TGGCAATTTGATAGAAAGGTGATCTATGATGGAGAGGAGAACTCCATTTCCTTTAAGAAGGACAACAAGACCTTCAAGATTTAGTCTTTGACAGAGAATGAAGAAGGAACTTCAAACACACCTAGTGTCTTAATGGCTACTGGTAAAGCGTTTTTGAACCTGCTACATGAGGAGGAGACAGTGAAGTGTGCCATCGTTGTGAAACCAAAGGAGGAAGAAGACAAGTTGCAGACAGAAGTACCCAAGGAGGTGAAGCACATGTTGCAAGAGTAAAAGGACATAGTGAGTGATGGGACACCTGCAACACTCCCACCTAGAAGGTCTATAAGTCTTCAGATAGACTTTGTTCCCGATGCATCCTTACCTAACAAGGTTGCATATAAGCTCACACCTGATCAAAACAAAGAGGTAGCAAGGCAAGTGCATGAGTTATTGGAAGAAGGACTGATTAAGAAGAGCATCAGCCCATGTGCAGTCCCGGTAGTGCTAGCATAAAAAAAAGGAGGTAAGTGGAGACTTTGCACTGACTCAAGAGCAATTAATAGTATTACCATAAGGTATAGGTTTCCTATTCCTAGAATAGAGGATCTAATGGAATTTTTAGGAGAGGCTATGTATTTTACCAAGCTAGACCTTAAAGTGGTTATCACCAGATAAGAATTAAGGAGGGTGATGAGTGGAAGACTGCTTTTAAAACCACATATAGATTGTATGAATGGCTTGTAATGCCATTTGGACTCACACCATCAGTGAGGAATTTCAGTGGCATATGTGCACCAGTCCTTGACACCATCAAAGGAGGTCTTAAAACTAAGTTTAAATGGACAAAGAATTTCAATTGTTGAAGCAAGAAGTAGCCACAAAACCTATCCTTCTCCTACCTACGTTTGATAAGCTATTTACCTTGGAGTGTGATGCAAGTGGAATTGTAGTAGGCGGTGTGTTGAGTCAAGAGGGAAGACCTGTGGCATTTTTTAGTGAGAAACTTAATGAAGCAAAGAAGAAGTACTCAGCCTATGACCTAGAGCTATATGCATTAGTGCAGTCTCTAAAAAAGTGGAGACATTGTCTACTCCCAAAGGAATTTGTAGTGTTCACAGACAATCAGGCATTGAGTTACATCAACACTCAAGAGAAGCTAAGCAATAGACATCTGAAATGGATGGAGTATCTCCAATCCTTCACCTTCACCATCAAGCATAAGAAGGGACAACTTAATAAGGTGGCAGATGCATTGAGCAGGAAGTTGTTGACTATTCAAGAGTTACAGTTGCAAAGCATAGGCATAGAAGGTTTCAAAGACCTCTATGAAGAAGATGAAGACTTCTCATCAGCTTACAAGGTTTGCAAAGAGTTTGAGAACCATTTCCATGGTGAGTATGCAGACTACACTCTCCAAAATGGTCTCTTGTTCAAGGGTAACCAGTTGTGTGTACCTAGAGGATCTATGAGGGAGAACCTCATCCAAGAGAAACATAATGGCAGTTTGAGTGGACACTTTGGGATTAATAAGACCTTGGATTTAGTACAGAGGTACTACTATTGGCCAAATTTTCCAAGAGATGTGAAGAGGTATGTAGAGCAGTGTGGTGTATGCCAAAGAGCTAAAGGTGGATCAAGCAATGCCAATTTGTATCAACCATTTCCGGTCCCTAACAGACCTTGGGAATGTATAAGCATGGACTTTGTAGTAGGACTTCCCAAGAATAAAATAGGTATGGATAGCATCTATGTGGTAGTAGATAGATTTTCCAAAATGAGTCATTTCATACCATGTAAGACTACACATGATGCTAGTTATGTTGCACATCTGTTCTTCAAAGGGATTGTTAGGATTCATAGACTCCCTTTAAGCATTATTTCAGATAGGGACAAAAAGTTCATGGGTCATTTTTGGTAGACATTATGGAGGAGACTAGGAACTAACTTGTCATTTAGCTTAGCTTACCATCCACAAATAGATGGTCAAACTGAAGTCATGAATAGAGTGTTAGGCAATTTGTTGAGATGTCTAACTAAGGAATATGGTCAGACATGGGACCTTATCATTCCTCAAGCAGAATATGCATATAATGACAGTGTGAATAAAACCACTAGTAGAAGTCCTTTTGAGGTAGTGTATGGCAGACATCCAAGGGGAGTATGTGAGTTGAGAGATCTGAGTAGTTTGGAGATGAAGAGTGGACAAGCAGAGGGCTTCACCCAAACCATCAAGGAGGTACAAGAGAAAGTTAAGAAGGCCATCCTTGAATCCACTCACAAACTGAAACCCAAAATGGATGAGAAAAGGAGAGAAGTTCAGTTCAAGGTGGGTGACTATGTGATGGTCCATTTGAGCAAAGCAAGGATGCAAAGTGGTAAGCCTACCAAACTATAGATGAAGAGGGTAGGACCTTGTCAAGTTCTAGAAAAATATCGTGAGAATGCATATAAGGTTGATTTACCTTCAGACTTAGCCATTTCACCAATCTTCAATGTTGCTAATCTGGTAATGTACAAGGGAGAGATAGCAGAGCAGACTGAGAACCAAGCCAAGGTGTTACAAGACTTGGATGTAAACACCTTACCTCAAGTGAAGAAGCCTAAAGAAGTGGAGATCTTGGAATCAAGAGTGAAAAATTCTACCAGACACTAGGTCTACATGGAACACTTAGTGAAATGGGCAGATCAACCAGTATCTGAAGCTACATGGGTGGAGGAGAGCAAGTTCAGGAAGCTTGGCATAGACCCGGATCTCATCTCTTCTCCTATTTCTTAATTATGTGCAAAGGGGGATTATGGTGTAGGAGAACCCTTTCAAGCTCTCCCTCCTTCTTGTTTTGTTGGTATTATTCTTCTTATGAAGCCATTGTATATAAAATAATGAGCCAAGTGCTCATAGTTCCTAGGTAGGGTCCTAGAGGAGATCTTAGGGGTCATAAGTCAAAATTGTGATTGCTTTGGAAATGGAGGTTATGTGTGTCCTGGAGGTGTTTAGGGGTCCTTCATATCATGGTGGTGTCCTTAGGTTTGTCCATTGTGGGTCTAAGAGTCATGAAGAGCAACATTGGGAAAGTTGCTCAAAAGTTGCAAAACTTGCATGACAACTTTTAAAAGTTGTCAAACAACTTTTCCACCATGTTGTCAAAATCATTAGGTTGGTGTGGACAACCCTAAATGTGGCACACTGACCAAGGAATGGGTAGTATAATATTTTTTTAACCCTAAGTTAAAGGTTTGGTTGTCAGAGATTGTATGGCTCAAGCAAACTGTATTGACTGTGACTGTTTTTGAGTTACCAGTCTATTTGAATGAAGTTACCGAGAAAACAAATGGATTGATTTGTGATAAAACCTATGTGGAATGTCTTCTTTGGTGTATATATCTTCATTGTGAGTGATTAGATTATCTTTTTGATTACCGGTTGAGTGTGTTTGTAAATAGTTTGTGAATTGCAGTTTTACTGTTCAGTTTTGGACCGGTTTGAGTAAATGAAGTCTTGACTCCATTCCCCATTGTGGAACCACCATGAAACCATGGGGAATGGATGTGGAGACCCTGTACTATATTTCCAAGCAAGAAGGGCCCTTGGAAATGCATGGAGGCCAAGTATATACCCATTCCTAGGCAAGATTTGATAGTGCCTAGTTAGGAATGGCTGTTGGTGCAGAGGTCTTGGAGAGCAAGGTTGTATAGTGGAGAGTGCATCCTTTGAAGGAAGTGTAGAGGAGTGAGTGAAGCATCATTGGTGTGAAGGAGGAGCCTCCACCAAACCAAACAAGGTGGCTAGAATACAAAACCTTCACTGTGACCTAGACAGACTCTAAAAACCCTCTCAAAAACCCTTAAAAACCTTAAAATCCACCAAGGACAGAGTATGGACACTTGGAGGCCTAAAACCTAGAAAATCCTTGATTCTTCGCCAAATGAATAGCAGTCCTTTTTGGGAGATTGGGTTGTTTGTGCATCGTTTGTGAGAGGGAGCCCTAGAAGACCAGTTATGAGGCCTAATTGGTCCTAATCCTTGTAGCCCTTTTTGAAGGCAAAAACACTAAATTGTGAAATCGGTAAGTGGTTAAAGGATTGAAACCTCTTGGGGGCTCATGAATGGGTGGAAAAACATTGAAATAGATTTGAAACAACCTTGCTAAGACCTTGGAAAATGTTGAACAAGCTTAGCCCTTATTAGCCATAGTAAGGGGATTTGAGTCTCATGAGTAGGTGAGACCTTAAGAGCAGCATTGCAACTCATTGGTGGGTGAATTGAGCATGGTTTAGGGGATTCCTCAATCAAAGGGAAGTCCTAAAGACCCTAGGGTGTGTAGAGAACACTAGGTGATCCAAGGAAAGGATGCAAGAGCATAGACTAGGCTAGTCTATCCCATACCCCATCCCATCAATATGTATACACATATATATCTATATATGTATATACATATATGTATATATCTATCTATATATATATATGTGTGTGTGTATATATGTATATGTATACATATATGTATGTATATATGTATATATATAGATATATATGCATAAATACATATATATATACATATATGTATGTATATAGATATATATGCATAAATACATATATATATACATATATGTATGTATATATATGTAAACATATATATACATATATATATGTATACATATATATATAAATACATACATGTATATATAGATATATGTATATACATATATGTATATATAGATATATGTATATACATATATCTATATATATATATACATATATGTATATACATATATATATATATATATATATATATATATATATAGAATATGTATATATGTATATGTATATGTATATATGTATATATATATATATGTGTGTATATATATATGTATAAAAATATATATACATATACATATATATGTATGTATGTATGTGTGTGTATATATATACACATATGTATATATATTTGTATATATCTATATATATATCTACATACATATATGTATGTATATATGTATATATACAAATATGTATATATATATATGTATACGTATGTATATATGTATACATATATATATATGTATATACCTATATGTATACATACACATATACATACATATATGTATACATATATATACATATATAGATATGTATATCTGTATATATACATATATACATACATACATATATGTATATATGTATATATACAAATGTATATACATATATACATACATATATGTATATATACATATCTATATATATACATATATACATATATATATATATATTAATATATATGTATATATAGAGATATGTATATGTATACATATGTATACATATATGTATATATACATATATATATATGTATATACATATCTATATATATACACATATACATATAGATATGTATATATATACATACATACGGGTCAGTGCAAGAAGATGAGTCCACTTTTTGGCCAAAAAGTGGAAGTGTTTTCCCTGATTTTCAGATTTTGTCTCATTTGAGCTTAAATTTTGAAACACTTAGAGATTGAATCTTGGAAAAAGTCAGGAATATAAAAGATAGCCCTCTAAGTGTACTTTCAAAATATGTAATTTATTTTAATACCCACATAATAAAAAATAACTTTTTGAATGGAGTTCTGAAAACTATGTTTTAAAAATGTCTATTTCAAGACCATACCATGCATGTGTATGACCCACACTTTTTGACACAATTAAAATTATTTTCTCAAACCGTTTTGGGAAATGGTTTCTAACACACTGAAGATTGATGAGCATATTTTTCAGTTATTTTTTTTCTAATATTTTTTTTTGAATTAATTTTTTAATGGGTGTAATTATCTTTTTAAAAATTTGACATGTACGACCCACATAATTTGATGTAAACTTAACATTTTTTGATTTTTTTCTTTTTTAAATACAAAAAAATTTTGTGTAGATTGATGACATATAATTTTTTTTCCAAAATTCTTTATAATAAAAAAGTTATTAAATTAACAAAATTAGTTAATATTTCAAATTTATGGACCTGATTTAGTACAAATTAAATGAAAAATAGGTAAAATAATCAATTTTTAAATAAATTTAAATATTTAAAATCTAGATAGTATAATCTGAAATGGGTTTTAATTTTGTATAAAAATTCTCTGATTAGAGGCATGTAAATTATTTCAGAAGTTCATATTTGTGCTTTCATTCATAGAGATTTGAATTTGCAGGTCCATGTCTCAGGTGTGGCCATCCCAGGCCTATCCCGGGCCTAATCCCGAGCCAAGTGGCGGGTTGTGGAATCAACTTCCACAAAACAGGCCCCCGTTTTCAAACAAGGGCGGCTTGTGAAAAAAAAAGGAAAAATGCGATTTAGAAATGGGAGCCCATTTTTTAGAAACGGGCCCCCATTTTGTTTAAAAGAGGGCGCCTGTTTTAGAACAAAACAGAGGCCCATTTATTTTTACTTCGAACCCCCATTACCTTTCGGCTTGGGAGCCCGAAGCATAAACGGGCCCCTGTTTATAAGAGCGTGTTTTCCAACGCACGGACTTCCGCGAATTTGTGACTCATTACCTTGCACTTGCCCATATATATATATACATATACATATCTATATATATACATATATACATACATATATATATATATATACATATATACATATATGTGTATATATATGTCTACATATATATATAAATACATATATATATATATACATATATAGATATATACATTTATATATGTATATATATGTATACATATATGTATGTATGTATGTATATATACAAATATGTATATAGATATATATATATATACATACATATATATGTATGTATATATGTATACATATATATATGTACATGTGTATATATACATATATGTATACATATACATATACATATCTATATATATACATATATACATACATATATGTATGTATATATGTATATATATAGATATATACATATATATATACATACAGATATATATACATATATGTATATATATACACACACATACATACATACAGATATATGTATATGTATATATATATATATTTATACGCATATATATATAGATATTCTATATATATATGCATATATGTATATATATAGATATATGTATATACATATATCTATATATAAATATGTGTATATATACATATATCTATATATACATATATGTATATATAGATATATTTATATACATATATGTATATACATATATCTAGATATATATATACATATACATATATGTATATACATATATGTACATATATGTATGTAGATAAATGTATATATATATATGTATATGTATATGTATATATATATGTATATGTATATGTATATATACATACATACACACATATATACATACATACATATACATACATACATACATACACACATGCATATATATACATATATATGTATATATACACACACACATGTTTGTGTTTGTGCATATATATATATATATATATATATATACATATACATGCAAACATACATATAAATATATGCACACATACACACACATATACATACATATGTATATGCATATGTACATTTATATGTATTTGTATATGTGTATGTATGTGCATGTATACATATATAAATATTTGTATGTGTGTGTGTGTGTGTGAATATGTATATGTATATGCATATGTATGTATATGTGTATGTGTGCATATAAATATATATTTATGTATATATGTATGTGTGTATGTGTATGTGTATGTATGTATCTATGTATGCATGTATATATATCCTGCTCATTATCTACTTATCTCTCTCCTTCTCCGTGCCCCCTCTTGTCTCTTTTGCCTCTCTCTCTCTCTCTGTCTCTATCTCTCTCACTCTCTTATCTCACTCTCTCTCTATTCCACTATCGATCTCTCTATTCTTACATCTCTCCCTTTCATATATATCTATATCACTATCTTTTTAGCTTACCAGATGTATTTATCTCTCCTATTTATTTCTCACTCTATCTATCTCCTAGGTAGTTCTTTATTTCTCTATTTCTCCCCTCTCCATATCTATTTATCTATCTTTCATTTTTTTTTGTTTTTATCCATATCTATATATCTCTTTCCCCCTCTCTATATCTTCTTATACCTCTATCTCTATCAATTTATTTTGAACTATGTTGGTAAACAGATTTGTCACTGCGGTCATTTACCTAAAACTGACCCTATTTTCCCGATAAGCATTGACAAACGTTCCAACAGTTGGAGAGATCATTCTATGAAACATGATCTTCCTCTGCATTTGAGAGGGGCAGCTCCCTCGTATGATAGGGGTGTTTAGGATTTTCATGTACTTTTAACCTAAAAGTACATAAAGGAGAAAACATAGAACTTAAAGGAGATAAATAACAGAAACCCCAACAACAGACATACGACCATCAACTGAGATTTCTCAATATTTGCAACAATTTACAAGGGGAGTTTGTAACATAATATGTTTAGTCATGAGATGATGATAAAGAAGAATGACAAATATCAACATACGCAAAGGTAAGATACTTCAACACATTCAAACTGAGATACCGAAGGTTGCTTGTGCATCATCACATCAATTGTATAAATCACATATGCATAAAAAGACTACCAATTTGACATACGAGAAATCGACAATAATAACACACGAATACATTTAGAACACACGAACTAAAACGTATTCTTCATTATCCTTTTGGAAATATACAAGTCCAAAATCCTTTCTATACATGGTGCAAATCAAAATGTCATTACAAGTTTCTACTGGAATTCTAGCAGAGTTTTCCCGTTTGTAAAAAGTCCTCCCTTAGATTACAAATAGACTTGTATTTATAGGTTTCCCAAAATAACCACCTTAGTAACTAACTTTAATCCTGGGTTAATAACTAACTCTTTTCTGCGTGAATTTCATTGAGTTAGTAACCTACATTTTTTTGCACAAAAGAAGGCAACTTCCTAACCTTGGGTTACAATAAGCGACATAAGTCACCTTTTATAAAAATAATTTCAAACCCACTACCTTGAAGAAATAACTCGTTGTTGATTTTGCCGAGGTGACCTCCATGTCTTTATCTAATCTACGAGTTGCTTGCTCATCAACAATTTTATCTTCAAACATAAGTGATTTGACTACTTCTACTGATCATCTTTTCGTCTTAGGAATGTGATGAATTCTTGAATGATGAGGCACTTGAATAGGACATCATTACTTTTCACATACTGCTCTTTGTTGTATCTAATCAATCATGTTTGATGGAATGTTTATCATTTCAAAATATATTCAATGTCACTTGCACTACCCCATGATCTCTTTGAGAAGAATCATCACCTCTTCACATTTGCCTCATCTTGCAAGTTTCCAAGGCCTTGTCCCGCTAAAGTCCGTTGAATAGTTGCTCCAGTAAGTGTATTCAAATATCCACTTTTAATGAAAGAGTCACCTTTTAAATGCTTGAAATAAATAATGACACATGTTTCTATTCCTCCCTAAGCAGACATCTCTCCTAGGCATTTTGTCGAGAAAGGCAAGAAAATAATTGTTTTTAATATGGCTTTTCAAGAGTAATTTGAGAGCTCTCTTTGAGACAACTATTTTACGCACATTCTACAATCATTTCATTTAATTTAACTAGATGACATCTTTTTGAGGCATTCTAAATTCTACATGAATGTCTACACGAGCAGCAACAACTACAAAATATGACTAAATTTCATTGTCCCTACGCTTGGATGAATACGGTGACAATTTTGTGCATATCCTGCGATCATTGCATCAAATGAGATCATATTTCTTTAAGGCATTCTATCCAACAATTAACTTGCCACATGTGATATTTTTACAAACACTTCACATGCATTGTCCATGCTCCACATTCTGCCTGAGTTTTCTGTCAAGTACCATGTTCAATGGCGATACTCCTTATTCTGCATTTTGCAATCATGGCTTCCAGAGCTACTGCGACTACAACATCTGACATGATTCTTGTATTGTGTGCAGTTTGATGAATATCATGATTGGTTTTGTGTATATCCACATTCTTCATCTGTTGTGTCCTCTTCTAAAACTTCACGTGTGCTAGCCATTATTGTGGTCTCCTCACCCTGCAACATTTATGTGATGACAAACATTGGAGAAGGAGATATCTATCAGTGTTGACATATGGAAGTGGATTCCCAAAATTAAGTTAGGCCATATCTGGTTACATAGTTGTATATTTAAAGCTGATGAGTATCAGTAATGAGTTGTATTATTGCAAACTGTAATATTCAAAACATTTAATTTGTTGGAGACTATTCACCAATGCATTTAACATTATGATAACAATATATCGATTGGAAAACAAAATAATATCATGTTAGTATTATCTATGCTTCATGGCTTATGCTCCACGTGTATTTTCCACACTCCACATTTTGCCAGGGTTTTCTGTCAAACAAATCAGGTACGTTGCCTATGCATTCACTTTCTGGTGGCAAACATTCCATTTTATCATTGGCAGGGAGGATGCTGGATAGTTTCAAAAACATCTTCAATATACACCACGAGACCACGTTTCTTTGAGGGATTCTAACAAACAGTTGACATGTGTGGGTCTGTGCACCCACATTTTTCATGATTTGTAGCATTATTGAAAAATGTTGTCAAAGACTACCCCTACTGGAATCAACGTTTATTACAGTCCACACGCATTGCCACATCTATATGCCATGAGACCGCATTTTTGTGAGGGATTTCTATCAAACAATTAACATGTGCCATTTATGCTGCCACACTGCCATCTTAATCTGCCAAAATAGTTTAGTCAAACAATTCACAAGCTTTGTCCATGATTTCACATTTCCTTCAGGCATTCACATGAATATTAATGTGAGCATTTCTAATTACAATGGCCTGGAGGAAGATTATGTTCTCTTGAAGCATTTTGTCAACTATCTCACAACTTGTTAATGTATTATCTAACACCTCATAGACCTACACGAGATCACATTCCTTTGTAACATTTCCTCAAATAGATACAACTGCTTCCTCATTTGCATATAGTGGGATGACATGTCTGAGGCATTTAGTCAAACAGTTTCCTGCCTTTTTAGAAACTTCACTAGTTCACATGGATTGTCTGTGCTCTCCCTAAGCCCACGGTCTGCATTTTGTAGATATCCAGCAATCATCGCATTTCATGAGACCACATTTCTTTGAGGAATTTTGTCAAACTATTCACGTGCATTGTCTGTGCTTCCATGATGTGCATTCATGTTGATCAAAGCAGTTGCAACCTCAACATCTGGTGAAACCATTTACCTTCAACGCATTGATGAACGTTCATAACCTGTTGTTTGAAGCTCGTTTTTAAATTCTTATGAAAGATTTTAAGAATGCTCAATTTTTGAGCATTTCTAACCTCTTGACAAAGTGGGACCCGCAAGGTTAAGAAATGAGGTTAAAAATACTCAATTTTTTAGCATTCTTAACCTTTTTTGTGATAGGTTAGAAATGCTCAAAAAGTGAGCATTTCTAACCTTTTTGACAAAAGGTTGAAAAATGAAGTTAAGAATGCTAAAAAAGTGAGCATTTCTAACCTCCCGCTTCAACGAACAATCGAGTACATCTTGGAAACCATTGGCCATTGAGAGGAAACAAGGAAGAGTGCAACCAATGCTTTTGAACAACTTTTTTAAGCACAAACGATGAGACATATTAACATAATTTAAAACATTAAATTATTATTTGAGAAATAATTTAAATATTTTAAATATATTGCTTTGGCTGGAGAAAAATGGCATAACTTTCAAACGGTAGGGAGTTAGGTCCTAAAATTTGAAACATGCATTAATGAAATGGAAAAAGGTCCACACAATTATTTACACCTCATGAAGAAGCCTTAAATGAGATATTTTAATCATTTGGGAGCAATAGACACCAAAAATTGATAGTTTAAAATACGACAAAGTATGAACTGGGTTCAAGTGAAAGTTGGCCACATGATACAAAATGACACTTAGATCGTGACTGTCAACTGATTTCCCTCAATTTGTGGTAATTCTCAAAAATTCTTTCATTTTCCATATTCTGACTTGTAAGGACCTTGGATTGCGTGTTCATTGTTTATGCAAAAATAGCTATTGGATCTTTACTCGACACTGAGACTGATTTAAAATTCAAATTTTAGGTACGCCAAATATGGGAGCAACAAACTATAAGTCTCTCTCTCTCTCTAACTCTATCTTCCTCTCTCCTCCTCTATCTCTAGACATGTATCCCTCTCTATCTATAAATCCCTCACCCTCTCTCACTATCCCTATCTCTAGACATGTTTTTATTTTATTTCATGTAATAAGGTCATATTATTAACAGTTTTGGTGAGTTTGTGTCATTTAGACTCATTTTTTATCAAATATGTTAAATTTGTTAAAATGTTGTAAAAGTTGCTTAAGTAACTTTAAAACTTTTGGAAGTTGAAGAGTCATGAGTTGTAAATAGGTAGTTGGATAGGTTAGAAAGGGTGTATGAAGTTATAAATAGGGCCTTATGAATCATTTGTACGTGGTTGAGTTTGGAGGAATGTGTGAGGATGATTTTGACGATGAAATCAATAAGAAACCTCATTTTTCTTTATTTTTTCTAGAAATTTTCTTCTCTTTTGTTTGTTATTGTCTGTACGGATGTGATGAGGGGTTGAGCCTTATATGGTTGGAAATATAATTGAATTAAAAAACTTTTTCAGTGTTACCAGGTCAAAAGAAAATGTCGTTTAAGTTGTCTAATGGTCGAATCTTTCAAGTCAGCCTATTCAGAAACTAGGTTTTTCCAACATAACAGTCCTATTTTGAGACACATGTTCCAGAACAACAATATCTCCATTTTACATATGTTGTATAATGTCAAAATGGGTATCTATAAATGGTTTAATATTTCTGATATGGATCCTATTGTTAAATTTATACCTAAACAACTCGGCCTACTATTGTAATTAGACATAAAGGGTAGATTACTAGTCCATTTTTTTATTGATGTGTTTCAAAAAATCATAGACAAGTTTTTTATATGTTTTATAATTCACAAAAGTGTATCTAAATATGTAAACAATTTGTGAATATCTTATCAACATCAAAGGTTATACCTTGTTTTGTCATTTGTGAGGGCTACTAGTATTAGGATACTTTATGTAAAAAGCATACAAATTGGAGAGACTGAAAGTATTGGAGGGTGTTTTTAGTCCATTCATGTTATTTTTACTTTTTCTTAGATGTATCCAAGGTCTATTCAAACATTTGAAGCCCTGAAGCAAAAATTGGTGTTTGTAGTGTATGAAGCATAGTGTTTTGGTGAAGGGTAATTTGCAGATTGTGAAGTGTGGTAGTGAAGAATTGATTGGAACCCCACCTCTAGATCAAATTGGTATCGAAACTGAAAAGGTTTGGGCAAGAGATTTTGGTGTTTATGCATGTTAAGATGAGAACCTGGTTGCCAAAAGACTAGGTAGAGAAGAGAAGAGACCTAGGTGAGGCAAGAACAAAGCAGAAGAAAGGTTAAAGGGACTTTCTTGAAGAAATAGATTTATTGAAGAGTTATCTACTGGGTGAGGGTTCAAAAAAAAAGATACAAGAAAAAAAAAGAGAAGAAAAAGGAAGGAAGAGGAAAGAGGAAAAGATGGGGTAAGTAGAGTTTGAGGAAGAGGTTAGAGAAATAAACCAAGAGTTGGAACAAATATGACTAGAGATGCAAAAAGACATAGAATAATTGTACAAAAGAATTTACATGCAATAGAAAAGTTGGCATTTGATAGTTAAAAGGAAAGTTGTGTGGCCTATTCAAAGGAAAATTAAACAAAAAATACAAACAAGGACATCAACAATAAAGGAGGTAAACAATGAAGAGGTAAATATACCTATGAATGTTTTGACATCGTCAAATATTTATGAAGTTAAAAAAAATAAGTTAGATATAATTATGGATGAATCTTCCTACTATTTTTAGTTGTTTGATAAAAAAATAGAGGAGGATGTTGATATTGTTGATAAAGTTGTTGTTGACTAGTTTAGAGAAGTTTTAATACAACTTTCATAGATGTTAATGATCAAATTGGTATTGATAGTTAAGTTATTAAAGAAGAGTTGTAGACCAAGAGACTTCAGTTAGGTGCTATTATGTTGCAGCGGTCACCAAGAGAATATGAAAATAAAAGTAAAGATTGCATGAGTGGTAATGATACTAACCAAGTGGGAGATATTGTCATTGTTGTTATCCAAGTGCAATTGTATAGGGATGCACATTGGAAGAAGTTATTGTCATTTTACAGGCCTAAACATCTTAGCAAAAAGATGGGAAGACCGATGATCAAGATGAAACCGGTCATGAAAGGCAACAAGGTAGATGGGTACCAAGTTTGCATCAATGAGCTGAAGCCAAAGGTGAAGATGAACTTGTTTCAAATAATAAATGAAGAAGAATATCAAAGAGAAGCATTCACATATGAAGACCTATTACTTCATTCACTCCAAGAGGACTTGGAAATTTTATTTGACCGAGTGTATGGTGCAGGAGAAACTAATGCAAACTTGTGTCAATAATGTAAATAGGGGTCTAATAGTATGTTTTTAGTTTATTTCATGGAATAAGGTCACATTATGACCATTTTTCGTGAGTTTTTGTCATGTAGAGTCATTTTTTGTCAAATATGTAAAATTTGTTAAAATGTTCTAAAAGTTTCTTAAGGAACTTTACAACTTTTAAAAGTTGAAGAGTCATGAGTTGTAAATAGGTAGTTGGAGAAGTTAGGAAGGGTGTAGGAAGTTATAAATAGGCCCTTGTGAATCATTTGTATGTGTTTAAGTTTGGAGGAGTGTGTGAGGATGATTTTGAAGATGAAATGAATAAGAAACCTCATTTTTCTCTATTTTTTTCTAGAAATTTGCTGCTCTTTTGTTTGGTACTACCTATACAGATGTGATGAGGGGTTTTCCATAATATGGCTGGAAATATAATTTAATTAAAAAACTTTTTCATTCTTACTAGGTCAATAGAAAATGTTGTTTAAGTTGTCTAATGGTCGAATCTTTCAAGTCAGCCTATTCAAAAACTAGGTTTTTCCAACATAATAGTCCTATTTTGAGACACATGTTCCAAAACAACCATATCCCCGTTTTACATATGTTGTATAACATCAAAATGGGTATCTATAAATGGTTTTATATTTCTGATATGGATCCTATTGTTAAATTTATACCTAAACAACTCGGCCTACTGTTGTAATTAGACATAAAGGGTAGATTACTAGTCCGTTTTTTTATTGATGTGTTTCAAAAAATCATAGACAAGTTTTTTATATGTTTTATAATTCACAAAAGTGTATCTAAATATGTAAACAATTTGTGAATATCTTATCGACATCAAAGGTTCTTTCCTGTTTTGTCATATGTGACGGCTACTAGTATTAGGATAGTTTATGTAAAAAACATACAAATTGGAGTGACCGAAAGTATTGGAGGGTTTTTTTAGTCTATTTATGTTGTTTTTACTTGGTATTATATGTATCCATGGTATGTTCAAACATTTGAAGCTTTGAAGCAAAAATTGGTGTTTGTAGCATATGAAGCATAGTGTTATGGTGAAGGGTAATTTGAAGATTGTGAAGTGTGGTAGTGAAGAGCTGACTAGAACCCCACCTCTGCATCAAATTGGTATCATATCTCAAAATGTTTGGGCAAGGTAATTTTGGTGTTTGTGTTTTGTGTTTGTGCAGGTTAAGAAGAGAACATGGTTGCCGAAAGACTAGGTAGAGAAGAGAAGAAACCTAGGTGAGGCAAGAAAAAAGCGGAAGTAAGGTTAAAGGAACTTTCTTGAAGAAATGGATTTGTTGAAGAGGTATCTGCTGGGTAAGGGTTCAAAAAAAAAGAAACAAGAAAAGAAAAGAGAAGAGAAAGGAAGGAAAAGGAAAGAGGAAAAGATTAGGCAAGTAGAGTTTGAAGAAGAGGTTAGAGAAATAAAACAAGAGTTGGAACGAATAAGACTAGAGATGCAAAAAGACATAGAAGAATTGTACAAAATAATTGACATGTAGCAGCAAAGTTGGCATTTGATAGTTAAAAGGAAAGTTGTGTGGCCTATTCAAAGGCTAATTAAACAAAAAAGAAAAACAAGGACAACAAAAACAAAGGAGGTAAACAATGAAGAGGTAAATATATCTATAAATTTTTTAACATCATCAAATATTGATAAAGTTCAAAAGGATAAGGTAGACATAATTGTGGATGAATCTTCCTACTATTTATAGTTGTTTGATAAACAAATAGAGGATGATGTTGATATTGTTGATAAAGTTGTTGTTGAACAGTTTAGAGAAGTTTGGAATACAACTTTCGTAGATGTCAATCATCAAATTGGTATTGATAGTCAAGTTATTGAAGAAGAGTTGTAGACCAAGAGACTTCAGTTAGGTGCTATTATGTTGTAGCAGTCACAAAGAGAATGTGAAAAGCAAAGTAAAGAATGCATGAGTGGTAATGATACTAACCAAGTGGGAGATATTGTCATTGTTTTTATCCAAGTGCAGTTGTTTAGGGATGTAGATTGGAAGAAGTTATTGTCATTTTACAAGCCTAAACATCTTAGCAAAAAGATGGGAAGACCCATGATCAAGATGAAACCGGTCATGAAAGGCAGCAAGGTAGCTGGGTACCAAGTTTGCATGGATGAGATGAAGCCAAAGGTGAAGATGAAATTTTTTCAAATAATAAATGGAGAAGAAAATCAATGAGGAGAATTCAAATATGGAGACCTATTACTTCATTCATTCCAAGAGGACTTGGAGATTTCATTTGGCCGAGTATATGGTGCAGGAGCACCTAATGCAAAAATGGGTCAGTAATGCAAATAGGGGTCTAATAGTATGTTTTTAGTTTATTTCATGTAATAAGGTCATATTAAGACCATTTTTGGTGAGTTTTTTTCATGTAGAGTCATTTTTTGTCAAATATGTAAAATTTGTTAAAATGTTGTAAAAGTTGCTGAAGGAAATTTACAACTTTTGGAAGTTGAAGGGTCGTGAATTGTAAATAGGTAGTTGGAGAAGTTAGAAATGGTGTAGGAAGTTATAAATAGGCCCTTGTGAATCATTTGTATGTATTTAAGTTTTGAGGAGTGTGTGAGGATGATTTTGAAGATGAAATGAATAAGAAACCTCATTTTTCTCTATTGTTTTCCAGAAATTTGCTACTCTTTTGTTTGGTTCTGCCTGTACAGATGTGATGAGGGGTTTAACCTTATATTTTTGGAAAGATAATTTAATTAAAAAATGTTTTCATTATTACTAGGTCAAAAGAAAATGTCTTTTAAATTATCTAATGGTTGAATCTTTCCAGTCACCTTGTTCAAAAACTAGGTTTTTCTAGCGTAGCAATCCTATTTTGAGACACATGTTCCAAAACAAACATAGATATTTTTTTACCTATGTTGTATAAAATTAAAATGGGTATCTAAAAATGGTTTTATATTTCTAATATGGATCCTATAGTAAAAGTTATACCTAAAAAACCCAGTCTGTTGTTGTAATTAGACCTAAAGGGCAGAAAACTAGTCCATTTTTTATTGATGTGTTTCAAAAACATCATAGCCAAGTTTTTTATATGTTTTTTAATCCAAAAAATGGTATTTAAATATTTAAAAACTTTGTGAATACCTTATTGAAATCAAAGGTTATGCCCTATTTTGTCATTTGTGAGGGCTACTAGTATTAGGATAGTTTATGTAAAAAGAACACAAATTGGAGTGACCAGAAGTATTGGAGGGTTTTTTTATTCCATTCATGTATTTTTTACTTGGTCTGAGATGTGTCCATGTTCTGTACAAGTATTTGAAGCCTTGACACAAAATTGGTGTTTCTAGCCTATATGAAGCATAGTGTTATGGTGAAGGGTAATTTGAAGTTTGTGAAGTGTGGTAGTGAAGAGTTGATTGGAACCCCACCTCTCTCTCTCTCTCTCTCTCTCTCTCTCTCTCTCTCTCTCTCTCTCTTGGAAACATAACTTGAGTATGTTACTAATGAAGCCAAATTACCTTCCCAATTTAGAGGTTTTGTTTTAACTATGTTTAGATCCATATAATTGGATGCATAGGTTCATTTGAAGCTAAAATTTCTCCATTAAATATCTATGTTGCATGAAAAATATCATTTATTAAATTTCCTAACAATTGACCTCTTGTACTACAATTTTTTTTGTAAAAGGTAAACCATATATTTTGCTAATCAACCATTTAGACCTCTTAGGCATACTGATTACATAAAAGCTGCAATTAATATTATATACATAATTATTTGTTATTGTATGTGTTTCATTGTTGCATACTAATAAATTCCAAGTCAAACTTATAATAAAAATTGTAGTAATAAGACTACTTATTTGTATGAAATGTAAAAATTATGCGTATTTGTATCTATATGTGTTTGTGTAAATGTCTTCTAAAGAGAAGTTTTTTCTCTAAATTAGGATATCAATCTACACATATGAAAGAAAATAACACAACTACACCCTCTAGAGAGTAGGTGGGGAAACATAAACTTTGACAAGGAAATAAAGATGAATCCAAGGTAAGTAGAAGGTTGGTGTTTTAGAAAAAAAAAGAGTTTATTCAACCCATTCTAATTATTGTTTTTATTTTATGATGGAAATAAATAATATGGTAGATAGAAGAGGCATCATTTACGAGATTCTATACTTTCATTGAGATAGCGTGGAAAAAATTAAATGTGGAAGGATATTTTAAACATATTATTAACTTTACAATTGGTATTAGTCACCTATACTTGTGTAGAAGTATATTCCTCTTTAAATACTTGGATTCTTTAGGTTATTTTAAAATTGGATCACTCACCCATATCATAGCAAGAGAAAAATTGTGGTAAAATGAGACAAAAATAAAGTTATCAACCTGAGAAACAAAGAGAAGGAAAATTAAGTATGGTTTAGATTGGTGTGCTTCTAGATGGGGTACAAGCACTACCTATTAGATATATATACAATCCTAATTCTAAAATTAGTCTCATAATCAGTTTATTGTACAATACGATGGTATTTTTTATTTCTATAAGAAATTGGAGGAAAAAAATAAAAATAATAAGAAAATTTTTAAAAATAATAATGAATAATCAGAAAAAACTAAAATAATAAAGGTTGGTTACTTCATGATGAATAGTTTTTAGTCATGATCATATGTTATAAATTATCCTACAATGTTTCAATGTGGATTGAGCGGTTTGGCTAGTATTATTGTTGATGAGGAATACATGTACACCAACCCTAGTTATAATGTAAATTTATTTATCAAGTTTTCAAGCTACAATGGGATTGTGATGTGTGTGAGCCCATAGAAGAATATATGATAAATATGGATTATGAAACACTCACCCAATAAGGCTTTATAGTAGATAATTATTATGAATGAGTATGCAATAATAACAATGAGTATGAAAAATGGATTGGGTTAGATTGACTTTGATAAAATTTAGTCATTCAATTTTGGGTGGAGCATTTTTTGTATGGTGGAAGATAGTATAGAGTTACTTGATCAATCTTATTCTTTCATCCAATCAAAAGCACATCCTCATATTAATTGGTTGGACAAAGAGGTTATAGATATAAGGGATATATTTATATTTGTATTAAGAAGAGTGAAAAGTAGCTAATGAAAAAATTATAAAGTACATTACAACTAAGCCACAACAAAAAGAGAAGACAACAAAGAATGAAAAATAAACTATTCTATCTAGTTCACAATAGTCTTTTCTCATCACATATGCTACTAGGTCAAAATAAACTCCTTAGATAGATGTTGATGAAGAAGATAAAAATATAGGTACCAATTGGAGTGTCAATCTAAAGTGGAGGATAATGAACCATGAATGAAACTAAATGTAATGCCCCGCCAGGAAACCTCGAAGGGATAAGCCAAAATTACAAGAATAGAGTGCAATAATTTTTTTTTAAAGTTACAACACATAAGATGCAACAAGATATCAAAGATTCAGATTACATAGCGGAAGACATCAACTAACACCTAAAGAGTTTCCCAACGAGATTACTTAAATTTCACAATTCACTTAACTCACACAATTAATCCAAAAGCTAAATATCTTAATAACGAGATAATTCATAATCGGGATAATTCCTTACAAAAGAGGGAAATATAAATCACAAGCGAAGATTCCTCATTAAGATCCATTCATAATCTCCATTCAAGCTTTTCGTTTAAAATTACAAACCATACATCTAACATTCTAATACACTAGGATTTCATCATAACATAAGAGATCTTTCCATGCATATTCAAATTCCTTAACGACAACTGAGTATAATTCATTACTCTAAGTTACATTCTTTCATATTCCAACTTATAGCATTTTAAAAGACGATTACATACAAGCATCAACGATAAATATCATCTAAACCACTTACGCATTCGATCCACATGGCATTCAAGAAAGGACTGAATATAAGCATTTATAGTTAATTCCAATTATCCACTTAACCATTCTAACATAAGTTAATCATACATGATAAAGCTGAATAAAGGAAACATAAGAGAATACATCACATAACACCATAATGATCTCGGAGTTCACCCCTAAAGGGCTACATCTCCGGGTCTGCGCAACTGCAAGACCCCTCTGATAATTAATAAAGTTAAGAATACAAGAGGTTACACCATTACAATCCAGCCATCAAGGCGATACATAAACAATATACAAATGACCGCATTGGTCAATTAATACATAAACGATCCTTGAAAGAACAGGATCCAGCTGAACATAATCAAAGCTAAAACAAAAGTCCAGGAGAGCATCCACAAACTGAGCCATCACCACCCAAGGTCTATCATGAACCTGACACTCACAAGGGCAGAGACAAAAGGACGACCCACAAAGGTACTCCTAACAGGACAAAACGACAACATACTAGCGAACGCAGGGACAAGTGTCATCACACAACCTGGTATGGTTACCATGGCAAGTCTTCATAGGTCTCGGCCCCATACACTGGGTCACCCTGGCAACCTAATCCGAGCTTCCGGCCCATCCAAGCCTCATGTGGACCCACACATCCTCTCATGAAGACAAGGATGGTGGTTTGCCATTTCAGGCCTTCTCACAGCATGTCGAATCTGTAGTACCCCTGCCCTAATCAATCTCTAACCTTGGTTTAATCTTGATTAGTTTATCGTAATATTATGCTATAGTCAGATGATTGATTTTACGCATAGTTGTGGATGTGGTTTTCACACTAGTTATATGCAAGTTGTTAGTGTACCTATTTCGTGGTATTAATATTGAGCTAACGCTTTCATTAAAGTTTATATATGTATCTATGTATGACTCTTGGTTGCAGGAAATTTCAGGTACAACGCCGCATGAGTGCGAGGTTCGTCTTCACCTGGAATTGCAGGTTTGAGTGTACCTCTTTAATCCTTAGAGTTGGATTAGGTGGTCATAAGACCCTAGTTGACCTTAGTCGTGCTCAAGTGAGCATCGCCAGTCGTCGCCGGTAATCCCTTTTTGTTTGGGTTTGCGAGTCGTCTATTTGGTTGACCTTCTCGGTTTGCGTGCTTGGTGTGCATGATTAAATTGATTAATTAGTCCTTAATAATTATCTTGATTAAATATGTATTTGTGCATTAGAGATTAATGGACTAGATTAATCGGGATTTCGTTATGCGATTTCGTTGTTATTGGATTGCTCGTTTTATATTGGGAGTAAATTCGATTTAATGATTGATTTTGAATATTAAATGCATTTTATATATGCTGATGAAAAGAAGTTTTGTATTTAAAATTCAATAGATTCTATTGCATTCTATTGGCTTTTAAAATTTGAAAGGTTAAATCGTATTAATTGAGGAAATTGATTTTTAATTGAAAAAAAAAAAAGGAATTATTCGGAGAGTTATTTTTGTAAATAAGAATTTTTATTCCAAAAATAGAATTTTTGGTCAACTCTTCCATATAACCCAAATTTGGGGAAAAATGGAGGGATGGTCATTTTGGAGAATTTTTGGTTGGAAAATATGTTGGAGATGAAATTGGAGGATTTTGGATGGAGAAGAGGGTTTTGGCAGCTGGAGATTGGGACTCTTCAGCCGATCTTGCCAGGAATGCGAGATCAGGTAGGATCCAACTCTCAATTTTAATTTTTGTTTAAAATGGAAATGGGGGTTTTATCTTAGTTTTGGATTCTCCATCGAATGCCATGCTTATGAATTGATTTGGTAAATTAGATAGTTGGGCTGGAAATGTTTTTGAGATGTTGTAATTCCTCATATCTTTTGGGTGTTAAAACCTGTTTGTGTTTGGAAAAAAAAAAAAAAAAGGTTATCATCAAATATCATCATACCCAAAAACGCAGTTCGTTTAAAACGAACTTATTAATTTGAGCCTGTGCGTTCTTTTATCGAAATATATTTTCATTATGAAATTTGTTGTGGGAGTTCTTGTTTGTTGCACCGAACTGTGTTTTATATTGTTTAGCGCTGTGTTAAACGCGTAAACTCCGAACTGGGCGAGTGTTATTTTTAATAAAAAAATGAAACTGAGGGTTTGGGGTTGGAGGGCGGGGAGCGGACCTCCACCTGCTCCTCCTCCCCTCCCCCGCACGTCACCCCCCTTCTCTTCCTTTACCGCCCTTGGTGGCTGCGTTAGTGTGTTGGCCGCGGCTCACGGCGGTGGCCGCAGGGCGCCGCGGCACCTGCGGGCACCGCAGTGGCGCTGCCGCCTGGGTTGTGTTAAGTGGCGCTGCAGCTAGGGTTAGGGCACGACCCGCCCAGCTCGCCTCTCCCTTTTTTTTAAAAATGCGTTTGTTTTAAACGTAGTTTATAAATCATTTTTTTTAATGTATTTTTTTTACTACTCAAAAAAAATGCATGTGATTTTAATATCATTTTAATGTAAGTAATTTTTAATGCTAAGTTTTAATTGTTCTTAATTATGATTAAGAAGGCAATGTCATGATAAATGTAAATTTGGAATTGATTAATTTTATAACTGAGTTTATAGGTTAATCACTATTCTATCTCATTTCATGGTTTATGCTCTCTTCCTAATTAAGTCCTTCAACTGTTATTTAGCAATGGAATATTGTTGTTTATATTCTTATTGATCTTGGATTTATAAATCTAGATCGTACCTTCTAGCTGATTAGAGCATTTGGCTAATTGAGGTATTGTTGTTTAAAAACAAAATAGAGAATAATATGTTATTGGAAAATCGTTGAAATACGATGTTATTACTACCTGATGATGTTAAATATTATCGTAGGACATATCATTTGAGTAATTGAAAAGTAGTGAAATATTTATCGTTGGGCATTAGAAATTTAACGATATGCTTTTGATAATGATTATCTTCATTTGGATTTCCTTTTTATAATTATATTTCCGTGATCCGTATAGTACATCTGGGATTGAAAATTATGAATCTGTAGAGATTGATTTTGAACCAGTATGTCTATGATGTTTTGTTGGAGATTAAATATCTTATTTTAGTTGATTAATGGTTGTCTGAATTTTATTAATATGAATTGGTTTAAAAACTCATTATGACTTTATATGTCTGTTCGATGCTTTGAACCTTAGAGAGTTAGAAAACCAAGAACAACTTATCCCTAGTTGAGGTAGATAACTGTAATCTGTTTCAGATCTTGTAGAAAACTTGATCGATTTTAATGTTTAAATCAATTTGAGGAAATATTGTCTTTTCTAATTATTGCCTTGCGAGTTTAATTGCTGTATTCGCCTTTAATTATGTAATGGCAAGAGTGCTTGTTTGATAGGACCCTGTCGTATGAAATGATTTGGTGTACCTGTTTCAGTCCTCGACCTCGAGTTGACTGTTGTATTGTGGTAGTGTCGTTTTGATCTCATCCTCCTTGTGTGTGAGTCGAATGATGATTTGTGGTTGACCGTTGTTGGCCAGGTCTCTAGTTAGAGTACCGTCAGTAAGTGTGCATCTATGAGTCGTGTTTGACCAGATGATTGTGTCTCTCTTCTTGAACTCCGTTCGTCAGACCATGCCTATTCCTTTGGTTTTGAGTTCGTCTGAGTATAGTCTAGTGTCGTATGGGAAAGTGGCTTTCGATTGGGGGCCGCGCCCAAAGTGGCTGCTGGGTAACCCGTCGAAAGTGAGTCTAATAAGTGATAACCTTTAAGTAGATTAGAATGTAATCTCTAAGTAAGATAAGTGTGCCTCACACATGGGATGAGTGCTATCATAGACTCGACATGCTGTGAGAAGGCCTGAAATGGAAAACCATCATCCTTGTCTTCACGAGAGGATGTGTGGGTCCACATGAGGCTTGGATGGGCCGGAAGCTCAGATTAGGTTGCCAGGGTGACCCAGTGTATGGGGCCGGGACCTATGAAGACTTGCCATGGTAACCATACCAAGTTGTGTGATGACACTTGTCCCTACGTTCGCCAGTGTGTTGTCGTATTGTTCCTGTTAGGAGTACCTTTGTGGGTCATCCTTTTGTCTCTACCCTTGTGAGTATCGATTCATGTTAGACCTTGGGTGGTGATGACTCAGTTTTGTGGATGCTCTCCTGGACTCTTGTTTTACCTTGATTTATGTTCAGCTGGATCCTGTTCTTTCAGGGATCGTATATGTATTAATGGACCAATGTGGTCGCTTGTATATTGTTTGTATCGCCTTGATGGCTGGATAGTAATTGGTGTAACCTCTTGTATTCTTAACTTTATTATTTATTAGAGGGGTCTTGCAGTTGAGCAGACCCGGAGATGTAGCCCTTTAGGGGTGAACTCCGAGATCATTATGGTGTTATGTGATGTATTCTCTTATGTTTCCTTTATTCAGCTTCATCATGTATGATTAGCTTATGTTTAAAATGGCTAAGTGGATGAATGGAATTAACTTTAAATGCTTTTATGCAGTACTTTCTTGAATGTCATGTTGATCGAATGCATAAGTAGTTTAGATGATATTTATCGTAGATGCTAGTATGCAATCGTCTTTTTAAATGCAATAAGTTGGAATATGAAAGAATGTAACTTAGAGTAATGAATTATACTCAGTTGTTGTTAAGGAATTTATATATGCTTGGAAAGATCTCTTATGTTATGATGAAATCCTAGTGTATTAGAATGTTAGATGTATGGTTTGTAATTTTAAATGAAAAGCTTGAATGAAGATTGTGAATGGATCTTAATGATGAATCTTTGCTTGTGATTTATATTTCCCTCTTTTGAAAGGAATTATCCTGATTATGAATTATCTCGTTATTAAGATATTCAACTTTGGGATTAACTGTGTGAGTTAAGTGAATTGTGAATTTAAGTAATCTCGTTGGGAAACTCTTTAGGTGTTAGTTGATGTCTTCCGCTTTGTAATCTGAATCTTTGATATCTTGTTGTATCTTATGTGGTGTAACTTTTAAAAAAAAAATTTGCACTCTATTCTTGTATTTTTGGCTTATCCCTTCGGGGTTTCCTGGCGGGGCATGATAGAATCTATGATAGCACTTGTCCCATGTGTGAGGTACATTTATCTTACATAGAGATTACATTCTAATCTACTTAGGTTATCACTTATTAGACTCACTTTCGACGGGTTACCCAGCAGACACTTTGGGCGCGGCCCCCAATCGAAAGCCACTTTCCCATACGACACTAGACTATACTCGGACGAACTCAAAACCAAGGAATAGACATGGTCTGACAAATGGAGTTCAAGAAGAGGTACACAATCATCAGGTCATACACGACTCAAAAGTAATCACTTACTGACGGTACTCTAACTAGAGACCCGACCAACAACGGTCAACCACAGTCATCATTCGACTCACACACAAGGAGGATAAGATCAAAACGACACTACCACAATACAACAGTCAACTTGGAATCGAGGACTGAAATAGGTACCCCAAGTCAATCCATACGACAGGGTCCTACTAAACAAAGCAAAACATGCCATTTCATAATTAAAGGCGAATACAGATATTAAACTCGCAAGGGCAATAATCAGAAAAGACAATATTTCTTCAAATTGATTTAATCATTAAAATCGATCAAGTTTTCTACAAGATCTAAATCAGCTTACAGTATCTACCTCATCTAGGGATAGGTTGTTCTTGGTTTTCTAACTCTTGAAGGTTCAAAGCATCGAACAGACATATAAAGCCATAAAGAGTTTTTAAACCAAATTCATATTAATAAAACTCAGACAACCATTAATCAATTAAACAAGGTATTTAATCTCCGACAAAACATCATTAACATACTGGTCTAAAACCGACCTCTATAGTTCGTATTATTTCTCAAGCCCAGATGCATTATACAGATTACGGAAATAAAAATGTAGAAAGAGAATCTAAATGGAGATAATCAATTCCAAAGCATATCGTTTCAATTCAAACACCCAACGATAAATGTTTCACTTACTTTTCAATTACTCAAATGATATGTTCTACAATAGCATTTAACATCATCAATAGTAATTCCATCGTATTACAACGATTTCCCAATAACATATTACTCTCTATTCTGTTTTTAAACAATAATACCTTAATTAGCCAGATGCTCTAACTAGCTAGAAGGTACGATCTAGATTTATAAATCCAGGATCAATAAGAATATAAACAACAATATTCAATTGCGAAAATTCACAGTTTCAAAACTTAATTAAAAGGGGCAAAGTCACGAAATAAAGTTGAATGACAATTAGCCTATAAACTCTATTATAAAATTAATCAATATCAACTAGCATTTGCCACTATTATGCCACCTTAATAAAAATTAAGAACTAATTTAAAGCTTAATCATTAAAATAATATTTACCAATATTATATGCATTTTTTTTTTTGAATGAAAAAAAAAACATAAAAAAAAACTATTTTAAAAACTAAGATTTACAACAAAAGAAAACGCATTAGAAAACGCGGCGAGGGCGGGTCGTGCCCTAACCCTAGCCGCAGAGCAAGGTGTGGGCGGCGCCACTGCGGTGCCCGCAGGTCCGCGGTGCCCTGCGGCCACCGCAACCAACACAAGCGAGTGGGGGAGAGAACAACGGGGAGCGAGCGGGGGGAGAAGGGGGACGTGCGGGGGAGAGGGGAGGAGGAGCGGGTGGAGCTCCGCTCCCCGCCTCCAATCCCCAAACACAGTCCGAAACAATAATAAAAAAAACGCCCAGCTCGGATTCGAACAAAAACGCACAGTCCGAAATAATATATTTTCTTAATTTTTTTGAAACACAGTTCAATATTAAAAATCAATGTTTTCATTTTCCTTAAAAACACAGTTCGAACTATTAAAAACAAAACGCCCACTACAGAGCTTGCTAATGGATTTCAATTCAATATAATTTCGGTTTAAACGAACTGGTTTAGATATCATATTTTCTTGAATGTTTTTCATCCTTTCCAATAACAAAGGGTTTCAAACACCCAAACAGCAATGAGGAAAATACACATTTCCATTAAAATCTCTAGCCAAACTCAAATGGCCAAACAAGGAACTATTTTATTTTAAAACCAAATGGTTAAACAGATCCTACCTGATCTCGCATTCCTGGCAAGATCTGCCGAAGAGTCCAAAACTCCAGCTCCCAAACCCTTCCTTCTCCATCCAAAATCCTCCAATTTCATCTCCAAAATATTTTTCCAACTAAAAATTCTCCAAAATGTCCATCCTCCAATTTTACCCAAATTTTGGGTTATATGGAAGAGTTGACCAAAAATTCTATTTTTGGAATTTAAAAATTTTATTTACAAATAATTCACAAAATTAATCCTTTCTAACTATCACAACAAATTAACTTGCTTTTCAAATCAAAAATCGATTTCTTCCTTTAATCAAATTTAGCCGTTCTAATTTCAAAAGCCAACAGAATACAATTAACTCTATTGCGATAAAATACAAATCTTTCCTTTTTAACAGCATATACAAAATGCATTAAATATTCAAGATCAGTCATTTAATCGAATTTACTCCCAATTTAAAATAGGCAATTCATAAACAACGAAAATCGCATAACGAAAACCCGATTAGTTTAATCCATTAATATTCAATGCACAAACGCATATTTAATCCAAATAATTACTAAAGACTAATTAATCAATTTAACCATGCACACCAAGCACGCAAACCGAGAAAGTCAACCGAACAGACAACTCGCAAACCCAAACAAAAAGGGATTACCGACGACGACTGACGATGCTCACTTGAGCACGACTAAGGCCGACTAGGGTCTTATGACCACCTAATCCAACTCTAAGGATTAAAAGAGGTACACTCAAACCTGCACATCCAGGTGAAGCCGAACCTCGCACTCATGCGGCGTTGCACCTGAAATCTCCTGCAACCAAAGATCATACATGCATACATATATAAAATTTAATGAAAGCGTTAGCCCGATATTAATACCACGAAATCGGTACACTAAACAACTAGCATATACTAGTGTGAAAACCACATCAATAGCTATGCATTAAAATCAATCATCTGACTATAACATAATATTACGATAAACTAATCAAGATTAAACCAAGGTTAGAAATAGATTAAGGCAGGGGTACTACATTCTCCCCCCCTAGGTTCCGACTTACTCCTGGAAGTCGTAAGGCTAGATGAAGAACACGTCGTACGCATCAGCCCTGAAACTCATTCAACAAGGATCAAATTGCACATAGAAATCTTTCCATAAATAAATGAAATATTATTGCAAAATCCTTTACAAACGCCATTATCCATTGGCAAGATACATCTAAAACCATACATTCCTTAAAATATTCTAGGAATTATCCACAATCATAGCGGAGAAACAAGAATTTTCTTCCTTTCATTACACCAAATTAAAGCATTACAAAGAGGTAAACAACAATTACCATAATCATCGACCAAAAATGACAAGAAAACATGCCATAATGATCAATTTCCTTTACCAATCCATCTTTATCATAAAATTTTATGGAATAGAATTAGCTTAAAAATATCAATTTCTATAGCCAAATTGACTTTCATGAAATAAGAGCAACATAAATAACTCAATTGTTTACACTTGCCAGGCATAAGAAAACCTTTCCAAAGACTATGTCCCATAACATAGTGACAAGTTAACACAATTTACTCCATGATACAAATAATAACCATCCACATAACTGGAATGCATAACAGAAAAGGCCACATGTGAGCATGTCTAATGCTCGGTCAAAGATAACATGCACGATCAGCATCTCTATGCCTGATCCCAGAACCACAATAAGATCAAAAATATCCAATATCTCACTCAAAGGCTCGATGGTGCTAGGCACACCATAGCGGTGCTACCTTCCATACAAGACCTTTGTGAATATCCCTTGTTGTGTATGGTGTTTAGCCTCCAAGAGATAGTCACCACTCATAGGTAGGTAGTGGATCCTAGCTGTTTTCACAGCCTCACATACCTCCATCCTCAAGGTTCCTTGCGTCTACTTCCTCGTATACACTCATCCAAGCCCGTCTCCTACGTTCTTGGAGAGGAATTCACATTGCAACACAAGACCAGCATACGAAAACAACAAGGATAAACCGGTTTAGCCACCAAAATACCAAAGATTAAAGATAATAAATCCTCAATTCCAACAGTAAGGCAAGAAAATAATCCGGAATCTCAACACCAAATCAAAAGTGCAAAAGATCACAAGATCGTGGCTAAACCTTCACAGTCAAAGTAGAATAAATTGCTGGCCCACAAAGAATTAAATAAATAATTAAAAGAAATTCATAAGTGCACATTACATCACTATGTGACTAATAGCTAGCCACCAACGAGGAAGGAAGGAACAATCGTCTAGCTATCCTAGTAGCTCATCATGTGGTGTGGCCAAGTCACACATCCACATGGCATGGCAGTGTGCACCTCGACATCGCCCCGCATCACGTCATCACGTGGCATGGCTCTACCCAATACCTAGCGGTAGGCCACATGGAAATGTCTACCACATCCCGCATCGTGTCTCAGCACGGCATGGCAATACTCCAAGCGGACAAAACACGCAATGGACGTATCCCGCATGGTAGTGTACCCCGCGGATAAGGCATGCACTGGTCACACTCCACATAGCGATGTTCCTCTCAGGATACTCGCTGTAAGCCAGAGGTATACATGGCTAAGGTCTACCCACAAGTCTACCAACACTAGTCAGTTGGAAACTTATGTAAGAACAATAACACGCCTCTCATGAAGACAAGGCAACAGATGCTCCAATAGAATCCAACAATATGCTCAAAAACTGCCATCTATATGCTCAAATAAAGGAGAGGAATAGGCTGGCACACATAAACCTATAAATAGATTCATCAAAAGGGAAAGTATTGAGTACACCTTTGATACAGTTTAGTAGTACAACTATATCATTCCTCGAAGTAGAGAAGCTAAAGTCGCTTCGTGCCGACATTACTTGTACGCCAATCCATACTATTCAAGGAATGGTCGCTTCGAATACTACCCCTTAACATACTGAGTTACCCACAACCCGAGGTTTGGTACTCAGTAGGGAAACAAATAAGCAACAACACATAAACAGTATGGTTTCCCATACTCATAAGCAACATATCCTCCATGGTTGATTACTTCACCAATCCATGGGCACACATAATGAGCACTGGTTTCTTACAATACACACAAATACACCAGTACTGGTTTAGTCACATTTACGGGGAGTAATTTTCAGTACGCTAACATCTATACAAGGAAGATTTCAATTATGCTTTCTATATAAATAACTGAATCAAGTTTACTCTAGATTCAAGTACTGAAATTATTAACAATTCACAATTACATAAGGAATAACATCATTCCTATAGCTTTCTCGAATCTCACTAAGCATTCATAACTAAATTACTAGCTAAGCAAATTCATTTCTAAAGCTTAAGACTTTCATCTATCACTATGAAGCCAAAAAGCAATAGTACATTTTCACATGTTTTATAAACATTCTATTTAAATCAATGTACTCTTTAATAGCATTTCTAAAATCTTATGATTAGGCAAGGAGATGGGAAAGAGAGTTTGGTAACCAAACTATTTCCTACAAAAACGCAAGATCAACAGATCACGCTACATTATACATTTTCTCACTATAAGCCTATCATTTAATTACACGGTTATCAATTCGCTACCGTTTAGAAGGATGAAAATCAACCTAACAAAACATTTCCAATAATTCTGGTTGCAACAAGAGGTTCTAGTTTTCCAAACAAAACAGAGATCGAGAGAGGCAATCTTTTCGATAATGCAAGACCTCTTAAGAACACTCACATAAATAATACAATATAGACACATGTCATAATTTGCAACCTATTAGAAATCACATTACGATCAAGGATAAGCAAGGAGCTATTAACCAAATAAAGCATATTAATGCATGCACATCAAACAGCTTTTCATTCGCACTTTCTAAACACATTAAGGTAATTACATATACCCAAAAGCGAGTTCAATGGAGCATTTGCTAAAATAAATCTTCAATCAAACTGGTTTAATGAAACACATAAGACAATCTTTCGGAAAACACATAAAACAATCTTTCAGGGAACACATTAATACTTTCTCGATGCTACAATAACATGCTCCTTTTAACACTTCTTCTACCAATCAAGCAGTTTCACATAATTCAACTATTCACATATTAATGCACCTTACTAAGGTAGAATTTAATCATGCTACTCCTACAACATACACATGGAGAATTCTTTAAACGTACACATACAGTTTTCTCCCAATAACCAAAATAAATTTTTAAACCCATAGCCCTTTAATAATCTAAAAACATAAGCATCATAAGGCTCACTCAAGGGTTCAAGAAGTCACAACCTTTTCTCTCTCGCAAACAAGAAAACTCGAATCAAAGATAATTACACATATCCTAATCATTTTAATTTCCAGAAAGAGAGAGAGGAATGGTGATAATCATTTAATTTTCTACAAAATAAGCATTCAATAATTGCCATACTAGTCCTTCAAGCGAACAACACTAAGCTAGATCATAATCTTAAACAATCACAATACGCACTTTCTGATTCAAGACAAGCACGGACCAACCCAAATGGATTAGTCTAAAGAGTACAACACTAAATAAGGAAAGGTACATACGAATCTCTTTCAAGATAAGAGTAATCGTAGACCAAGACATCAATAAGCACACAAACTCCAACATCAAGAAGGCGAAAACAAGGTGTGAACACACATGTTACACACCAGCTAAGGTCTGCTCAATCACTCACATGCAAAAGGAGGACAAGCATACACATAAGGTCGATACACCTCACACAAATAGAGGGCACACGCGACACCAGAGATCCCAATGTTTGCAACATGCGCTCTGATACCAAATGTAATGCCCCGCCAGGAAACCCCGAAGGGATAAGCCAAAATTACAAGAATAGAGTGCAATAATTTTTTTTTAAAGTTACAACACATAAGATGCAACAAGATATCAAAGATTCAGATTACATAGCGGAAGACATCAACTAACACCTAAAGAGTTTCCCAACGAGATTACTTAAATTTCACAATTCACTTAACTCACACAATTAATCCAAAAGCTGAATATCTTAATAACGAGATAATTCATAATCGGGATAATTCCTTACAAAAGAGGGAAATATAAATCACAAGCGAAGATTCCTCATTAAGATCCATTCATAATCTCCATTCAAGCTTTTCGTTTAAAATTACAAACCATACATCTAACATTCTAATACACTAGGATTTCATCATAACATAAGAGATCTTTCCATGCATATTCAAATTCCTTAACGACAACTGAGTATAATTCATTACTCTAAGTTACATTCTTTCATATTCCAACTTATAGCATTTTAAAAGACGATTACATACAAGGATCAACGATAAATCTCATCTAAACCACTTACGCATTCGATCCACATGGCATTCAAGAAAGGACTGAATATAAGCATTTATAGTTAATTCCAATTATCCACTTAACCATTCTAACATAAGTTAATCATAGATGATAAAGTTGAATAAAGGAAACATAAGAGAATACATCACATAACACCATAATGATCTCAGAGTTCACCCCTAAAGGGCTACATCTCCGGGTCTGCGCAACTGCAAGACCCCTCTGATAATTAATAAAGTTAAGAATACAAGAGGTTACACCATTACAATCCAGCCATCAAGGCGATACATAAACAATATACAAACGACCGCATTGGTCAATTAATACATAAACGATCCTTGAAAGAACAGGATCCAGCTGAACATAATCAAAGCTAAAACAAAAGTCCAGGAGAGCATCCACAAACTGAGGCATCACCACCCAAGGTCTATCATGAACCTGACACTCACAAGGGCAGAGACAAAAGGATGACCCACAAAGGTACTCCTAACAGGACAAAACGACAACATACTAGCGAACGCAGGGACAAGTGTCATCACACAACCTGGTATGGTTACCATGGCAAGTCTTCATAGGTCCCGGCCCCATACACTGGGTCACCCTGGCAACCTAATCCGAGCTTCCGGCCCATCCAAGCCTCATGTGGACCCACAC
The DNA here is from genome assembly GCF_030272615.1 of Cryptomeria japonica. Lineage (NCBI taxonomy): Eukaryota > Viridiplantae > Streptophyta > Pinopsida > Cupressales > Cupressaceae > Cryptomeria > Cryptomeria japonica. The sequence continues at coordinate 156,840,257 of NC_081409.1, forward strand.
ATCCTCTCGTGAAGACAAGGATGGTGGTTTGCCATTTCAGGCCTTCTCACAGCATGTCGAATCTATGATAGCACTCGTCCCATGTGTGAGGCACATTTATCTTACTTAGAGATTACATTCTAATCTACTTAGGTTATCACTTATTAGACTCACTTTCGACGGGTTACCCAGCAGCCACTTTGGGCGCGGCCCCCAATCGAAAGCCACTTTCCCATACGACACTAGACTATACTCAGACGAACTCAAAACCAAGGAATAGACATGGTCTGACAAACGGAGTTCAAGAAGAGGTACACAATCATCAGGTCATACACGACTCAAAAGTAATCACTTACTGACGGTACTCTAACTAGAGACCCGACCAACAACGGTCAACCACAGTCATCATTCGACTCACACACAAGGAGGATAAGATCAAAACGACACTACCACAATACAACAGTCAACTCGGAATCGAGGACTGAAACAGGTACCCCAAGTCAATCCATACGACAGGGTCCTACTAAACAAAGCAAAACATGCCATTTCATAATTAAAGGCGAATACAGATATTAAACTCGCAAGGGCAATAATCAGAAAAGACAATATTTCTTCAAATTGATTTAATCATTAAAATCGATCAAGTTTTCTACAAGATCTAAATCAGCTTACAGTATCTACCTCATCTAGGGATAGGTTGTTCTTGGTTTTCTAACTCTTGAAGGTTCAAAGCATCGAACAGACATATAAAGCCATAAAGAGTTTTTAAACCAAATTCATATTAATAAAACTCAGACAACCATTAATCAATTAAACAAGGTATTTAATCTCCGACAAAACATCATTAACATACTGGTCTAAAACCAACCTCTACAGTTCGTATTATTTCTCAAGCCCAGATGCATTATACGGATTACGGAAATAAAAATGTAGAAAGAGAATCTAAATGGAGATAATCAATTCCAAAGCATATCGTTTCAATTCAAACACCCAACGATAAATGTTTCACTTACTTTTCAATTACTCAAATGATATGTTCTACAATAGCATTTAACATCATCAATAGTAATTCCATCGTATTACAACGATTTCCCAATAACATATTACTCTCTATTCTATTTTTAAACAATAATACCTTAATTAGCCAGATGCTCTAACTAGCTAGAAGGTACGATCTAGATTTATAAATCCAAGATCAATAAGAATATAAACAACAATATTCAATTGCGAAAATTCACAGTTTCAGAACTTAATCAAAAGGGGCAAAGTCACGAAATGAAGTTGAGTGACAATTAGCCTATAAACTCTATTATAAAATTAATCAATATCAACTAGCATTTGCCACTATTATGCCACCTTAATAAAAATTAAGAACTAATTTAAAGCTTAATCATTAAAATAATATTTACCAATATTATATGCATTTTTTTTTTTTGAATGAAAAAAAATACATAAAAAAAACTATTTTAAAAACTAAGATTTACAACAAAAGAAAACGCATTAGAAAACGCGGCGAGGGTGGGCCGTGCCCTAACCCTAGCCGCAGGGCAAGGTGTGGGCGGCGCCACTGCGGTGCCCGCAGGTCTGCGGCGCCCTGCGGCCACCGCAACCAACACAAGCGAGCGGGGGAGAGAACAACGGGGAGCGAGCAGGGGGAGAAGGGGGACATGCGGGGGAGAGGGGAGGAGGAGTGGGTGGAGCTCCGCTACCCGTCTCCAATCCCCAAACACAGTCCGAAACAATAATAAAAAAAACGCCCAGCTCGGATTCGAACAAAAACGCACAGTCCGAAATAATATATTTTCTTAATTTTTTTGAAACACAGTTCAATAATAAAAATCAATGTTTTCATTTTCCTTAAAAACACAGTTCGAACTATTAAAAACAAAACGCCCACTACAGAGCTTGCTAATGGATTTCAATTCAATATAATTTCGGTTTAAACGAACTTGTTTAGATATCATATTTTCTTGAAGGTTTTTCATCCTTTCCAATAACAAAGGGTTTCAAACACCCAAACAGCAATGAGGAAAATACACATTTCCATTAAAATCTCCAGCCAAACTCAAATGGCCAAACAAGGAACTATTTTATTTTAAAACCAAATGGTTAAACAGATCCTACCTGATCTCGCATTCCTGGCAAAATCTGTCGAAGAGTCCAAAACTCCAGCTCCCAAACCCTTCCTTCTCCATCCAAAATCCTCCAATTTCATCTCCAAAATATTTTTCCAACTAAAAATTCTCCAAAATGTCCATCCTCCAATTTTACCCAAATTTTGGGTTATATGGAAGAGTTGACCAAAAATTCTATTTTTGGAATTTAAAAATTTTATCTACAAATAATTCACAAAATTAATCCTTTCTAACTATCACAACAAATTAACTTGCTTTTCAAATCAAAAATCGATTTCTTCCTTTAATCAAATTTAGCCGTTCTAATTTCAAAAGCCAACAGAATACAATTAACTCTATTGCGATAAAATACAAATCTTTCCTTTTTAACAGCATATACAAAATGCATTAAATATTAAAGATCAGTCATTTAATCGAATTTACTCCCAATTTAAAATAGGCAATTCATAAACAACGAAAATCGCATAACGAAAACCCGATTAGTTTAATCCATTAATCTTCAATGCACAAACGCATATTTAATCCAAATAATTACTAAAGACTAATTAATCAATTTAACCATGCACACCAAGCACGCAAACCGAGAAAGTCAACCGAACAAACGACTCGCAAACCCAAACAAAAAGGGATTACCGACGACGACTGATGAAGCTCACTTGAGCACGACTAAGGCCGACTAGGGTCTTACGACCACCTAATCCAACTCTAAGGATTAAAAGAGGTACACTCAAACCTACACATCCAGGTGAAGCTGAACCTCGCACTCATGCGGCGTTGCACCTGAAATCTCCTGCAACCAAAGATCATACATGCATACATATATAAAATTTAATGAAAGCGTTAGCCCGATATTAATACCACGAAATCGGTACACTAAACAACTAGCATATACTAGTGTGAAAACCACATCAATAGCTATGTGTTAAAATCAATCATCTGACTATAACATAATATTACGATAAACTAATGAAGATTAAACCAAGGTTAGAAATAGATTAAGGCAGGGGTACTACACTAAAGGTGAGTCGAGCTCTTCTTACTTAAGAAGACAGTAAGGATACACAAGGTCCTATAGGAAAATAATGACAAATTATTCATCATCTCATTAGTATATTAAGAATGTGGATCCAAATTTAGATAAAAGTAAAGGAGAACCCACTAAAGAAAATATTAATATAAGCAAAGTTTATTTCAGTTCATCCTCGAATGAAGAAGATATTTATAATTCAAACATGTTAGTGGATATTTTAATCAAGAGAATAGAAGAGGAGAAAAAGGCTAAAGAGGAGTTAGATGAATAAGTAGAAGTTGTAATTTTTATATTAAAGGAATTATTGATACTACTACTCAGCCTCTGAATACATCCACTATGAAAGTATCTCCAAAGGAATTTGGTGAATAATAAGCTTATGGTAGAATAATAGAGACATAGATGCGAAAAATAATCTTATGAGGATTTATATGTAAATAAGAGGCAACAAAATTATATGAAAATAAAAAGATCAATTTTAAAATTTAACTCATCAAGAAAGAAGAATGTGTATTGGTGGTGATTATAAAATATATACAATAAATGGTTAATATGCATGCAATCATATTAGTCGTAGGAGGTTGTAATAAGACTAATTGAAATTAAATACTTAAATGGTTGAAGTCTATTGAATGTAATATTTTGTTAATCAAGAACTCCTTGGTTCAATAAGTTATATCTAACAAAAACGAAGTCAAATTTCCTATAGATGAAATAGTCAAAAAGATATTCAAAGACTTGATCTCAAATAAACTATTTAAGAACGATGTCATGGATGGAAATACTATAGACAAATTATATAAGTTTCCTACATGCTTAACTTTTTTCTCAAAATTTTACTTATTCGAGAATATAGATGAAGTTAGTGAAATAATGTGTACATGAAAAATTTGTCTTAGGACCATGACCATTGAAAAAAGGTAAAGATATATAGCTATAGAAACCAAATTTAGAAATTATAAATTAATATGGATCCTCCTTAGGTAAGATCTTCAACACATGATACAAACAGTGATTAATATTAGGAACAAGATAATTTCAAAGAAGAGAAAACCCAAGATTGATATTTTAATCTTTTTTATTCATTGAAAAAGTGTCATTTAAATTTTTTATTGTAATTATTAAAGAAACTTTATTGCAATAAAAAATATTAAAAGAATAAAGTGTATTTTATTATATTTTTCATTTCTAAGAAATACTTAGAAATAAAAAAAAACTATTTTAGTTGTAAAGCTATATAAGTTAGAGAAAATAAAGAGAAAAGATCCTTTTGGGCATGGGTACTAGTTTTATATTATTCAGTGAGGCTTATTCCTTTATATTTTCCTTTAACTATGAAATATCCATAAAAGTATATATAAAGATTTGAAGAAGATACTTCCGGCTCTACAATTTTTTAATATAGAAATCTCTAAGAACTTTGGGTGGATGATTTCACAGTTGTCAATTTTCCTTATGTTAATATTACATCACATTATCAAAACAAATCTTACATGAATGTTATGTGGAATATAAATAGTTTAATATGAATATTTAATCATTTATTGTCTTGGTATTCCCATTCTTATTTTTAAATAACATCTATTGATTATCTTTTCATAATTATTCTCTTCTTTGGGTGTAGCTATGTTTGCTTTTAGATTTTGTTCCCATTCTTCATATTTTCCTCATTCTTTAATTTATTTTTTTACCTCCTCTATCCCTTTGAATAAAAAGGAAGGTTGTTTATATTATTATAACCTATCAAACTATTTTAAAAATTATCACTAGTTTTAGGCAAAATCATGTATAAATACTAGACATTGATAAATGTGTTAATTAACAAAGATTAAAAGATTTAATGATATTATTATATTGTGATGTTAAAGTTTGTATACTTGTGTTATTTTTTGTTTATTGAAAATGATTTTAGTTTAAGAGGACCACTCTCACTCATTTACATTAATATATGATATAATTTTATTTGAAATCAAACTCACTGCCATATTTTATCCAACTAATTCATTACACATTATTCTACACAATTACCACTTATCATATTTCTCATTTAGACACACAATTATACTTTATCCCTATGCACTCATTTTTTAGTTTAGTGATCAAACTTACTTTCATTTACATGATATCCACTATGATTTGATTCCTTTTATTGCCAAACTAGTTTGCAATTATAGGTCGTCCTCGTTATCATTAAATCATCCAATCCTAGTTTGAAATTGTAAATTAAAATTTGACGAACCTAATAGCTTTATCCTTCCTACTTTCAGATAAAAAACAAAATTTTGTGCAATATATTTTGATCTCCTTGCATTGAAAGACAATCTTATTATCTAAAAATGAAGAAATAAAGCATTCAATTTGAATATCTTTCAAATCTAGATAGTTCAATTGTTATTCTAAGAGATATCTGGCTCTACCCAATCATTTTGGGAGCATTTTCATGAGTAGACAATGTTGTTCTTGCTATGGTTAACTTCGAAGATGTTGATTAAGATGCATAGCCTCTCAGTCAAACATTCAACAACCTAATAAAGCTATTTATCAACACTACTAGCCCATGTAAATGCTAAGTATGCAAGAAATTAATACATATTAAGGGAACTTAAAAAATAAGATAAGTTATACAAGTCAAGCTTAAGAGTGCAAGAAATTAATACATATTAAGGGAACTTAAAAAATAAGATAAGTTATACAAGTCAAGCTTAAGAGCATAAAATGAGATTGTTCTGTAAAGTTATCCCTCATAGTCAAACTCAACCGTACATAGTCACAGCAAAGCATTTTAATCTTTAGGAAAAACTATTAGTCTATTCATTGTTGCTCCAAATTCTAGTATATAGCAAATTTAAAGAATCTTCAATTATTGATTTTAATGTATTAAATTTTTATACACATTTATGACAAGCAAAGCATCATTTACTTCCAACCAAACATCTAGCTATCAATTTACGGGGCATCATTTATTTACAACCTTTAATGTGTGGGAAAAATTTAATGGATAACCTTAAATTTAAACAGCGTTTATTTTATTTTTTTATTATCAATTAAAGAACCAGTCTAGGCAAATTTGGCAAATTTGGGGCGAAGACTTTATTTTTCACGAATGGAACGACAAAACCCGGCATGTGATGAGCAGATTGCAGTGGATTCCTATTAGAAATCTTGGTTTATTTTAATCTTTGCTACCTAAATTGACTGGCCACATGTTGTTTTGATTGAAACCATGGGACGGGAGCATCATTAGATTAGAAGCTACGGCACCTGGAAAGCATGGGATACCAAACAGGTGGGGTCGGGGACAAAGAGATATTTAATACCATACTCATTTTGAGAAATAAGATGCCTGTAGCCGGGATTCTCTCTTTGTGTCTCCCTGCTGTGGCCAGTCATGGTGAGTTGTATAAATCATGTTAAAAACCAACCCAGCAACAGCATCACAATCATCATCATTATCATCAAAGAAAGCAATACACAAGAGAATGAGTATGAGCATTTCAATACCGTCTCTCTCTCGTCTCTCCTCTATTGGGTCGGCCATGGCCCTGTACTCTCCTCGGAAGCATCGCTGTTACCATAATCGCTCAAAGAGTTTACCCTCCAGGCTGCAGGGGCATCCAATTCTCACAGACAAGGTAGAAAGATTGCAGGAGTCTTGTTCTTCTTCCTCATGTTTCGGAACAGATTGGCTTGGCCAAGCATTGGAGGTGTCGGTGAATTGTTTTTCCAATTTGTCAAACATCAAGATAGACATGGAAGGCATGGAGAGCAAAAGGATGAATGGGCATCTCGATGACATACTACATCTGCTTGAGGTGTGCAATTTGTTGAGAGACAGCATTGCAGAAATCAGGAAGCAGCACACGTGTGTGCAAGTAGCCATTCGCGGCCTTGGCCCTGCTTTCACTCCCTCTGTCCATGCCCTAGAAAGGGTACGCATCGCCCTCGGCACTTGGCTAAGGAAGAAGAAGGACACACATTCCCAGCTGGATAAATGCATATCCATTTTGAGGCGAATGGCAGAGAACCTCAACGTTGAGGATAAAGCACGAGTAACAGAAGATGCCATGAACATGAACCATGCCAAGTCCATCACCATCATGGTCTGCTCTACCCTTGTCACTGCTCTTTCCTTCAAGACATCTCACATGAGGTTGCCATCTCTTCCTCTTCCTACCCATTTCACTTGTCTGCAACACAAGCTCAAGGAGGCATTTGAGATGAGAAAGAGGGCATCATCATCATCAAGGTCCCTGCATGAGTTAGAGGCAGTAGATATTGCACTGGGAGATCTGAACAATCTTCTTAATTCCAAGTCCAAATTGCAGCTCCCGCTTCATCTCTCTCCCTCCACCTCGGCACTCTATGAGTTGGAGATTGTTCTTCCCCCCCTTGAACATAAAATCGACCGTCTATTCAAGTTTCTCATCTCTGCCAGAGTTGCACTTTTGAACAGCCTTTCTTCTCAGTGACCACCCACTTATTCCAAAGGAATTCTTACCGAGGCTGCCAAGTTGGCCTTTTAAACAGTTTGTGGCCTCAAAAAAGAAATGTAAGATATATGTGTATAAATACTACTACCAGGATCAAGGTTGAATTGATCTTCTTCGATACATTCGTCACAATTTTCCTGTGTTTGTCCGTGATAATTTTTTGTTTTAGGATATTTAACATTTTCCATTGTGGTATATGCCATGTTGTTGCTTAGTAATGAGCGCCAAGTGGAAGTTATGCAAATTCTAAACATACCATCACTTAATTTTATCGAGTGCTGTGAATCAAATGAAGGAGAGACTGATAGTGTGGTACTCACTGCACTAGATTGTTGGCGTCAGTGGTTGCCCTGTGGGCTCTGGCATTGTATGCTCCCTACTTTCCTAAATTCAACCCTATTGAAAGTGTTGGAGTGTTTCATCTTAGAGAAGGTTGTGCTCCCTCTTTTTCTGGGTTCAGCCATATCGAAAGCTTTGGAGTGGTTTCCCTCTATGACGACTAGTTTTGTGGTAATGTTGGCTTTTTCAGTAGATAGGATGGGGATTGGTTGCAAAGCTATCTTGTATTGGGTGTTCTTTGGGGTATGATGAACTTCCCAGTGGCTTTTAGGGATTTTATTATTTCCTTCAGGCACGCCTTGTATCATGCCCAAGCAAGGTCAAAAGTTGACTTTCGTGCTATTATAATTATGGGCTTTGGGGGGATTTTTTTGGGACTAGTCTTAGGTTCTATTAGTGTCACACCATGTAAACACCTATTCTACTTTGGGCGTCTTTTCCTAGGGTCAATTTGTGTGGTATAAGAGCTTCTTTGTGGGAGCATATGTTTCCCCATCTTAGTTGTGAATCATTTTCTTTCTTTTTGGAAACTTCTCTCTTTTCTTACAAGAGATGTTCTTTTATTGATAGTGTATTTGTTGTTCATGCATGTTGGCCCCCTTGGCTTAGAAGCGTAGGGGCTCTCATTTCCATTTTCCTAGTTGTTCCTCTTAAACCTCCTCTAGAAGAGGATTAAATTTTACTAGTTTGTGGGTTGTTCTTGCCCCCTTGACTATGTTTGGAAGACAAATAATTATAGTGATTGAGTTCAGTAAAGGGTTCCCCTATGACTACATTGGTTGCCCCAAAATCTTTTACGATAGGCATTGCTTAGCTAAAAATATACCATGAGGGGTTATTCGGGTGTCTTTTCCTTTGTTTTCTCTTACGTGGGTCCTAAATTGGAGAATTTTATTACAAACTTTGCTCCTTCTAGTCCAATTCAGGTGGATTATTTTGAGGATTTTACTACTGCTTGACCTTTACATTAGATGGATGAGGCCGGTAGATTTGATGTTGTCTTAGGCTCTAGTTTGTGGGTTATTTTTTATATATCTTTTATTATGATCCTTGCTATTGCTAATTCTATAAAAGTTTCTTTCTATTTGGGATTGGTTGTGGTTGGAAGTTTTCTTAGTTTCCTTCTCTTTGATTCTACATCTACTAGAATTTGGTCTTTCAAACCTTTCGTGAGGGATTCTTTGTTCGCCACTCTTTAGCTCTTTTCTCTATAGTTCAAAGTGTCCTCTTTAGTTTAAGGTTTTAGGGATCCTTTTAAAACCCTTCAATTATCACTAGTTTAAAATCAATTTCTTCTAGTTTGTCTCACTCATCTTAAGACTCTTTGTACTTTCCTTTCATTGTTTCAAATTTTGTGGGTTTCTTTAAGCCATTTATGCATCTTTGTTAAGGGTTCAGGTCCTCTCCCATTTACATAATCAGAACTAATGAAGATTAAAATATGTAAGAATATTATGATATTTTAATGTTAAAATTTGTTTTCTTGTTTTATTTTCTACTTATTCAAATATTTTGACTTTAAGAGGAACATTGTACCATAAAGACATTGACACTTGACACAATTTTATGTAAAATCAAGTCCTCTCCCATTTACATAATCAAAACTAATGAAGATTAAAATATGTAAGAATATTATGATATTGTAATGTTAAAATTTGTATACTTGTTTTATTTTCTACTTATTCAAATATTTTGACTTTAAGAGGAACATTGTACAATAAAGACATTGACACTTGACACAATTTTATGTAAAATCAAGTCCATTGCCATATGTTATCCACATGCCTCATTACACACAATTCTATACAATTATCACATATCCTCTTTCTCATTGACACACACCATCATACAATATCCCTATGCACTAATATTTTAGTTTAGTGATTAGACTTATTTTAATTTAATGCTACCCACTATGATTTGTCTCCTTTTATCATTAAACTAGTTCACAATTATAGGGTCATCCTTGTAGTTATTGAGTCATCCTATCCTAGTTTGAAATTCTAAATAAAAACTTGTGCAATATATTGTGATCTCCTTGTATTTAAATGAAATCTTATTATATAAAAAAATAGAGATAATTAAAGTAATATGAATATCTATTTAATAGTTCAATTGTTTCTCTAAAAGATATCTAGATCTACACAATCATTTTGGAGGCATTTTCATGAGCATAGTGTATTTTTCTTTATATTTTTGTATTTCAAAGATGTTGGTTAAGGTGCATAGCCGTTATGAATGAATCATGCAACAACCTAACAAAGATGTTTATCAGCACTACTAGCCCATGAAAATGCTATGTATACAAGAAATAAATACATATTAAATGAACTTAAAAAGGAAGATCAAATTATACAAGTCAAACATAAGAACACAAGACAAGATTGTGTCTATAGACTCATCCCTCATAGTCAAACTCAATCCCAAATATCACAACAAAACATTTTAATCCTTAGCTAGAACTATTAGTGTGTTTATTGTTGTTCCAAATTGTAATATGTAGTCAAATTTAGACAAATACAATATTTGAAAGAATCTTCAATTATTGAATTAAATGTATTTACTTTTTAAAAGCATTTTTCATACCCATAATTACAAACTAACAATTTAAGAACTTTCATTTATATACTTAATTAATATATAGTTTTGAATATATATATTTCAAAAAAAAATGTGTCTAGTGATATTATTGTGTGGGAAATAATTAATGGATAACCTTAAATCTAAACAATCTTTATTTTACTCTTTTTATGATAAATAAGAAAACGAAGCTTATGCAAATTTGGGGAGGGGTCTTTATTTTTCATGAATGGAACGACAAAACTTGGCATGTGATCTGTAAATTGCAGGAGATTCCTATTACAAATATTGGATAATTTTAATCTTTGCTACCTAAACTGATTGGCCACATGTTGTTTATCATTGTTGTTTTGATTGAAACCATGGGACAGGCACATCATTAAATTAGAAGATACAGCACATGGAAAGCATGGGATACCAAACCAAACAGGTGGGGTGGGGGACAAAGACATATTTATATCATACTCATTTTGAAAAATTAGATGCTGTTGGTCGGGATTCTCTCTTTGTGTCTATTTGCGGTGCCTAGTCATGGTGAGTTGTATAAATCATGTTAAAAGCCATACAGAAAACCAACCCAGCAACAGCATCACAATCATCATCATTATCATCAAAGAAAACAATACACAAGAGAATGAGTATGAGCATTTCAATACCGTCTCTCTCTCGTCTCTCCTCTATTGGGTCGGCCATGGCCCTCTACTCTCCTCGGAAGCATCGCTGTTACCATAATCGCTCAAAGAGTTTACCCTCCAGGCTACAGGGGCATCCAATTCTCACAGTCGAGGTAGAAAGATTGCAGGAGTCTTGTTCTTCTTCCTCATGTTTCGGAACAGATTGGCTTGCCCGGTGAATTGTTTTTCCAATTTGTCAAACATCAAGATAGACATGGAGGGTATGGAGAGCAAATGGATGAATGGGCATCTCGATGACATACTGCATCTGCTTGAGGTGTGCAATATTTTGAGAGACAGCATTGCGGAAATTAGGAAGCAGCACACGTGTGTGCAAGTAGCCATTCGTGGCCTTGGCCCTGCTTTCACTCCCTCTGCCCATGCCCTAGAAAGGGCACGCATCGTCCTCGGCACTTGGCTGAGGAAGAAGAATGACACGCACACCCAGCTGGAGAAATGCATGTCCATTTTAAGGCGAATGGCAGAGAAGATCAACGTTGAGGATAAAGCAGGAGTAGCAGAAGATGCCATCAATATCAACCATGCCAAGGCCATCACCATCATGGTCTGCTCTACCCTTGTCACTGCTCTTTCCTTCAAGACATCCCACATGAGGATGCCAACTCTTCCTCTTCCTACCCATCTCACTTCTCTGCAACACAAGCTCAAGTTGGCATTTGAGATGAGAAAGAGGTCATTATCATCATCATCATCAAGGTCCCTGCACGAGTTAGAGGCAGCAGATATTGCACTGGGAGATCTCAACAATCTTCTTAACTCCAAGTCCAAATTGCAGTTCCCGCTTCGTCTCGCTCCTTCCACCTTGGCAATCCATGAGCTGGAGACTGCTCTTCCCCTCGTTGAACATAAAATCGACCGGCTATTCAAGTTTCTCTTCTCTGCAAGAGTTGAACTTTTGAACACTCTTTCTTCTCAGTGACTTACTGCCCAAGGAATTATTAACGAGGCGCCCAAATTGGCCTTTTAAACAGTTTGTGGCCGCCTCAAAGAAAAATGAAATATATATGGATATTAATACTACTACCAGGATCAAGGTTGAATTGATTTTCTTCGATACATGAATGACAATTTTTCTGTGTTTGTGTATGATAATTACTTTGTTCTTTGCAGCTGCGTCATTTTATTTTTCATGTGTTTGTCTATAATTTAAAAAAAAAATTTATTAGACATTTTTCATGGCGATATATGCTGTGTTGTCGCTTAGTAATGAACGCCGAGTAAAGCTTATGCAAATCTAAATGAGAAACTATGTGTATGTGTATGTGTATGTGTATTTTCGAGTGTGCATCTTCCAAACACTCTGACAGTACATTTGTGAGAAAGTTTATGAGTGCTGCATATTAATTTCTTTTCTAAAAATGAACATTCTAATTAATAAAAGTTAATTGATTGCATTTTGATGACATGAAGATCAAACTATGGAGGAGATGGGAGTCATATCATAGCTTTACTATGAAGTGATAAATTTTGATAAAACAAATAATTAAAAAATAATAAAATATCTATCGAAATGTCCAATCTGAAAGTACATATCGAATATAAGTGTATCTTGGGGGAATTCTAGGTCAATCCCCTATATATACAATATGCCAAAATATAAGTTCAAGTTTAAAAGGCTTGAGGAAATAATGAATCTAGGTCCAAGCAACTTAAGGTCTCAAACCAAACATCTATCATTTAGATGCTTGGTTCTTGATTATCTCTATCTATCATATTAACACTTTCGTATAGAATATTTGAAACATCTCATGGTAATGATTTTTTTTTTGTATTAGACCAACTCTAGTTTTATAATTTTGAATTCATTTTTTTCTCATGAGGTGCTTAGTGTAAGGAAACAACATATTAGCCACAACATGAGGGCTCCTAAGCCCATTCATATGAAAGTACTCTTTATTATTGTAAAATAGAATGAATCACCTTTTTGACTTTCGATAGATATATGCTAAAGTGCATAGGTGGAATATGTTAAAAGAAGTAAGGTATATAAAAATGATTCTTTGGTTATTCTTTGAGGAGAGTAATGTGCAACTTTTAGATCTTTATATATATTTAAATGAGAAAAATATATAAAAAATAAATAAAATTACAACACAATTAATATTTAATAATATAAACATGGTTACAATACACTTTCAGAGCAAGTCTTTATATGAGTATTACTAACTAAAGATTTAAAGTAATTTTCAAAGTACAATAATACCTACAATATTCACAAACCTATCATACCATTACTTTTATTTTAGTTCTTTGCTCCTGCCTTTTGTCGATTTTTCATCTTTGATTAATGTTATTTTCATTCTATTATGTGTGTTAGCTTCTTATTTTTTCAGTGTTTCGATTGGTGTATTTTTTCTTTTCTTTTTCATCTATCTTCTTGTAATAATTTTAGTTTTATTTGTAACCTTTAGTTTATTGCATTACATTAATTTCTTTATTTTATAAGATTCATTTATTTCTTTAATTACTTTATGTCTTCTTTCATTATTTATATTGGGTCCATGTTTTTATTGTTATTCTTTGTCTTTTAATTTTTAATTTTTTTATTAAGTCAATAGATTCTTAGTATGGGCTTTCTTGTCTCAGAAATTATCAGCCACGTTGGTAAATTCCCACTGGTCACATTTTCCGTTCAGCATATTCTTTGGCGGGCAACTTGTGTTGCGTTGGCATACGGTGGAGGCAAAGAATGTTAATAGCATTAATAGCATGAAAATTTGCGTTTGCTACTTTTGTTGTTTCGCATAATAGCAAAGGTAAATGTGCATAGGCTCACATTTGGGAATTGTTTTCTGGAAGAATATTTTTTTGAGTAGAGTTGTTGTTGGGAGAAGGTTATGTAGTGATTGGAACAAGGTTACAAGGTTTGTATGTAATGTGCATCTGGTTTTCATAGTTCTTTTTGATTTATTGTGGGGCATGCAATCTTTGAATTCTGGGTTTAAAACAGAATTTGAAAATTTGGGCTAGGGCTATGTTTTTCTTTGCCAGAAGATTGTGTTGTGCCTACAATTGGGTTTCTTCTTTGAGAAAAGCATTGTGTGCTTCTATTCTTTCTGGAGTTCAGAAAACAAAAACATCTTTAAATGAGTATATTTTCTTCATTTTATGTGATTATTTATTTCTTTCACAGCATATTCAATGTTGTTTTGAAAAGTACTTTTCGATTTGTATGCATAGGTTGATACCCAGTTGGAAAAATAGGGAGAAGATATGCAAAATCTTTAATCTGTCGGGATTTTTTTCCAGAAATCACTTCTTACTTCAAAATATGCTTAAAGAAAATAAAATGCAACTTCGCACAGATATTTACACTCAGAAGTTTAGCATATTAAATCTCATATATCTTTAGTGCCAAATCCTAGTTAAGGACAATAAAAATGGGAGCACAATTCAAAATTATCTTAGAGAAACAATTTGAAACCTGAAATCCCAGCCGTTTTATATACTTTGTACAAAAATCGCTTGAATGAAGGGCTTGGAGAAGGTTCAATTTCTTGAAACCCTAATTTGAAAGCACAAGTGTAAACGGGGTTGCAATACCTATGCAACTCTAAGTTAAATTAGTCGTCTATTCCGTGTGGCAGAATTTCCTTCGATAAAGACCTGGCAAAAATATTAGACATTGAACTCACGTGTCAGGAGCCTTATCTACACACCTTAAATTCCAGCTCCGCATAAAGAGAACCCTGAAAAATAATCCTTCACAATGGAAGGAATATCTCACAGTATTTTACGTTAGAAAGAAACAAATATTTGCGTCCAATCCTTCAAATCGCGTGAAGTTCAAGATTGATTAAAGTTCGACAAGCTAGAGCAGAGCATTTGATAGTGTTGTGCATTTTGGTTGATACATCATTTTTTCTTTATCATCTTGTGTTGCAGATCTGCTATAGGTTGATGGATGTATGGACAACCTTATTCATGAGTTTAGCATTTGGTGATGAGTAGTGTTTGAGTTAGAAGCTCAGGTATATCGATTTTCATTAGTGGAGGATAGCTGAATTGTGTGGATAATCCTTATACGGATTATGTGGATAGATTTTCCGGATTATTTTTATGGTCCGGGTATTTATTCTAAAGGTTGTGGTAATGTGTTGACAATTTTTTTGGTTTTTATTAGGATTTTGATTTTGGATTTAGCCGACAATATGTTCATGTTTCATACAATCCTAAGTGTTCTTATAGCTGACATATGGTTAATCTAATATCTTGTTGTAGATATATAAGCGGTGTATTTGATCATCTTAGTGTGCATGGTGAATGCGAAAAGTGTTTGTGACCTATTGTGTATAGTTGTACATGCACAAATTAGAGATTTATGCTTCGGACTAGAGCAGTGAAATAGAATAGTATAAGACATAATATGAAAAGTTTGTGTAATGTTCTTAACTAGAACTATAGAAAGCATTTGTAGATGTTATTAATTCATTCCTGCACTTTAGTAATCTTATGTAACTCGTTTGTAAGACAGTGAGTCTTCCTAGGGTTGTAGCTCTTCTTTGTTTGATCATCATGCTCTAGGCGGTATGCATGAACGTATGTGCATTCCATTGTAAAAATATATATTTGAGTATAATCATCTTGTGGGTCTCATCCCCACCATGGTTTTTCCCTTGACCAGGTTTTCCACATATAAAATCTTTGTGTTGTGGTGTTGTTTTGATTTCTTTGCATTCTTTCATCTTTCTTTTGGTTCAATGTATTAAGTAGTTGAATGAACAGATTGATAAAGTTAAAGTTTGCATAACACAGATTAACCCTTCCCCCCCTCTTAGTGTTCCTTGATTCCAACATAATGTACCCCATGCATAGTACTAACTAGACAAGAAAAAGGTTAATTGAGCACTTGCATAAGGTCTCAAAGGGAGTTGGTGAGGAAAACTTAGGACAACTATGCAATCATGCCACACATAAAATTTATAAAACCATATCCCAATATTGACTAGCCAAGGCATGCCATGATATGAATGACCATGTTGACCTTGGTTTAGTGAACTTGGAGGCAATAACAATAGGAAGAAATCAAATTCAAAAGCAACAATCAATTAGCAAATTATAGAAGTACCTTTACCAAATGATTGGTATAGGATAATTCTTGTTGTGGGGAACAATTTATCCTAGAAGGATAGATGGATTGAAGAGATCTAATGGAAAAGGATGTCTAGGTTCATGTTATCAAGGTTTCTTGAGGATTGTGTCTAGGAGAAACATAGGTCATACAAGCTAATATGCAGCAAGACGGATTGGTTACACAATGAACTGACACCTATATACAAGACAAGCTAGAGATGTGCAAACTTATAACTAAAGGATATACATACTTATCTACATGATGGTTGAATAAAATTGAACCCAAACCGCATTAGATGGGATATTTTTCTTAATTTTAAGAGTGAGGGATTTTTTTAATGGTGATATCACTTTGATGAAGCATCCAAACTACGCATGCGAGTGTCATAAGGGTGCATGTAAATGCACGAAGATTTTAATTGATGACGACGAAATTCTCCATGCTATATACTAAATGACCAAGCAGAGAAGCAAATTTGGAAGGCGAGTGAAAACGTGACTTGAATGGACTAGACCAGAAGTTTCCATTACAAAATAGGTTGTATAAAAAGGCGAGTGAAAACGTGACTTGAATGGACTAGACCAGAAGTTTTCCATTACAAAATAGGTTGTATAAAACATTTTTCATTTTATTCATGGTGCTTGTAAATAGGTTTTCACCATGGTAATTTTCTAAGATAATATCATATTGTAATATATGGTAAGGAAATGAAGTATCAATAAGAGATACATGAGAAGTTAATGAATTGATACTAAGTTGTAAGTTATCATCATATCATGTAAGGTGTGGCTATGTAAGAAAATTACTTAGTATCTATTAGTTCAATATGAAATGTAAAAAAAATATCATCCCCATATTCATTGTCATATGGAAAAGAAGGTGAGTCATTAAAACACATGAATTTACGAAATAGGGCTAACATGACATGTAATAGAATTATTATTAGAAGCTATAAAATGGCATGCATAGGTGGTGAAGGTATAACATCATTTCGTGTTCAATCCATTACTAACACATGCATTACCTATATATGCTCATCAATATCACAAGTCATGGGTTAAGTATGATCGATATGAGACTCACAAACAACTAAAGTAGATGTGTCACAAAGGAAAGGATAAACACTAGCAAACTCAGTATAGGGAAAAACTAATACATGATAAAATAATACCCCCATCAAAATTACATCCACGTCCATAGTGTAGAATTACATGAGACACACATATAGAAGGATTATGTCACAAAATATAGAAATGTGTTAAATTGAGAAATACTTTCATACATATCAACCAAGAAAAATGATCAAGAAAGAGCCATAATAATAGATTATCAATAGTGGAAGGGTAGGTTTCACAAGATCATGCAATAAAGGATTAGAAAATTAATAATAATGGACAAGTGATATAAATGAGGTACATATCAAAATATAAATAAAAAATCATATCTCATTTAACAAAGGGTCCGAAAAGTCCCAACAAGGTGTGCTGGTTTTTTTGGATTTGATTTGAAATCAAGGTTAAGCAATGTAATATTCATACCTAAAATGAGTGTGAGTGTGTGTGTGAAGTAGCATTTTGTGGGAATGAAAAACCCAATAAGATCTATAAAAAGGTGAAGTAATCAATATAATATAATGGTACAAAAAATATTATAGTCATCACATGTGCAAGAAATAGAAGCTCTTTCCTTGTTCAATGTCTTGACACTATAATAGTTGCAAAAATTCGTGGAGCCTTAGAAACTTGTCACAAATGACCGATAGCACTTAGGATTGATCCAAAAAATGGTGATCTTATGTGATGTAATTTCCCACATCTCTAATATTTATTGATGTGCAAGGACAAATGATATTAGATATCACCTTGGAGAGATAATTGAAAAACAAGGGTCATGTTCTCCTATTTAGACCCCCCTTAATTATAATGACCTTTGGGGCATGCAAGAATATTGAAAAACAATGCTCTCACTTGCAAATGTCAAGATGATTTAGTGCATGTGTTAGTTTCTTTTAGTGCTCCAAAAAAAATATCCCTTGAATGGTTCACCTTATAATTCTTAATATTTCTCTCAATATATCATTTCTAACTTACAAATTAATTGCATGTTGAATGTCTTTGAATACTAAGAGATAGAAATAATTCACACAAACATGTACCAACTTAGCAAAAGTTTTAATTTCAAGGCTCAATTCTATGTGGTACAATATCAAAACTAAATGCCACCAGATTTACCTAAGTTTAATAAGAATAGATATGAAGAGATAGAAATACTTCACACAAACAAGTACCAACTCAACAAAATTGATTTTTTTTTTTAACTTCAAGGGTCAGTTCTATTTGGTGCAAGATAAAACCTACATGCCACAATATTTATCTAAGATAGAAAAGAATAAATATCAATGTTGAGAATGAATGTGTTGGATTAAGTGCAAATAAGAATAAGATAAAGAAGTGTAACAATGTATGTGTATGAGAGTAAGTATAGATAGATAAAGATTAATAAATGGAGTTAAACTTGACACAAAAGTATGTCACATATCACTCTATAATTATAATAAGGATTTGCATAAAAATAGACTCAAACTAAATAACAATTGATGATATGCAACCAATATATTTTAAATCTCCTTGTTCTATCTAGCATCCTCATGATGGATCATCTAGGATGCTCTGGAATGTTAATGCAGAAAACATTGACACAATCAAATCCAAAAGCAACAATATAAAATAGATACATGCAAATTCACCATTACAAATGTTGTATAATTTGAAAATATATTAACACTTTTTTTAAGGGCCTAGGAAATTTCAAATTCTTATAAAGATTCCCCCTCAATAAAACCCCACAATAGCCACCCAAAACCTGCATGTCCACCCCACACCATTAAATATATATGAGAAAACCTACAAATAGTCTTAGTTGTTGCAGCAATAAAATGATTACTCAATCGAATAAATTCCTACCAAATTATCAAACCAATACATTCATATATAAAATTAGGCTCTAAATTTTTAGAATGCTTAATTGTTTAGGCAATATTTTTTAGCACAATTGTCAAATTGCAAGAACTTTTGGAATGGTAAATAAAACCTTGTTCACTAGAAAAAAGTCACGAGTTTTTTCTCTCATTAGATGATAATTAAACCATGGGATTATCACATGCATGATGTAAAATGCATATTTTTCACTAAGTATCAATTGAAATCTTGGAATCTTAAGGACTTCTTATCGCTAGTAGGGCATGTTACCTATAATAGTGCATTTCAAATGGATCTTATCAAAAACTATGAATAGAGATACTTATAAAGAAAACTTCTTGTTAATGTGGATACTACAGACTCATCCATAGAAACAAATATTTATCTAAATTAGATAAATAATAATTTTATTTCAATCTATATATGCAATCATCCAAAGCCAGAGACAATCGAGATTTAAATTAAATTAAAATATAAGATCGGTAAAATGAAAATTTATAAGATCAAAGATCACAAGGCGTTGGTGAAAAAAGTGTGTATACCATGTCCACATCTTATTTATTAATTCTTCGTGGTAATCACAAATACATAATAGAAACCCCGTGAGTTCTCAAATAATAAAATCTATTAATTATCCACACATTATTTATTTTTTCATCAAAGATAGACATTATGGAAAGATCATCTTGGAGGGTAGGTAGAGCTTACTATTGTATTGGCGCACTATTGATCATTAGATCCTTTTTTCTACAATTTAGAACTCATTACATTTTCCCTTGTTATACCATTTTTTTTCATTTTTTTGCAAGCCATTAAGATTTTTTTGTATAATATTTTTTTTCTTAACTTTAAGAATATATAGAAGCATGAACTAATTAAAAAAAAATTCAATTGTTTATATTATTATCTACCTATAACTTAACCATGACATTAACACATCAATTAACTAAATCAACTATTTCAATTAAACAAGTAGAACATATGTACACCAGCCAAATAAACTAATCAAATCAACATTGTTGTCTTGAATTTAAGATTGATATATAAAAGTATGAACTAGTTCAAATTTACCAAATGTCTATGCTACTCTACATGTATAATTGAACCATAATATCAACATATCAATTAACTAAGTCTACTATAGATCTAACGTGAATGAACAAGGAGAAACCCAAAAAAATCTATGACAAATGAAATCTATACATGGCTTGAATAAAGTAGATTTTTCTTTAATAACTATGATATTAATTACGGTAATCCCATTAATCATTCATTTTGCTACTTAAATTTGTGTCGTTATGGTTAGAATATTCTTTCTACGTGCAAACATGTTAGATAAATTAAATAAAACTCACCATTTGGCTCTGCTAATGAAAATGCACCTATTGTTTATAGTATTCTATGAGGTATGAGATTAGTCTACAGCTTAAAAAAAATATGTAATCGAACACCGATAGATAGAAAGAAGGTGAATGTATTCTCAAAAATGAGTTGACTAAATCCTCGGTTAACATGGGAGATAGAAAAGCACTTTTTAACGGATTCTATACCTGCGTTGAGATAGGGGACCAAATTTATGATTGGCACAAGTCGCCTATCCTAGCTCCTGGACACGGTCCTCTCTAAAGCCTTGCCACAAGGATCTCCCTCGACAAGAAATATAAACATATCACTCGTGCGACCTAATGTTTGGATGGAAATTTTGATTCCCATATGAAAGGGCACGCACCACTCTCACCATCTCTTCCTCTTCCTGCTCTCACTCCCTCTGCCTATGCCCTTGAAAGGGCACGCACCACTCTCGCCATTTGGTTGATTAAGAAGAAGGACACGCAGAGCCAGCTGGAGAAATGCATGTCCATTTTGAGGCGAATGGCAGAGAAGCTCAACGTTGAGAATAAAGCAGGAGTAGCACAGGCTGCCATCAACATCAACCATGCCAAGGCCATCACCATCTTGGTCTGCTCTACCTTGTCACAGCTCTTTCCTTCAAGACATCCCACATGAGGATGCCATATCTTCCTCTTCCTGCCCATTTAACTTCTCTGCAACACAAGCTCAAGGAGGCATTTTGAGATGAGAAAGAGGTCGTCATCATCATCATCATCATCAAGGTCCCTGCACGAATTAGAGGCAGCAGATATTGCACTGGGAGATCTCAACAATCTTCTTAACTCCAAGTCCAAATTGCAGCTTCCGCTTCATCTCTCTCCCTCCACGTTGGCTCTGAATGGCTTGGAGACTGCTCTTCCCCTCCTTGAACACAAAATCAACCAGTTATTCAAGTTTCTCATCTCTGCCAAGGTTGAAATCTTGAACACACTTTCTTCTCAGTGACTTACTGCCCAAGGAATTATTGTAATCTGCGAATAGTGAGGGGCACAATCGTGGTCAAATCGCCCAGAATTTTGAAGAACAATGCAAATATTTGTAATCTGGTTTCGCCATTGACCACACACCGTTGATGTGCATGCCCGTAATATCCGTCTGGAATCACTCGGACGTGGGTATTAGATCACCTCCACTATTTGCTAGCAATAGTAAAACGACCACATACCTAGGACCTAATTCGCCAGTGGTAAATTAAATGTTCATTGCATGCATCAGCCAAATTCGCCAATATCAATTAAAACATTATAAGCATTCAAGGACCCATTTCGCCCCGCTTAAATTAAATGTTCATTGCACACCTGGGCAATTCACCAAAAATGCAATTAAATTAAATGTTTATTGGCAATTGCGACGCCCAGGCCCCACACAATTCGCCAAAAATGCAATCATGGATTGCTATAAATACACTATTTCTTACCCTCTTTCTTACAATTTGTTCGTGTCTGATTAGTAAATTGGGAGCTCTCAGAGTCTCGAGTCTCGATTTGCATTCTGCAAATTGAGTTGGAAAGTCGAAGTTCATTGTAGGGTGGAAGGCCAGAGTTACAATCTTGCAACACAAGCCCCGACATTCATTCCTGATTCCTGATTTAGAGAATTGAGAAGGCATAAAGGTGAGTAATCATTTCTTCATACTTGATAGTATTAGTTTTAACTTTTAATTCGTAGTGAGAGGTCAAGACTCAAGATATCATAGTCAGACATGGGTGAGACTCCTCAAGGTGTTGAAGGGATTGGGATGTCAGACAAGGGTAAGACTCCTCAGGGTGGTGAAAAAGAAGGGATTGGGAGGCCATCAAAACGCCCAAAACTTAAACTTAAAGATAGTACCATAAAGTCTTTTTTTGGAATTGGCAAAGTTTCTGGTCCATCAACCTCTGCAGTTGCAGAACCCATTCACAGTAGCTCACCACCACCACAAGGTGGGATTGTCATTAAGTTAAATGCATCAAATGAGAATGACAATACCGACACGACATAAGATGTTCTAAGGGATACACACAATGAGATAATTCACTCGGATGCAAATGCTAGTACTGAAGATGATGTTGGTAGGAAGAGAAGAAAAAGGAAAGTAAAACTGGGGCGAGAGTAGTAGATGACAAGGAGTTTTAAGATTGATTGGGTAGCAAAGTACCCATTCATTGAACTGGTCCCAAACAATGATGAATAACCAATAGAATGCAGGTGTAAGATTTGTAGCTAGAAAACTAAAAGAGAGAAGAAGATGCAGCTAAAGCTTGACACCATAGAAAAGCATATTGGTAAGGTTTATGAAAAATAGATCATAGATGGAAAGGAAACACGAGTAGTAAGATGGAAATCAAAGGAAGAATGTCTTCATGTTAAGTATGTCGCGGACTATGAAGAGCATAACCACAAAATGACACTGATCTATTATAGTGGATTTGGAAATACAATCAAGGCTGGGCTTGAACATGTAGCGAAAGATGCAAACCAGGCAAAGACTTTTCAGATAAGTGTTGTTTTTCATATTATGTCAAGAGGGTGTCCTATGAAAGATTTCCCAGAATTTAGTAATTTATTATCTTTTTTGAATGTTCCTCACTATCCTATGTCACATTGGTCTATAAACGCTGGATGGGAAATGGAAAACTGTCTCGCTGAGGTGGAAAAGCAAAATTTACAAGAGAGTGTAAAAGAGCCAAATTTCATTTCATTATCCATAGATGAAGTTACTATGGTAGATAACATTGCTTGGGTTTGTATGCATGTGTATACCGTAAAAGAACATGTCCGTTGAGCTCATCTACTTTGTGTTTGTAAAATGAGGGGCAATTCAATAGCAGAAAATTTATATTTGGAAGTTAAGAAAGCTTTGAATGAAATTGCTGGTATGGATGACTTGACAATTGCCAAGAAGTTGGTGTGTGTTGGAGGTGATGGAGCTGCAGTAATGCAAGGTCAAAGGACCGGTCTTTGCACAAGATTACAAACTAGTATTGCACCATACATGGTTGGCATTCACTGCATGACCCGTCGAATGAATTTAGCATATAGAATTGTAAGCAATTTCCCTACAATGTCAAAAGTTGAAGATCTGGTCCACGAGCTCCACTCATACTTTTGTCGAAGTCCTAAATGTTTTGCAGAATTTTAGATTTTTGCCGAGGGAGTAACAGGAAGAAACAAGCTTCTCAAGAATGTTGAGACTAGATGGATCTCCTTGCATGGACCAGTGGAATGAGTTCTAACAGAATATCAATCCTTGATCAGACTAATGTATGAGCAACGCCTCACAGTAGACAAAGCTCTTGATCTCTTACATAAGTTAAGTGATATAGAGACTCTGTTAACTTTAGCTAGTCTTCTCCCCATGCTGGATTCAATGAACAAACTTGTTAAGAAAGCCCAAGACAAAACTATGTATATCAGGGAGCATAGCACTCTACGTAAAATGACATGCTTGAGCCTGGATGGTCTATATTCAAATCTAACAGGGCGAAGCCCAAATTTTTTTAGGTGACAGATAATTACAGATTTGAATCATGCTGAAATTTTTTTACATTTCAATACAAAAAATGAGTTGTGTCTTTGTAAAAGGATTTCAGATACCAATGCACCAATCTAAGACGGGCAAGCGAGGCAGAGCACTACCAGTTAAAAAGGAATATTTTGATAGGATTGTTAAATCTGTTAGTGATAATTTGAAGTCTATTGCATATGAACTTTCAACTGAGATTCATGAAAGATTCCCTCGAGAAGAAATACTTGAAGCCATGGGTTGTGTGTATCCTCAATTTTGGCATTCAATTGGAGATAATCCAAATGATGCAAACATGTTTCATAAAAAACTAGAGGAATTGATATTGACATTTTCAAAAGATGCATATTGCAATGGACACCCAATAGAAGGAATTTTAAATTCAGATCATCTTAGAAAATAATGTAAACAGTTTGCATTGGTTATGAAAAAATAGTTGGTTAACTTGGAGAATCCATTTCAACCTGGATCAATCACAAGGCTTTGGAAAATGATAGATCAAAGTGAAGCATTGTGTATTGCAATACCAGAATATTTGAAACTTGTTGATTTATGTCAAACAATGATATTGGGGTTGGTGGAAGATGAGAGATTTTTCAGTGCATTAGGGCTTTTGAAATCAAAGATTAGAAACAAATTAGACAAGAATTTGGAAACTTGCTTGAGGTTGTTTGTAGCCCAGTATAATGTTAGAGATTTTCCATATGATAGGGCACTGGCAATCTCGAATTCCATGCGTGAAAGACGAGGGGTGTGCAACACTTTAAAAGATGGTGGTGCTACTACTAGTGCTAGTGCTGAGACAAATGAATATGATGGATCGCAGACTCAGAGTCAACATGAAGACAAAGACATTTTTGAATACCTGACTCAGAATGAAGATGAACCTGCTAGTACTAGTTAGTTTCTGCATCTTGAGTCCATTTGGGATATAGAAGTCTCAGACAGTCGGAGTGAGTCACTGAAGTGAATTAGCAGTCAGTTTATAGGTATTTATAATTATACTACAGTTCTTGAGTCATAGTACAATTTCAATTTGCAAAATTGCAATACTATAGTTGTCATTGATGATTTTTGATATTGTATTCCTTGAATTTGTCAATCAGAACTAGAATGGATACTTATTTTATATTTTTAATTTTGAATTTAAATTATTACTAAACAATTGAATTATTAGTAAATTAGTATTTGGTTCCACATTATGTTGAACATGAAATGCAGCAATTTGTGTCACAAGATCCATAAAATTATTCATATTGCATAACTATTACTACTAGAACCTTTCTATTGTTCTACATTAAATGCTTAAATTGATGTTCATGGTGATTAGGGTTTTGTGTTTGTTTTTTGTCTTAGTTGGCTAGTAAACCGAAGTTGTCATGCTTTGAAAATCTGAGTTGTCCTCTATTTATTTATCCATGTCAACGTCAAGTGTGGTCAAACGGTTGGTCAGACATGTTTAAGGGTTATCGCTAGCTCGCAGGTCCTTTATCATCAAGTCAGTTTAAGTCACAAGCTTGCGAGTACTAGGAGATTTTTGTTGTTGCTACCTCGCAAGATGTTTTGCACTTGACCATTTTATGTTGTGAGGTTGTGACTGGGTGTGATTTAATGTTGTCGCACGGTCGCGAGGTGTTCATGGTTAAGTCATTTTAATTTGCGATCATGCGATGTAGTTGGTATCGCAGCTTGGTTTCATCGCTTGCTCGTAGGTTTTGAAGTTGTTTAGCATTTTAAGTTGCGATTTGGTGACAGGTAAGTTTTGGTCTGATTTTGTGGTAATCGCACGCTCGCAGGTTTGTAAGTCTTAAGTCAAAAAGTGTTGCGAGCATGCGATGGTGATTAAGTGCCTTGTTATCATGGGATCACAAGGCTTTAAGTCAAGTTAAGTTTCTTGCGATGAAATAAGTTATTTTGTTAGAGTTGTAGTGGTCGCTAGCTCACAGGTAAAGAAATAATATTACAAATGTTGTTGTGAGGTTGTGACTGAAGGGCTTGATGAAGATCAATGGCTGTCACTCACTCACAAGATTCTTTGAGGATTCATAAAAGGGGTTGCGAGCTTGCGATTAAGAGGATTTGGTAGCATTGTTGCTAACTCGCTGGTTCCTTTCCTAATTGTTATAACTGGTTGAGAGTGTGCAATTAAAGATGGGGATTGACACATTGACTTGTTTGTCGAGTTCTGTAAAAGTTTTGAATGGCAATTGCCAATCAAATGCCACAATAGCTCTTTCATGCAAGTGTGGCAATTGATGAGACTTGAGAGAAGTGACGATGCCGAAATACCATAAATTGCATGATCAAGATGAGATTTTGACATTTGTACATTTGCATTACTGCATTCTATCAGTTTAATTGAATTAATGCTACACTAGCTAGTTCATGCAAGTGTGGCAGTTAATGAGAATTGAGAGAAATGACGGTGCCCAAATACCATTTTATGTTGCGAGGTTGCGACTGGGTGTGATTTTATGTTATCGCAAGGTCACGAGGTGTTTGTGGTTAAGTCATTCTAATTTGCGATCATGCGATGCGGTTAAGCCATTTGCTCGTAGGTTTTGAAGTTGTTTAGTATTTTAAGTTGCGATCTGGTAACAAGTAAGTTTTGGTCTGATTTTGTGGTCATCGCATGCACCCAAGTTTGTATGTCTTAAGTCAAAAAGTGTTGCGAGCATGCGATGGCGGTTAAGTGTCTTGTTGTTGCAGGATCCCAAGGGTTTAAGTCAAGTTAAGTTTCTAGTTGCGATATTGTGATGAAATAAGTTGTTTTGTTAAATCAACGACTGTCACTCACTCATGAGATTCTTTGAGGATTCGTAAAAGGGGTTGTGAGCTTGCGATTAAGAGGATTTGGTAGCATTGTCGCTAACTCGCTAACAAGTGGACTTGTTTGTCGGGATCTATAAAAGTTTTGAATGCCAATCACCAATCAAATAGAAGGATGTGCATTCAAATTTCGCTCGAGTACTTCAGTTTGAAGTTTGAATTAATGCCACAATAGCTAGTTCATGCAAGTTTGGCAATTAATGAGACTTGAGACTTGAGAGAAGTGACATCACCCAAATAGTAAATACCATAAATTGCATGATCAAGCCAAGATTTTGTATAATTACATTAATGCATTCTATCTTCGAGGTAATCCAATGAATTGAGCTCTGCAACAACATTGGAGAATTCAAAGTGTTGGGTATGAGAAAATTTTAGAAAATTGGTTAAGTTTTTCTCCTATAGCTAAAATGAGCCAGGCAACGAGTGGTACTAGAGGTTCCAAGAAAAATCCCAAGCCCAAGCCCAAGCCCAAGCCCAAGCCCAAGACCAAGCCCAAGGCCACGACAAGTGGAGTAGGAGGACCTGAAGGTTCCAAGGCCAGTGCCACTTAGGAAATGATGGTTAAGAAATACAAAGATGAATTTGTAGATTTGATGCCACAGACTTCCGTTTATTTGAATACAAATAATTTGGAATGGAGAGATTTATGGAGCCAATGCAGAAACCCTACCATGCTTAATATGACTGGTTCTACTTTATTTCATTATTTCTGGAAAAATAGGGTTAAGGGTGTCCCGATGTCAAACCCTTGGGATTTAAATATGGCAAAGTTAATTGTGCCAGGTGTGTATGTTGATGTGGATTTGATCAAAGAGTTGGCCAAACACTATTGCCCAGTATCTAGGGTAATCAGAAGAAAGAACCAGTCTGCCCTAGTTTCAATTAATAGAGCTAGCTTTGTTGAAGCTTTCCAGATTACTAGTGCTGCATGTAGAGATATAGATTTGGAGCGGAATGCAGAGGATTATGACAAATACAAAGGTGTTATCAAGAAGCATGTAATCCCCAGATACATGCCTAGGGTGAATAGGAAGTCAGTTATAATTTAGAGAGTATCAAACCACCATTTCACATCACACCTTTCCACCATTATATGCATTATACAATCTATGGATTATGCAGAGTGTTGGGTTTTGATGGAGATTCAACAGTGTCAGCTAAATTGCTGATGATGGCTATGGACATTCAACACTCAGATGTTAACAAAGATTACAATTATGTGGGCTATGTGCTTGAACACATTCATAATGCTCTAGTTGAAATTCAGAATGGTGCACCTAGCCCTACATTCAAGCATTATTCATTGCTGATGGACTTAATCTTGTTATATAATGTTGAGTTCATGGATAAAGAATTGGAGCTTTTGAAAGAAGAATTTGGTGTCTTAATGCCAATACAAAGATAGACCCAGGTTTGGGACAGTAGTTCTCCACATTCTTCTTTCCTTTTATTTGAAAATTGGATTGTTTTGCCAATTATGGAAATGCTAGGAATAAATAGGGAACAATTGTCAATTAATGCTAGGAGAGTTTTGAGACCTTACCAGTTTGTTCCAAACTGGTTTATTTCACATAACTAGGGGGACTTTTATTTTTTTGATAACTTTACTATGATGAGAGTCTATGGGTGTCCTCAGCCTCCCCATATTTTACCAAAATTTGTTCCAATTAGGATTGCTTTTATGGAGTTTATCTAGCAATTGACCCTAGTTGAAAAAGAATACCTTGATAAACACAAGAAGGGTTCTCTTCTTCCTAGGCTTTGGGTTGCGTCTGATTTTACCATTGGTAGGAGTTCCTTTGATGAAGTAAACAATTTCCTTAAATAGTATAGGTTGGTTAATTCTGTGTCTAGATTCTGTGATCTAGAACAATTTATTAAAGTTGCAATGCCAAAAATGATACCTTGTACCACAATAAAGGACCATGAACCATTGGATGATGAAGATGTGGTTAGAAATCTGCTGAGAAAAGATGAAGTACAAGAAAGGAGAAGAAAATGGAAAAATTTGATGAGAGTTGAAGCAGAATTATTTGCAACTAACCCTAGTTTCTTAGGTTTTTGCCCTGATAGCCCATACCTGGAGAGGATTAACAAAATGCTAAGTTTATATGAAACTCTGATGGAACAAATGCCTCAAATTATAGATTCAGAAGTGGTTGCTCAACAACAGCTACAAGACCCCCAAGATGGACATTCTTCACATGGCAAGAGGCCACTTATTATGCTTGTTGATGATGTAGAGAGTGGGGATGAAGTTCAATCTACCCGAGTGCTAGCTGCAAAGAAATAAAAAACCAATGAGGTTGGTACAATTGTGAGGAGAGACCCTGCTAGAGAAATTGTTATAGAACAAGGACAATACTTTCATCAAATAAGGACACATCTCAGAGAAGCAGGGCATAATGAACAACAAGGAGAAACAAACAAAGCCCTTGTTCAAGGCTTTGATGAGCATGTGATGTTGTCAAATGAGTTCATGAAAGATGATGACTTTATTAAGTCAGATGAATTTAATTTTTTTTTGACAAGATTGAAATGAAAACAATTAAGAGAAAATCTTATCATAGAGGAAGCAAATGAAGAAAAGAAACAGGAGATCATCAAGGCACTGCAGGAATATGATCCTGACAAGGAGAAAATATCTATGGAACAGGAAAGACAATTGATTAAGAGTACTGGTATGATTATGATGCTTGACTGGGATATCTAGTCTATTTTATTATTGATCAGATTAGGAAGCAAGAGGACCCAATGTTTAAAACTGAATTTGAAATTGGAGATGTAATAAGAGGAATAGGATTTAATCCTAAGTGAAAGACACTTGTTGCTTGGTCTTTGGCCCCTTCCACTCAAAAGCCCCACATTTTAAATATACAAGTAGAAAAGAAAGCTGACAGAATGATCTAGAACTTGCAGAACACAACTGACACAGAGATTGCCTCATTTTTTACTCAAGTGTCTTTCATGAATTTATCAAAAATAGAGGATTTTTCAAGAAGATACACAGAAACATATACCTAATCAATTGCATTGTCTAAAAAAATATGAAGAGACACTGATGAAGAAGGGCACTCTAGAGGAAGAGTTAGTGGAGTTGAAAGAAAAAATTTAAAATGAGCCCCCTCCAATATAGATTACAGAACAAGTACAAGAAATACCAACTGATGTGACAACAAAAATGGAGGAATACACAGGAAAAATTGAAAAGCTTGAAAAGGAAAAAAATGTCAAGGCTATCTTTGTTGTGTTAGGAATTCTGAAACACAAGATTGATGTATTCAAAGGAAAATTGATGGTAGTGCATGATTTACATATTTCTTTGAAGAGGCAAGTAAAACATCCTCTGAGGCTGCCGCTTTTCTTGGACCTTTGTTCAATGTTTGGTTAGGAAGAAGCGGATTAATGGATAGGCTAGATAGTGCAATGATGCATAGTGATGAGTTCCCTCCCAAGATCAGTGACACTAAAGGCATGGTGGAGGTAATGAATGCAACTTATGAATTTTTCACAAGGAAGGATGTGCTTATAAATGAAACATTGTAGACATTTCGAGAAGGTTATAGTAAATTGGTGCCTTCAATTTATGGTAGTAATGGAGATTTGAAATCAGTTTCTGATTGGACCAGCAAATTTGATTTGATTCTAGAGCAAGAAGAAATAATCAAGCATGTAAATGAACAGGTTGATGTTGATTTCCTTAACGGTATGCTTGATTCACTATTCAAGGTTGAGGTTGACCATGCAAAGTTTATTGTTGAGTCCAGGGCAGTTACAGATGCCAAATGGACAGATTCAGTTGCAAAGTTGGAAGAGGTAAAGGCATTTAGTTGGCCAACAGATAAAGAGGTGGACAGGTGGCAAGCTATGCTAAAGCCAAAGAAGAAATCTTAGGTTGAGGTTGCTACCCAAGATTCCTCATAGTAATCCTAAGCTTGTTGAATCCTTAGGTTGAGGTTTCCACTTTTATTGATCAATGATGTTGAACTTGAAAACTCTTATATAGTTATAATAGCTCAACTATTCAAGAATTTGATAAGTGCATAGTTGAATTGCATTGTGAATTTACTTTCTCATATCATTATGAATATAATATCAATATCATTTGCAGTTTCAGATCTTCACATAATTGTCTTTGTGTTGAATTTATGTTTTCACTATGAATTGAATGGTCAATGGTTTTTTAGTTTACATATGTATCTGGGTTGTGTATGTAATGGCATTATTAATAATTTCATTTGGCATTCCTATTTATCTGCAAATGAATCTTATTGAAGTTTATTATCAAGTTGTCTTTGAATTGTAAGTGACTCTATGCCCTAGGATAAGGCACTAGTCTATTGTCTTGATGTTTTACTAATTATGTTGTATTCATATCTATTGTCACATTGTGGTGTTTAATACTTTCATTCTTAATACTCTTATGATTTTATATGCTATGCATATTTATGTAATATATATGGAGGTGTTCTATGACTATGTCTATAATCCGCCCACCAATTACAATGAGGCGAATCCTTAATATGATTCCAGACTAACAGATGAAAAATTACATACACCATAACAATGCAACAAATGAAAAAAGTTAAATCTCATGATTTTGATCATTTGAAAGAGATAGAATTATACTCAAAATTAATTTATATATAACTCCTTCAAGAACCTGCACAAAGCTTGACACTAAATGCTTTTCATTTTCTCTGCGTGATCAATAAAATAGTAGAATGAAATATTCATTGAAACTATGATAGAATTATACACAAAATAAATTTATACATAACTCCTTCAAGAACCTGCACAAAGCTTGACACTAAATTCTTTTCATTTGCTCTGTAAATGACTATACAGTATGTTGGCATTATAGTAAGTTTGTTGGTATGAGGATATTGAGAAGGTTGTTGGAGATTGATGATATAATTGATAAAGGATGATTACTGTCTTAATAATATTATTTTGTCATTGATGTCAAGCAATTGATTTTTTGATTCAGTATGATGTTGCCATATCTTAAAGACTATGTGTTGATGAGTATAAAGATGTAGGTAAGTGACACTGAAAGAATGTGAAAATGAAGGGGAGTAATAAGTTATTCAATAGGCATCTATTACCGAGTTAGATAGTGATGAGACTATAATATTTTGATTGTTTTGGTATCCTATAATGTGTATTCAAAGGCTGAATAAGAAGGAGAAAATATTTCATGAAATAGAATGAGTAAAGGTTTGATACTATTCTATTTTACCAAGCAAGGAGCCAGTCGGTAAACTCCAAGGTTATCGATGTCGGTTAAAGAAGGAAGAAGTAACCGAGCATCCTCAACAAGCAAAGCTACCGAGACGAATACAAAATGTCTACCAAGTAAAGTTCAGAATTAACCGAGTATCAACCGAGTAGTAACAGAATGCATTAGATGAATAAATACATTATTAAATGAAGGATGCCAATGAGCTAGAGATTTATAGAAGATTGGAATGTCATACAAGAAGTTTGTTAAGGATCAACGACAATGAAAATTCATAGAGTTAGATCTACAACACAGATTGAACGGTCATAACTGAGCGCAAGTACCAAGGAAGAAATACAAGTTTCAAGGCAAGATAAAACATTTTTCAGTTTGAAGATCTAATGGCTAAGATTAATTATGGGAAATGTGATTAAGGAGATTAAGTGGTTAGGAATTGCTTATAAATAAGGAAAAGTTGAAGAACAAAGTATGTGGGCAAATAGAAGAACAATGATGCTGCTGAAGTGATAACTGAGTACAGAAGATTGAAGATCTGATTGAAGAACAAAGTGAGAAGCCTAGCAAGGAGGAAGATAAGACTTATGACATGATTATTTTGAGCACATAGAATCTGCTATAACATTTCAGATGTGAAGTTGTAGATATATTTTATTACTGTTATTTATTTTTGTAAGTGACAGGAAATCTCTTAACCGAGTGGACCTAATAGTCTTATTTGTAAATCGTCTAGCAAGGTAACTTTCTAATTGAGTGTTTGAAATCCTTTGACAAGGTCACTTCTAACAAAGTGCAAGATTTTGATAGATCTGAGGGAAATCCCTTGAGTAGGTCACATCTAGCAATGTGTTTATGTAATCTTTAACAAGATTGGCTTGTAACTGAGCATACTCTAGAAGAGTATATTTTCTTAGTGGGTCTGAAATCGCACAGTGGTTTTTCCCTATCTGGGTTTCTACGTTAAATCTGGTGTTAAATGTGTTTTGATGTTTCAAGTTTATCAGTTTATAAGTTTTAATGATTTACAGTCATAGTTGCATATCAAGTAAGTTCTACCGAGGTTGAATCTGATTAGAATATTGTATTGTGAGTTTATCTGATTCACCCCGCTCTCATTCAACTAACAATTGGAATCAGAGCTAGAACTCCAAAAGAAAAGTTTAAAGGAACTTGAGGCAAGATTTGAAGATGTATAAAAGGGATGCACCAAAGTTGAAAAAGTCAAGTTTCACCACATGGCAGAAAAGGATGAAGCTGCACTTATCAGGAATTAGAGAATATGCAATATATTATCTGGAGAATGATTACAGTGCACCTAGCACCTACCCTATGACAATGGAAGAAATAAAGGCAAAGCAAGAACAAATTCAAGCAATGATTGAAATAACATCAACATTGATCGACTCAGAGTTTAATGATCTAGAAGGTTGTAATGATGCCAAAGTTGTGTGGAATAAGCTTACATCTATGTATGGTGGTGATGAACATATTCAAAGAGAAAAAGTAGACAGTCTAAGAGGACAACTTGAATCCTTGAGAATGAATGAAGGTGAGAACATAATCCAATACAATACAAGGTTAAAGGAAACTGTCAATCAAATCAAAGGAGCAGGAGGAACTATTGAAGAAAAGGATGTAACAAGTAAGTTGCTGAGAACACTTCTACCTGCTTATGTCATTCGAGTCTCTGCAATTAATGAATTAAGGTCTGTACCAAACATGCCAGTCTCTTTGGATGCTACTATTGGTAAGCTACATGATTTTAAGCTAAGTAATTTTGATAACAGTGGGTCTTCAGTAAACAAAGTTGAATCTGCATTCAGTTCTTTTCATCTTGGCGAATCTGATGATTACAATGATAGAATGTATAAGTATACTGAAGGAAATCACAGTGGAGCAAGTGAGAGATTTCACAAAAACATGGAAGAAGTACACAAACTATATAAGCAAATCAGAAAGCAAGAAGAGTTTGAGGCATTATTGACCAGCAGGTTATCGAGAGGCAAAGGTAAATATAAAGGAAAGTTACCTTTAAAATGTTTTAACTATGATAAAATTGGACATATGGCTTCTAATTGTCCTGACAAGGAATCTAGTGAAAAGAGAGAATACCGAGATGACAGACAATAAGACAACCAATATAGAGGGCACCGAGACTTCAGAAGGAGAGATTGAAAGACATGCCTAGTAGATGATGAGGAATCCAATGATGATAAATATGATGGGATGGAAACATAGAAAGTTGTATATGTGGCTATCAAAGATGGATCAGATGAAGAAAGGTATGAAGAAAAATCATTGATATCACACATAAATAATAATGATTCTTGGATCATAGATAGTGGATGATCACATCACATGACAAGTGATAAACACAAGTTTGTTAAATTAGAAGATTATGTAAGATTTGGTAATGACGCACCATGTCCTGTGAAAGGTAAAGGTTCTATCACACTTCTTGACAATGCTAAATGTGATGATGTATATTGGGTCGAAGGTCTGAAATACAATTTGTTGAGTGTAGCATAGCTAAACAATACAGGATACCGAATAGAATTTCAGAAAGGAATTGTCAAAGTTCATGACAAACATGGAAAGTTGGCTGCTACCAAGACTCAAACAAGAGGTAATACATTTCACCTTGACTCAACTTAGAACAATTATCTATATGCAAAAATAGAAGATACCTGGTTATGGCATAAAAGGTTTTGTCATGTAAATTTTGATAACCTGATCAAAATAAGTAAGAAGCACTGTGTAAGAGATCTACCGAGCTTGGAAAAACCTGAGAATGCAATATGTCGAGGATGCCAGATGGGTAAGATGACAAAATCAAGCTTTACAAGTAAGTCTTACACTTCTAAAGGAATTTTAGATCTTGTACACATTGATCTTTGTGGTCCTATGAAAGTTCAAAGTTATTATGGTGATAAATACTTCATATTATTTGTGGATGATTACTCAAGGATGATGTCAGTTATGTTTTTAAAAGAGAAATCACAAGCCTTTCAAATGTTTAAATGGTATAAGGAAAGAGTTGAAAAAGAAATAGGAAGACAGTTGAAATATCTAAGATCTGATAGAGGAGGAGAGTTCATTTCAAATGAATTTAACTTATTTTGCAATGATCATGGTATAAAGAGACAAGTGTCTACACCGAGAAGACCATAGCAAAATGGGATAGCTGAAAGAAGAAACAAACCAATTGTAGATTGTGCTATAACTTTGATGAGAGAAAAGAGAGTACCTCAAATATTTTGGAGAGAAGCGATAAGCACTGCAGTTTACACCCTGAACCGAGTACAACTGAAGAAAGGAACTATGAAGACAGCATATGAAATCTGGTATGACAAGAAACCAAATGTAAGTTATTTTAAAATATTTGGAAGTAGATGTTATGTTCACAAAGATGACAGAAATGGAAAATTTGATCAGAAAAGTGAGGAAGGAACATTTCTTGGTTATTCCTCTAGGAGTAAAGCATTTAAATGTCTAATCAAATCATCTAACAAAATAATGGAAAGTTCAAATGTGAAAATCGATGAATTTACAGAAAGGAATGATGAAGGAAATTCCAAAGAACCAGAAGATTATGAAGAGTTTGTATATGTACAACCGAGAAGTCTTACCGAGAAAGCTGATGAAGGAAATACTTAGTTACCAAGTGATGAAGAAGATCATACAAAGTCTACCAAGCCTATATTAGCAAAATATGTTAGAAGAAATCATGCATCAAGTCAGATTATAGGAGATAAGGATGCTCCAGCGATGACACAAAACAAATTGAGACAAAACACGTGTCTGATATCTGAGTTTGAATTGAGGATAGTAAAAGAGGCATTAAGCAATGAAGATTGGGTGAATGCTATGATAGAAGAGATTGAATAAATAAAAAAAAATGAAACATGGACACTGGTCCCAAGACCAAAAGAGAAAAATGTAATTGGTACAAAGTGGATTTTTAGGAATAAGCTAAATGAAAAAGGTGAGGTGAATCGGAATAAAGTAAGGCTAGTTTGCAAAGGTTATTCTCAAGAAGAAGGAATAGACTATGGTGAGACTTTTGCACCTATGGCAAGACTTGAGGGAGTGAGAATATTGTTGGCACATGTTGCTTACAAAAATTTCAAGGTATATCAAATGGATGTTAAGTCTGCATTTTTTAATGGTATACTAGAAGAAGAAGTCTATATTGAACAACCTGAAGGATTTATTGAAGAGAAGAATAAAGATCAGGTATGTAAGTTGAACAAAGCTTTATATGGTCTAAAGCAAGCACCTAGAGCATGGTATGAAAGGTTGCACTCTTACTTAATAAAGATTGGATTTATGAGGACTAGTGAAAACAACAACATGTATATGAAGAATGATGAGGATAATGGAATACTGATTTCAGCCATATTTGTTGATGATATTATTTTTTGTGGAAATGATTCTTTATGTAAGAACTTTAGAAATGAAATGTGCAAAGAATTTGAGATTTCATTAATCGGTGAAATAAAGTATTTTATAGGTTTACAAATATTGCAAATGAAAAATGGGATTTTCATTACTCAATCAGAGTATATAAAGGAAATCTTGAAGATATTTGGAATGGAGGATTCTAAACCTGTAAGTACAACTATGACTACTAACTGTAAACTATCAAAGAGTGATGAATCTGCATCTGTTGATGAGACACTTTACCAATCTATGATTGCTATGATTGGAAAGTTGCAATATGTAGTTCACAACATGCCTGATATAGAACATGCAGTAGGTATAGCTACAAGATTTTCTGCAGATCCCAAAGAAAACCATATGACAACAATCAAGAGAATTTTCAGATACTTGAGAGGCACTGAAGATTATGGTTTACTATATAAAAAGAGGAATGATTTTGACTTAAAAGTCTATACTAATGCTGATTGGGCAGGAAATATTGATTACAGGAAAAGCACAAGCGGTGGAGCTTTCTTTTTGGGAGAAAGTCTAGTGAGTTGGCTTAGCAAGAAACAAGGATGCATTTCACAGTCAATAGCTGAAACTGAATATGTTGTTGCAGCATTGAATTGTAACAATATAGCATGGATCAAATAACTGTTGGAAGGTGTGAATGATATAGTTACCAAGCTAGTAACTATATTTTGTGATAATACAAGTTCTATTAACATTTCAAAGAATCCGGTAATGCACTCTAAGACAAAGCATATTTCTATAAAGTATCATTATCTAAGAGAAGAAGTTCAAGAAAAGAAAGTTGTGCTAGAATATGTTAGCACAAAGGAACAACTAGTAGACATCTTCACAAAACCACTGCCAAGGGACACTTTTGAGTATCTCACAAGTAAGTTAGGGGTTCTACCCCTATCTAGTACTCACTGGTAGAGTTCAGTGAAAGCATCTATTCTATGAATCTATAGAATACTATTTGTGAGTTGATGTTGATTTACACACTTTAGAAGGTTGTCTAAAGTTGTACAGGAAACAGTGAATGTAGACAAGATGCTCTGATCGAGACTAAGATGATACATTTGTATATGTTTTATCAGCAAGGAAATTACTTCATAGGGGAAGTAATCATGGTTCAGTCTTACTTTTGGAATTGTTGTCAAAGGGGGAGAAGAATAATGACAGGGGGAGAAGATTACAGGAGAAGTTTACAGCTCAAGGATAATAGGAGAAGAATAATAGCAATTTGAATCAATTGGAATAAATCAAGTTGGTATTGCCATCAATGCCAAAGGGGGAGATTGTTGGCATTCCAGTAAGTTTGATGGTATGAGGATATTGAGAAGGTTGTTGGAGATTGATGATATAATTGATAAATGATGATTACTGTCTTAATAATATTATTTTGTCATTCATATCAAGCAATTGATTTTTTGATTCAGTATGATGTTGCTATATCTTAAAGAGTATGTGTTGATGAGTATAAAGATGTCAGTATGTGACACTGAAATAATGTGAAAATGAAGGGGAGTAATAAGTTATTCAATGGGCAACTGTTACTGAGTTAGACAGTGATGAGACTATGATATTTTGACTATTTTGATATCTTATATATTTGTATTTGAAGACTGAATAAGAAGGAGAAAATATTTCATGCAATAGAATGATTAAAGGTTTGATACTATTCTATTTTACTGAGCGAGAAGCCATTCAGTAAACTCCAAGGTTATCGATGTCGGTTAAAGAAGGAAGAAGTCACCGAGCATCATCAACAAGCAAAGCTACCGAGACAAATACAGATGTCTACCAAGTAAAGTTCAGAATTAACCGAGTATCAACCGAGCAGTAACATAATGCATTGGATGAATAAATACATTATTAAATGAAGGATGCCAATGAGCTACAGATTTATTGAAGATTGGAATGTCGTGCAAGAAGTTTGTTAAGGATCAATGGCAATGAAAATTCATAGAGTTAGATCTACAACACAGATTGAATGGTCATAACCGAGCACAAGTACCAAGGAAGAAATACAAGTTTCAAGGCAAGATAAAATGTTTTTCAGTTCGAAGGATTCAATGAACCTAGTCAAGTTTGAAGATCTGATGACTAAGATTAATCATGGGAAATATGATTAAGGAGATTAAGTAGTTAAGAACTGCTTATAAATAAGGAAAAGTTGAAGAACAAAGTATGCAGGCAAATAGAAGAACAGTGATGCTACTGAAGTGATAACCGAGTACATAAGATTGAAGATCTAATTGAAGAACAGAGTGAGAAGCCCAACAAGGAGGAAGATAAGACTTATGACAAGATTATTTTGAGCACATAGAATCTGCTATAACATTTCAAATGTGAAGTTGCAAATATATTTTATTACTATTATTTATTTTTGTAAGTGACAGGAAATCTCTTAACTGAGTGGACCTAACAGTCTTATTTGTAAATCGTCTAGCAAGGTAACATTATAATTGAGTATTTGAAATCCTTTCACAAGGTCACTTCTAACAAAGTGCAAGATTCTGATAGATCTAAGGGAAATCCCTTGACCGGGTCACATCTAGCAATGTGCTTATGTAATCTTTAACAGGATTGACTTTTAATCGAGCATACTCTAGAAGATTATATTTTCTTAGTGGGTCCGAAATCCCATAGTGATTTTTCCCTATTTGGATTTCCACATTAAATATAGTGTTAAATGTGTTTTGATGTTTCAAGTTTATCAGTTTATGAGTTTGAATGATTTACAGTCATAGTTGCATATCAAGTAAGTTCTACCCAGGTTGAATATGATTAGAACATTGTATTGTGAGTTTATCTAATTCAATCTCCCCTCTCATTCAACTAACATAGTATACAATTGGCTCCCTTCACCTAGAGTCTAGAATCACTACTGGAACTAGAAAAGGAACCCCAATGACTATACAACTTGCAAAACTCCTTGAGCCATGCCATTATCACCTGGATGTCTTCGAATGGAATGTGAGATGTTACGTTCTATCCAATAGATCATTTCCAAATAGAGGAGGAAGCCTTCATGCCTAGGAATAGAGACAATAGAAAGAGGAGCTCGAGCCTTCATGCCCACGATTAGGGAAAATGAAAACATGAGCTTTAAGATAAATGTAAACTATTGGGGAGGGGTTGCAGCTTCCATGTCATCACAAAGATGACTGGCTGCCACTCCCCACCCAAAAAAATCCTTCTTTAATTCCTTTGTAGGCTCCTTCTTCAAACCCCTTGCCATCCTATGGCAGAGTAGAAGCAGAGGATGTGCCATGCTTGGCCTTTCTTGATAAGAAAAGGCTTTCACACCCCTTCTAACAATCCTTCTCACTTTCATAACCCCTCTGACAATAAACAAACTCATACAGAAGAAAACAAAAAAACACACATCCGATATCACAGAGCACACAACAACTCCATGCACAATCCTGCTCAAACATCATCTTCCTTTTTGAGGAAAAAAACACTCTCAGAAAATGAAAAAGGTTTCTTTTCTGAGTTTCTCTTGTACCAATTAAGTCACCACTCCATTGTATTTATAATATTTTCACACTTCATTTGGTGATGCTCATTCATGTGAAAAATCATCATTTTGGTGTTTTTCAACATGACTGTAGACTCTAGAAGTCATGCCTATCAAATCCACTGCATCCTGCTAAGGCTCATCTATTGTGAATGATTTTGTTCTGATTTTATTCCTCCTTGATTGGACAAATTCTGCTTAAAAATCCCTGACAACAAGCAACCTGAGCTCTTATTTCTCAAAGAAATCCATGATCTCCCATCTCTAACTCATAAGCTATCAAATACTTTTATGCCTCTGAAATTGTTGTCCTTTCTTGTCTAGTCAACCTCGACTCAAGAGAAACCTTCAAACTAGTCCCTCAGGAATGAGTAGACATCCAAGCCTTAAAAATTTTAGGTTGCGAGCTAGTGACCGAGATAGCTTGTGGTTAAGTTTTATGGTTATCGCCAGCTCGCGAGGTAAAATGTCTGAAGACGTGATCAAGCCATGAGCTGGTGACAAGTTTGTTTGGGTTTACATCGCGAGGTCTCTAGCTTTTTGGGTGTTAGCATTTTATGTTACCGAGCTAGAGATTGTTAGTGAAATTGCTTTGATCGTGAGGTCTTGAGTTGGTCTGATGTCATACATTATAGCCACGAGAGTTAGCGAGGAACTCATTTCATACAGTTGTCACTATCTCTCATGTTTGTTTAATGTTAGCATTTCTAGGTCACGAGCTAGCAACTAGACAGTTTATGGTTAGATTTAATGGTTATAGCCAGCTCACGAAGTTAAATGTTTGAAGACCTGATCATGCCGCGAGCTTGCGAGTGAAGTGCTAGTAGTTAAGAGATAAACAATTTTATGTTGACGAGTACACGACAAGGGTTAAAGTTACCACTATCTCCAAGTCATTGCGGTGATGAGGACTTAACATTTTGTGGTCGAAAATTGGCGAGTGCCAGTCCAGTTTCCCTCAGTCACTAGATCTCGAGGTTACGAAGGCTTAGCAATTTTAGCTTGCGAATTGGAGATGGAGTCGTAAGGGCTTGTCGCTAGGTCACGAGA
This sequence comes from Cryptomeria japonica, assembly GCF_030272615.1. Classification (NCBI taxonomy): domain Eukaryota; kingdom Viridiplantae; phylum Streptophyta; class Pinopsida; order Cupressales; family Cupressaceae; genus Cryptomeria; species Cryptomeria japonica. The sequence continues at coordinate 156,881,538 of NC_081409.1, forward strand.
TTTTCTAATGGGCAGTCTTCCAAGCAGAGAGTTGACGACTGTGTGCCACATGTTTTAATTACTTAAAGTTAATATCTTGAAATTGGCAATATTTTTTTTTATAGTTTGAAAATAGGTTGAAATCGCCAATATTTTTATTTTTATGGTTTGAAAATAGGTTGAAATCACCAATTTTTTTTTTAATGGTTTGAAAATAGGTTGAAATCGCCAATGCAAATATTTTTCTGGTTTTAAAAACATTACAATTCGCCCATGCAATTATTTTTTGGGTTTTAAAAACAGTACAATTCAATAGGATTTTTCACAAACTTTGAGCGATCATGGCTAATTCACCAATGGAGATTATTATTTTCCTCCATAAACCACAAAAATTCGCTAGTAAAATTAAAAATTTCTTTGAAATTATACAACTTTCGCCAGGTTTTTACACCTTGTCCAAGGGGGGGGTTTCTTAAAGTTTTCCCTAGTAGAGTGGGGGGCTTTATGTTTTGTTCTTGAGAAGTTAGGTTATTCCAAGGCCTGGGTCAAATGGATTCGTGCATGTATTTCTTTTGCAAGATTCTCGATTTTAAGAATCATGGTCAAATCGCTTGGAATAGTGAGGGGCACAATCATACAAATCTATCCAATTGAAATTAAAAGCATATGGATAACAAATATCATTAATGGTTCGCAATAGATATGGATATGGGAAGGATAAGGATAATTTCAATGCAAATACTAAACTATATTGCAGTGATCACTTATTTTGATATAGCATGACATATTAAATGCTCAAGGGTATGAGAAAAAAAGGTGATAATGTATCCCATGCATAGGACTAACTAGAAAAGAAAAGGTTTAATTAAGCAATTCACAAGGGCTCAAAATGGCATTCTGGTTACATTGTTGGATAACCAATAGAGAGAAGGAATTTTCCATCATAACATAGGGTTGCATAGAGGCTTTAAACAATAAAATGTAGGAGAACAAAAAAAATATTCCACACATCAAAATGATAAGACCGTGCACCCATATTGACTGCCCAAGACACATCATAATATAAATAGTAGCCATAGTTTAGTGAACTAGGAAGAAATAAAAATAAAAACAAACATGATAGGATAATTCTTGACATGTGAGATATGATCTATCTTGAAAAGGTAAATGAATGGAAGAGATCTAATGTGAAAGGATTTCTAGATGTGCGTTATCATAGTTGGTTAAGGATCATGTATAGGAGCACCTCAGGTCATACAAGATTTAAATATCTATCAAGTGCAAGTGGATCCTATGATGAACTGACACCTATACAAAATACAATATAGTGATGTACAAATATATTAATAGAGGATATACATGACTATGTACATTATGGCTAAATTAAACTGATCTCAACCTCATCTATGAGACATTCATCTTCTTTTTGGGACTAAGGGAGTGGTTTATGGTGATACCACTTTGATGAAGCAACCAACTTTTGAAAGTACAATATTTAGGTGCATGTAAATTTTTGAATCTCAGAAATGGGTGAGAAGATGATCCTTCATGTTGAGTACTGAATGACCAAGAGGAGAAGAAAAGGTGCAAGGCGAATATGTTGAGGGCTTCAATGGATAGGACCAAAAGTTTTTTATTAGAAAATTAATTGCATAAGAGGTCTTTACTTTTAAATGTGGTTCTTGTAAATAGGTTCTCACCATGCTAACTATCCAAAGTTCAGCAAAAACTAGTTTTCACGATAGAATACACTATTTAACTCTACTATTTTTCTTCAATTCATTCACTTTTAATTTTTAAATATAGCATTCAATGAATAAGGCATAGAATGATTTGAGATCAATGATAATAATTGGCTCATCTAAGGATTTCCCTTCTAGAATGGCTATTTGATATGCACCTAAACCATATTTAGTTGTGATGATATAAGGGCCTAGATGATTAGGATCAAATTTTCCTCTTTTTCCATGTCCTTAAGATTTATTTGACTCACCTTGAGTAATAGATGACCAATTTGGAATTCTTTTAGACTTATTTTATTGTTATAGCTTTTAAAAATATGACTTTGATAGGGTTTTAAATGGTTAAAAATATTGAGGCACCATCATTGATGAGCTCTAGTTTATGAAAGCATGCAACTTAAAATTCCTCGTCATTAAAGAGATTTTATAATATAAATGTATAGCGAGGGAAGCTCAACTTCAATTGGAAAGACAACTTCCACAATTAATACTAGGAAGTATGGAGTAGTGCAGTTGGGTCCATCTATAATGTTATGGATATAAATTATCTTATATCACCACTAGAGGTGCTAGCTGGGTCTATATATTATTCTCTTTAACGTACATGAACAAGGCACCCCCCATGGAAATTTTCTCAAGGATGAAGGGGTTCCTCAATACATTTCTCTTTGAGGGATATACCTTTTATTTCGTATTCAATGTGCTTACTAATATCTAGAGGAATGGGATATTTTTATTTGAAGTATTCAAGGAGAGTGTCCAAATAAAAACATACTTTATCCTAAAAAAATAATCCTCAATAAAACCAAGATTATTTGAAACATTATCCATACACAGTCAAGTAAAATATCAAGCATGCCTAGCTGCATAATAGAAGTCAAAGCAACATAAATCACCCAATGTAACACAATTCACAACATGATACTAAATGATGAAATTTGACTATAACTCATCTACGACTAGCATTGTGCAATAAATACAATGCATAATCAATAGCTCGTAATGATGAATTATATTCATACATAAAGAATCAAAGTAGTGAAGTTGAAACATTGTAATAATATAAACATATAAAAGAACAAAAAAATCAATCCATAGTCTAGATGTCCAAATAAAGATTTGTCAAGAATAAATCGATCATCATACAATAAATCCAATAAAATTATACAATCAAAAAATATTGCTAGTACAACAAGGCCTTATCGAAGAGTTTTATAGAATGGATTTGTAATGTCATACAAGTGAGCCACAATTTCACACTCCCCTTAGAAATTTCATTTTTTCTTTCCTCTAATCATTTTAAGACCATTTATAGACTTGAATTTACCCACAACTTGAGTAAATGCATCCTATTCTATTTTAAATATTCATCATTTTATTATGCACATAATCCCTCATCAAAACCTAAAATTACGATCAAATCTAATATCATAAGATTTGATTCTTGCATCCCCATTTTGGATAACCTATTTTTCCTTTCTCCTTATTCCTACCAAAATCTCTCAAAATTATAACCATTTTAAGTTTTAGCCTTGATAATGCAAAATTGTAACCATTTTTAGTTTTAGCCTTGATTACAAAATGATGATCAGAATGCATCTCTCCTAGAGGATATGGTATGATTCTATGTTTCTCTCACAGTTCTTATTTTTTATCTTCTGAGTTCAAATTTACAATCGCATTTTTATAATTCATTGTTTTAAGCTTGTTTTAATTAGGTTTTTCAGCAGACGAAAACACTCAATCTACTAATTCTAAATTCACGAAAGGGGTGCCCAAAGAATTAGTTAGGCATAAAAACCATCTACATTCATATATAGGAACACCTCTACATCTCTATTCCATTTCAGCTACCATTAGTTGCTTCTTGTGTGTCTATATTTTCCTCTGTTACTTTCTATTTACATTTCTACATGTTTATAGACCTAATTAAATCATGTATTAGTCATTGAATCCATATTATTTGGAACAAAGTTATAGAAATGGGGTTTTCTTGGCTCCCTTGGAATAGTTAGCCAGATTAAACACCTTTGGTTATTTTGATTTCCAGTGTTTTATGGAAGAGAAGTTGCTTCATGGTAAAATACAAGCTAGTTTCATCCATTTCTTTTCTATATCAAATATTTGGTTAACCCCAATGCCTTTTAAATGTCTTCTAATAATAAATGGTACAAAATATGATTTACACACATTGTTTATGTCTTATATGGTGTTTACATAATTACTTAACTAATTGAATGTCTTACAAGTTCATTAGGTTACATATTTTCAAACATTGGTTAAAACGAGTTTTTCTTCTCTTAGATTACTGAACCAAAACTTTTAAAATAAATTTTATGTCCCCTCAATAGAAATACACATCTTGTCATCACTTTCTTCTACTTCTCTTTATTATACTATCTTCTATCAACGCGTATCTAACAGAAAGCAACCTTATAAAAAAATGGTGGATCCCTTTTAATAATGTTTTTATTCATTTTATGAGTCATGTAGTAGTAATGATTTTGATGTGTTAAATTAATCCCTTGATAGATTCATCCTCTACATCTCCAAAACCATCCCTTTGTCAATAATTAATCAACATGATTTTTGTTGCTAGTTATAATGATGGACCTAAGAAACCTAAGATTGTTAGGTACAATCACATTGTCTATTATGATAGGAACTATAAATTTACTCACACCTATCCATCTCATGGTCGATACTAAAACATCAAATTTTATTCTAGGTAAACTGTGGATTCATTTTTTATTATCATTTTCATATATTGAGAAATTATGTTTTGTTAGAATAGAATTTAGTAATTCACGTATCATATAAGTTAGATTGATATATTGTACTTAGTCAAATAAGTTTTCTAATTAATTAAATCAAGAAATAGCTTGAACCCCTACATAGTAGACAACTGGTGGAAAACAATCATCTCATGAGCGATGAAACAACCCAGCATTATGGGCCGACAATGGAAAAAACCAAAACCAGATAAAAACATGAAGGAATAAAAAATAAAAAACACAGACCCCAAGAAACACCTACTAATTTCCTAAGAGACTAGGGCCTTTCACAGCCTACCACTCATGACTGAAAATAGTTAGCTACTCCCAAAAAGACAAAAAATTAACTTTACTTATCACCTTGGCCAGATTAGTATCTGGGGAATCAATGTTAACCTTAATGTTTCTAGTATATTTATCCAATGCACCAACATCAACCTCAATACAACTCTTGTGCTTGGCATGCTTGCTTTCAAGCTCCTATTACAAAACCTACATCGATACAACAATCTTGTTTGCCATTTCCCTTTTGAATGAAATATTTTTCTCTATTCTTTTCATCAAAACATCTTGCTTACCCTTGAGATCAGATACAAACATCCCCATACACTAGCTTCAGTCATACGAGTGTTAATAGCACATTGATATATAATTAAATGTGTAGATTAAATAGCTAATTATTGTATCTAATTGGCCACTTTTTATAATTTATTTAATTAAATCACATTTTTACACACGTATCAATTAAACTATTGTAGTATTTGTTAAGAAATCTCATTAGGTTATTAAATCATTCACAATTATGTTCATTTTATTATTTTCCTTAGATCTTTGTCCCATTTAATCAAAGTAGTATAACACATTTGTTGGCATTAAATGACAAACTGGCATCTACTTCAAATATTTCTAAACGCAATAAACATCATGATTTTCTACAAATAATTATTCAATACAAGATATATACATATATAGGAAAATCACCACTCGAATATATTATGATATACAATAAAATTAATATTTTTCATCACCCTATGGATGGTGGCGATATAACCTTCTGGTGCTAGTGGCACTTGTGTGATGGAGGAATGTATATGTGATGTCAGAAAAATGAGTAACTCCCAGAGCTACTTCGTGTGTCTATTCATTGAACAACGCCTCTGAGATACATTGACTTGATCCTAGAACTCATGTATAGAGATATATAGGTGATATCTCTTAGCTTGCATGTGCTCCACCTCAGTCTATAGGGACTCCAAGTGAGAGTAATCTTACATGTACTCATTATACGCTTATCTAAGTTTTGTGACAAGCTCAAAGATGTCCATGTTTCATCTTTAACCACTCTAAGGCATATAGCTAGCCCTTATTGATCATTAAATATATCCTGATATTTCATCAATTTTTTGGCACATCAGAAGGCTCTAACTACCTGAAATTTGACTAAATATTTATAAGATATTTTAAAAATAAAAATAATAATATCTCATCAAATCAAAAATATTATTGAAGTAATATCTTCACCATTAGTTTCTTTTCAGCATTCTAGAGGTCCGTGTAAGATTTTGTGTCCATACATGCACAAAAGCCAGCTTACTTAAAATAGTAGCCCTAGCATTTTTAGCCCTTACTGAAAATAAATAAATGTTTTGTGTAATACAAGATTGCTCTTACATATTGTATTCTTTAGAATAAACTTATTTCGTATGATTAAATAAAAATATCTATAGATGGGTCCTTGTTGCAAGGGCTAATGCAGTGCCCATATATAAACAAATAAATTTCACAACTGAGGTAAACGAGAAAACCTTACGAATCAAAGCCACAATCAAAAAGAGAGAAAAATGTAAACTATCTTGCATATTTGAGGGATTAAAGGACTGAACATGACCCCTCAATGTGTATATTTATCAAATATATATAGCATATCTCCTGAAATGAGAAATATTGCGAGGCAATGACCCCTCCACATAAATAAGTAGCTCATATTCCAATGATGAGAGCCTACAAAAATAAAATGATCAGCTACATATAAATAATATGTATCCCCTTATTAGGAAATACATGCATTAAAGATTGTAAATGTCATCCCTATGATCTAGATGAATAAGAAATTCAAATCCAAATGTATGTTTTTAATGCCACTTTAATTTTGTTGTGTTGGATAAATATGTAACCTCAAAAATAGAAAGTATATGCCCAATCAAAGAAGTAAATCAAGAGAGGGTAAAATCGAAACTAAATCAAGAGATAATAAATATATGATGATACAACTATCATAAAAATGATAACTCAAATACTCTAGTGTATCTTTGAAATATACAATATAAGACTCCACAAATAAATACGATTCTTGATAGATAGGCATTTAATTTCGCTATATTTGGAAGATAAAAAATGTTGTATTCTACTAAATCAATAGGATACATAGATGTAGCGACATGTTTCTCATTAGGAGAAATGTAAGATGATTATATGATCCTTATAAGAGGATAAGAACCGGGGGAGAAGTTGTTGTGTTATCAAAATATGCAAGACTTGCAATATGTTTAATATCCTCTAAAACATGATTGGAAAGGGCTGTACTATTAACATAATTGATGAACTCCATAGTATGATATGTTAGGACCCAAAATTGTACCTCCACAATCTTATTAACATATTTTATCTCCCCTAAAATGCCAAGGTATTATCTTCAAGAAGGTTTAAAATGGGATCTCATCAACAATTTGAGAACGGTCGAAGACCTAGAACAAGAGCTAGTAATTACTCTTACTCTTCAAACACGTCTCACAAATGGGAATGAGTTCTTAGAGGTCTACTTATTAGGTTTTTACATAAAAAATAAAGTATTATGGCTATAATAATCTATAACTACACCTAGATATACACTTATCCTATAATTATCAATGGGTCAAGATAAACTAGCTACTTATAGTGTCATAAATTGTACTACTTAATTGTGATTCCAATTTCATATTCCCCTTAGCACTCATTTAGTGTCCACTCACCTACACATTTTTAGGACCATTGTTATGATTGCTAGTATAATCAGCAACATCAAGTCATCATCAAATGTTCACTAATTATGAATTTTTTTTTCGTATTTTTGAATTTTTTTAATTTTTTTTTGTATTTTTGTATTTTTTTGTATTTTTGAATTTTTTAATTTTTCTGTATTTTTGAATTGGGATACTCTGAAGAGCAATGTGTAAAACCTGCAAAGGTGCATGCTGTTGATAGGATCCTCCAAAGGTTCACCCTCTGTAGTTGAGAGATGATATGCACCAGATCCATATGCTGCTGTGATGATGTAAGGACCGAGCCAGTTTGGTTCGAACTTGCACTTCTTCTCTTTGTCTTGCTGATTTTTAGGATTTTCTCTAAGAACTAAGTCACCCACCTCAAATGTGCAAGGCTTCACTTTATGATTGTAGCTACGACTCATTCGTTGTTGATAAGCCTTGAGATGATTAAAAGTAGTTTGTCTTCGTTCATCCAATAGTTCAAGTTCTTGTAAGCGAGAGACCCTGTAGTCTTCATCACTGATAATGTTTTGCAAAGAGACTTGTAAGGAGGGTAACTTGACCTCAATAGGAAAGATAGCTTCAGCACCGTAGACAAGTGAATAGGGTGTAGCTCTTATAGGTGTGTGGATGCTTGTGCGGTAGGCCCAAAGTGCAGGATTAAGTTGGATATGCCAATTCCGACCAACGTCATCGATTGTCTTTTTTAAGATTTAAAGGATTGTTTTATTAGATGCCTCAGCTTGACCATTACCTTTGAGGTAATATGGTGTGGAGAAATTATGGGTAATATGGAAGTGGTCATAGAGTTCACGAACATCCTAATTTTTGAAGGGACGCCCGTTACCGGTGATGATGGAAATAGGAATACCATATCGACAAATGATATAGTTGAGAATGAATGTAGCAATTTGTTTTCTAGTAACTTGCGTGAGAGGCACGACTTTGATCCATTTTGTGAAATACTCTGTGGCAGTGATAATAAATTTATGACCGTTGGAAGGAGGGTGAATCTTGCCTATGAGATCGAGTCCCCACTGACAAAAGGGCCAAGGAGTCGCAATTGGTTGAAGTTCTTGTGCTGGCGCATGGATGAAGTCTCCATGAAGTTAACACTGCTTACATTTCTTGACAAACTGATATGAGTCTTTTTCCATGTTGGGCTAGTAATATCCAGTCCTGATGAGTTTCTTGGCTAAGGTAGGACCACTAGAATGTGGACCACATATCCCTTCATGTACTTCACGTAATGCAATATGAGCTTCATCAGTTTCTAAACATCTAAGAAGAGTGCCATCTAGACCTTGATAGTATAGGATATCGGCTAAAATGATGTATCGAGAAGATTGGCGAATGAAAGTGCGATGTTGGTTATTAGATAGGTCAGGAGGAAGGGTATTGTCACGAAGGTATGTGAAAACGGAACCATATAACTGGGACTCAGGACCAACAACACATATAATCTCACTAGGAGTGATTTCATATGAGGGAACCAAAAGGTTATCCACCAAGAACTCATAGCGGGTCTCATTTGGTGGTAGATCGATTAGTGAAGCAATTGTAGCCATGGCATCCGCGACTCAATTCTGGTCTCAGGGTATCTGCTCAAAGTCTATCTTCGTGAAATGTTTTTTCAGGTCATCCACCATTATTTTGTAAGGAATTAATTTCTCATCCTTTTTTGGTAGTCATCAGTTGCTTGATGAATCACAAGTTGAGAGTCCCCATAAACATGAAGTTCCTGGATCTTCCACTGAACTGCAATTCGTAATCCAGTTGTTAATGCCTCATATTCTGCTATGTTATTAGTGCAGGGAAAGGATAATCAATATGATTTTTGCATAGAATCCCCTTGAGGAGTTATGAAGAGGATGCCAGCTCCTACCCCATGCTGTGTGTATGAGCCGTCAAAGTATAGCTGCCAAGGTTTTGCATGTGACACTATTAAAATGGATTCATCTGGAAATTCTGAAATTAGAGGAACATCATTTATCATGGGAGCATCTGCTAACTGATCTATGATAGCTTGTCCTTTTATTTCTTTTCTGTCCACATATTCAATGTCGAATTCACTCAGGAGCATCACCCATTTGGCTAATCGCCCAGTAAGCATTGCTTTATTGAGAAGGTATTTCAATGGATCGATTCTTGCAACCAACTTAGTTTGAAGAGTTAGCATGTAATGTCATAATTTTTGCAAAGCAAAGACCACAACGAGACATGCACACTCAATTAATGTGTAGTTTAGCTCATATCCCACCAATGTGAGATTGATATAGTATACTACCTTTTTTTTGCCCTCAACAACTTGTTTGTGCTAAGAGTGCCCACAGTGCTGTTGAAGTAGCTGATATGTAGAGTAATAAAGGTTGATCTAGAACTGGTGGCATCAATACTGGTGGATTCAGAAGATAATATTTAAGTGCCTGGAAATCTTGTTGACAATTATCATCCCATTTGAATTTGATGTTTTTATGTAGCAAGTGCTGAAAAGGATTACATTTATCTGCAAGTTGTGCTATGAATCTTCATATGGATTGAAGTCTCCCTTGCAAAGATCGAAGTTGACTGATATTTCTTGGTGGTTGCATCTCTAGGATGGCCTTGACTTTTGTTGGATCGGCTTTGATTCCTCTTTTTGAGACAATGAATCCTAGGAGCTTCCCGGAGGTTACTCCAAAGACACATTTCTTGGGGTTTAATCTTACTTTATACTTTTCCAACTGATCAAATACGACAGAAAGTATGTCCAAATGTGTATTTCTGTCTATTGATTTACCCAAGAGGTCATCAACATAATCTTCCATAGTAATGTGCATGAGATCATGAAAGATAGTAGTCATGGCTCTTTGATATGTAGCGCTTGCATTTTTTAGCCCAAAGGGCATGACATTCCAGCAGAAGGTTCCCCAAGGACAAGTAAATGCCATTTTGTGCTGATCCTCGGATGTGATTTTTATTTGATTGTAACTAGAGAATCCATCCATCAAAGATAACATCGCATGACCTGCTATGAGATCGACAATCAAGTCAATATTTGGTAATGGAAAATCATCCTTAGGAAAAGCTTTGTTGATGTCTTTGATATTTGTACATATTTTGATACTATGATCTGGTTTACTAATAGGCACTAAGTTGGAGATCCATTTGCAATAATCAATTGGGCATATGAATCCGACATCCAATAATTTCTCAAGCTCTGCTTTGACTAATAATGCCACTTGTGGATGCATCTTTCTTAATTTATGTTTCACTAGTTTTGCCCCCGGTTTAACTATCAAATGATGCATTACCAAATCTGGATCCAATCTAGGCATATCAGCGTATGACCATGCAAATTTGATTTGTCATTCTGTGAAGAAACTTATGAACTTCGACCTTTCTAACTCTATCAAAGATTGAGCTAGGAATATGTTGTGTGGAACTTCTTCTGTGTCATTGTTTGTTTTGATAGTCTCCTCTACCAACATGGATGACTTTTCTTCATATGATGTTGGGAGGATGTCGAGCCTTCCATCTTTGGGTGCCTCAGAGAGGTTTTCGCCCTCAAGTACATCCTTTCTTTTTACTTTTTTGGGGTCAGACAGCGCCACTATGTGGTTTTTGCCATAAGACCCTTGATTTGTTTTTATTTTTTATATATTTGCGATTGGAAGGCCTGACACCCTCACCAAAATATGCCACATCGTTGAGTTCTATAGTGTATCCCGCTTTATGGTCCCCAGGGGGAAGATCATCTCGTATGCCAAGATAGTCAATAAAAGCTTCATCATTTTGGAATGTGTCAGACTGTGCAGGACCTTCATGGTCCCAGTCAATAGGTTGGTGGTGAACAAGGGGAAGGCCTTTGATGTCTTTGAAGTTAGCGGGCCTAAGAGTGAAGATGCAGTTATATTCAGGTATGTCGAGGTAATTATCAAGGTCATCGTTGGCACTCTCCAAATTATCATCAATAGTAGCACATTCTAGGATAGGTGTTCTCATTCTATGTGATTTCGACCTCGAACCTAGAGGCAAGGACTGTTTGGGATCCTCTGAGATTGTTTCTTGACCAAATTTGAATTTTCTATAAAATTCCTCTTCTTCTGTGGGTTCACCTGGTTCTCTAAATGTCTTGGTGAGCTCATAGTCATTGGAGGATTTTTCTGGACCCCATTCCCATTCATTGGAGTCTATGGAATAGCGATTCTCTTGTTGAATTTTGGTAGCTTTGATTTGTAATGCTTCTTCTGTCTTTTGAGTGTGGACCTTGGAAGTCACAAAACCAAGTCCCTTCGAGCGTTCCTTTTTTAATGTCAATTCAGGTTGTAAAGGTTCAATGATGCCTTCCTTTCTTAAGCCAAGAGGGCTTTTTCCATCATACCCAAATTTTTGTAGGATCTTGAACCCTTTGCCATACTTTTCACATGGTATGGTGATGTGATCTTGTGTATCATTTTCAGGGTCTTTGTAAAGCATTTTGTATAAGTCTTCCTCTTCCATCTCACCCCATTTTTGGAAGATTGTAGGATCCCATTTAAGTTTAATGATAGCTATCTACTTAGTAGGATGTGGTCGTCCATATTCTTTTGGTGAACTCATGACTTGTTGTAAGTACATGGTTTGATTCAAAGTGTATTCACCCATGCCCTTGTCTTGGAATTTGCCTTTAAGCTCACCTTGTTTTGATGTCAAAGGTTTTAATGATCCAGGATCAACATATGCAGAAGAAGGAACAACTTCCCTCTTACTTGGAATGATTGTCTCAGTTTTCGGTCTCAAGTTATTGTAGTATATGAATTGATTAGGATCTTCATTAACTGTTATTTCAACTCCATTGTGAGTAAACTTAATGCATTGGTGGTATGTAGATGGGACTACCCTCATTTCATGAATCCAAGGATGTCCTAGTAAGATGTTGTATGTGAGATCTAGGTCTAGGACTTGACAAACCACATCCTTTGTAACTGGCCCAACTCTGAGAGGTAAGGTGATTGTGCCTTTGGATGAACGCTCTTCGTCATCATATGCCTTGATGGTAATTTTGTTTGTAGAATTCACAACTTTATTAGAATATCCCAATTGTTTAATAGTGCTCAATGTACAAATGTTGAGACTAGCTCCTCCATCTATCAGGACTCATTTTATTTGATGTTTGTGTATGAAGGCTTCAATGTGTATAGGTGCATTATGTGGTTGACTTACAGAGGCGTCATCAGCTTCTATGAATGTAAGGGAGTGTGGAATGGATAGGTATCCCACCATGGCTTGAAACTGGTCCACATTCAGATCAATAGGGATAGAAGTGTCTCTCAAGATTTTGTCAAGAATGGCTTTATGTGCAGGGGATATGCGTAAGAGCTCAAGGATGGAGATGAGCGTGGGTGTCTTCCCCAATTTTTCTACAAGGTCATACTTAGGTTTGGTTGATGAAGAAGTGGTGTGTTTAGTGGGAGCACCTTGCAAAGTGAATTTACCTCGACGAGTTGTGACATTACATTCAGAGGTAGGTTCGGAAGAAGATCCAATGCCTTTTAGGACAATATTGGGTCTTTGGGTAGAATTCTCAGGCATTTTGTCCTTGATGATAAAGGTAGAGACATAATTGTCCATTGAAATGTAATTGATGGTTGAATCATAATTGTAGGATGCTCTGGTATAGTTGGTTTGGTCATCTGTGGCTTTAGATTTTCCTTTGTCATGCTTTGGGAATGGTTCCTTAAACATCTCATGTTCTTGATTAGATGATTGTCCTTCAATCTCGATGTCACCTCTATCAATAAGATCTTGTATGATGTTCTTCAATCGATGGAAATTTCCTATCTTATGACCTTTGCTCTTATGAAATTCATAATACTCATCATCATTCCACCAATTTGGTTTGACCTTTGGCTCATATGGAGGAAAATTTGGAATTGTGATTATCTTGTTTGCCACTAGCTTTTTGAAAACGGACTCAAGTGGTTCTCCCAATGGGGTGTAATTCCTTCATGACTTTGAAGTTGTTTGAGTATTCACTTGATTGTTTGTAGAGCATGATCTAGAAAAGATGATTTTAGGTTGCACTATATTAGCATCCACAACACCATCATTGACTGTGTTCTTGTTTTTATTCCAAAATCTTGGCTTATCTTTTCCTTTATAGTCATCTTTGTTTTCGTTGAATATCTTAATGACTGCTTGTTCAATTAGGACCTTCTCTATTGCTAAGCCTTTTTCAACAGCGTCCTTAAAGGTGGACAAACAAGCTTTTCTTAGGTCATAACCAATGTCTTTGTTAACATTTTGGGTGAACATCTCTACCATTTGTTTTTATGGAATTTTACAAGAGCATCTTCTGGCTAGATTCCTCCATCTTTGTAAAAATGATGAAAAAGACTCTCCATCCCTTTGCTTGGTGTTGCACAAAGTAGTGATTGATATGTCTATCTCTATGTTGTATGAGAAATGTTGGATAAATGCCTCTGCTAAGTCACCCCATGACTTAATTCTAGGTGGAATTTGGGAGAACCATTCCATAGCTTGATCACCTAAGCTTTGTGGGAATAATCTCATCAAATATGTCTCTTCTATTGCTAATTCAATGCACGTTGTGAAAAACTATCTTATGTGTGCCTTAGGATCCCCTTTTCCTCTATACTTATCAAACTTAGGTGTCACAAAGTGTGTAGGAAATGGAGGCATTGGAATGCTTTTGTCAAACAGATAGGGACATATGTCTCTCATTGTGTAAGTTGGCTTCAGTGTATTTATGTCCTCCATTTTCTTTTGTAAATCCTTGATTTGTTGTTCCAAATTTCTCTTAGGTGGAGATTGACTTCTTGGACCATATCCCATGCTTGAACAACTGGGTGGAGGAGCATGTTTCATATACGGATGATATTGATCATACACATGTTCATATGGAGGAGGTCTATAATGATGATGCGTATACGGACCACTTAGTATAGAGTCATGTTAAGGAACAAAATATATGCTTTATCCATGTATACCATACTCTATAGGAATGTCATGAGTTTATTCTAGTGTGTTGCCCTCAAATTTGACGCGGGGTTTCCTTGTGTCCAAATTTGGAGCATGCCTCTGGATATCCAATTGCTTTGGTGGTTGATCTTGAGCTTTGGCATATTTTTCTACATAAGACTTCCATAATGGTTTGCGAAGGTGAGTATCATATGCTTGACCATGTGTGTATGGGACCTCTGGTTTTTGAAACAAAGATGATGATGATTCAGGCACCATATGTGGTCCTCTATTGCCTCCACTATTAGGCCTCCTTTGATCCATGCTGGAGTGAGTTTGTTGCAAAGGTCTATGTTCCATTATTTGAGACATGTCAAAATCATGAGGGATCTTGGCTCCACTTTGTGCCATCACTTGTAGAAAGTATTATCTATCTCTCCTCATTATTTCTTCAACCAATCGATTGAAGTGGGGATTCATAATGGTGTCTTCCACTTCTTTCGAATGTACTGAAATATTGTCCATATTGTCATTGTGTGTACCATTGTTGTTTGTAGTGTCCATGTTCTCAACATTTGGAATGTTTCTATAGGCATCCATGTTAGGTAATGTGTTATGATCAATATTGAAAAAGACACCATTATGACTAGTATTGAAAAAGACACAATTTTCATACTCATAGACACTCATGTTTGCGGACTCTTGAGCCTCTTTAGTTTCTCTCCTAGATATTTGGGAACGGGTTTCAACCATGAACTAGGTATTGACCAAGATGTGTGAGACTAGATGAAAATGGATAGAGTATGGAAGACCAAGAGTTGGATGAAATGTAAATGAATCTGAGGTGTACTTGCAATGTCCAAAGTGTAAGACCAAGTATGTATGTAGTAGAGTAGGTGTGACTTCCAAAGAGATGATAGTTTCTCTTGATGAGGTAAGTTGACCTTGACTCTAAGTAAGACCAAATGAGACCCAAAGGTGATAGACCTTGATGAGGGACCACTTAGCAAAATATTGTTGTATGTAGTGTGTTGACAAAATATGGTGAGGACAAGCAGGTGACCTTTTGACTCAAGTTTAGACAAATGTGAATGTAATGTAAGGTGTAAAGAAATGATGGACTTTGTGAGACCCAAGGACAGGTTGAATGCTAGATGAAAAACCCCAAAGAGATAACCTAGGAAGCTCAATAAGTCTGAAACTGACTATTCTTGTTTGCTAAATTATGAAAGTTTTCAATCCTGAACAAAGACGTGCCTGTATACTTCATAGATGCGTTTAAATGACATAGACACAGACGCGTTTTTGAGATGTTGGAAATGCAAAGTGGCTCAAAAGACATAGACGCGGTTAGATGACACAGATGCTATTCTGTCAGACATAGACACGAGTCTGCAAACTTTGTGTAATTTTTCCAATCTGTGAAGTTGCTTGTTGTGACCAAATCTGAATGTTTGACTATTTTTCATGACAAAAGGACACAGTGTTGATGAGGAATCAATGTTTCCAAGTGTTTAGATTCCAAAATGACTCCAAAAAAAAAGTGTGTTGTTTGATGTAAAATTGTTTTGCATACACTTGAAGACACAAAAGATACAATGTTATGATGTTTGGTCTTGAATGTTTTATTGTTCAAAATAAGTCAAGCACAATTCTTATGGCTGGCTAAGACAATAGTTGTTGATCCCACATTGAGTTTCCCCCGAGGCTACACTATTCAAAGTGGATACTTAGATGCTTGACCCCACTAGCTCCACCCTTGGCACTCACTTCTTGGGGCAGCCAAGCATTAGTCCCCACAAAAACTCCTCGTGGTAAACTTTGTATCTCTACTAAGAACCGTATGTGTGTGGGCTGCTACCAAAGGTTTGACCTCCTGCCCCAACAACTAGAAGGATTTTGGCTTCTAAAACAAAAAGGTGCTAGTAAGGGCATCCGCTTGTGTGGCCATACATGCAGTACTTTTAGCTCTGTAAATACAGAAGGCTCCCAACTGGTAGGGGTTATGCGCTACAAATGATCAAATAAATTTGATCAAATGGGTTTATGGGGAGACATAGTGTCGGTATGAACTAATCAGCACACGTTATCCATAGTTTTCACCATGAATATAGTTATTTATAATGGTTTGAAAGAAGATGGCTTTTCTTTTGCTACCACTTGGGTCGTTCTCTCCTAACTAGTAGTCCTAATGACCACACGGGGAGACAGGCCCTCTAAAGATTAAACAAAAAGAGCCTATTGCTCAAGACACAAAAGACAATGGTTCAATTTTAGTGCACCAATTGAAGGGTTTTCTAATCTATGAAAACAAGGCACACAATGAAAGATCAAAAACCCTTGCCAAGGTCCTGCAACAAAGATCTATTAGTAGTTTGGATTGTTTGAAATAATCACCCCTTCCTAGAAGCACACAACTTAGGTAAATTTTAGATCCAAAAGACTTTGTGAAATAGGGGCCTTCAACAAAATGATTTTGCTTTCAAGACAAGCTGCACCAATTTCGTTAGCTAGATTTGAAGATGTTATCTCAAAATAAACCAAATCTGAAATCTGAATGATGCAAAACCGAATCAAAGAAAACCCAAAATGTAACAAATTCACACAGACGCGGTTATCAGAAACACAAATGCTATAAAATTTTGTAGACATGCCTAAAGCCGACACAGACGTGGTTCCAGAACACAGATGCAGCTCCTGGACGCAGACGTGCCTAAAAACTCCATAGACGCGACTAGGGAACACAGATGCGACTTTCGGAATCAACAAAAAAATAAAATACTATCAAGGATGCAGACACAATTCCAGATGTCGCAGACGCGACAGAAAATAAAAAACGCGATCCGAAAGTACACAGATGTGAAAATATCAAAATGTTGTCAGAAATGTCAGATTTGAAACTTCAAAACATAAAATTTGCAACAAAAGATGTTAAATGCAAAAGGGACAAGAGTCCCATCGGACGTGCCAGAATGTATACGGTGAAAATGGATAACAACAACAACAATATTAAAAGACTAAATGAGTTCAACCACAAAACCCTAGCCTAACAACAAAAAAGGTCCACCATAACATACGAAGATTACCTAAGACAATGCAAATCAAATGAAATCACAAAGATTATACCATCACATGTCCAATAGGGTTTGAATCTCCATTTTTCCTATCTCCATTGATCTTGCTTGATATATTTGCTCTTAGATTTTATGTGCACAAGAGCTTAACAAAGAACGGAAATGTGGTTGCAAGTAGGATCGCATATGAAAGTGTAAAAGGTGTGGTGTAGTCGAGTGCGCAATTGAGTTAGTTAGGGTTTGATAATGAAGGAAGCATCTCTTTATATAGAAGACACTATATGAAATGGAGGGATAAGATTGAGAGGTGTAAAAGATAAATGGCCGGCTATGATTAGAGGGTAGGTAGAGAAAATAAGAAAATAATGAAAGGGTAGGTAGTGTATGAATTAAGAGATGAATGACATGTGTCATGGGTAGAAAAGGCTAATGAATTAATTAAATAAAGATTTATTTAATTAATAGAGGAAGTGGGATCAATTAAATAAATAAGATATTTATTTAATTTAGGAAAAGGATAATTTAAATAAATAAATGTATTTATTTAAATGAGAAATAAGGCTAGAAGAGGATAAATGAATTAATTAAATAAATAAAGATTTATTTAATTAATAGAAGAATTAGGCTAAAGTAATTAAATAAATAAAGTATTTATTTAATTAGACATGATAATTTTTGGTGTCTACATTTTGCCCCTCTTTGAGACAATGCGGCTTGTCATGTTGTTTCAAAGAAGATAATATGAATTGATACAAAGTTGCCCCAAGATGGGAATGATATGCCCCCTCGAGAGATTGGATGAAAATGTCTGAAAAAATTGTAGACAATCTCTCGATAAGAAAGAAAGGCTAGAATGGACTGACTGGATAGAGTGACAGAGTCAAGGGATAAAAAAGACTGACTTGGGAAATGAGGGCTAGGGCAGTCTATAAAATATACCATGAGGGGAAAACATCCTCATTGTCATCCACACATCCAAGAGATCAGAGTGCAAAGAGAGAATAGAGCAGCAACAGTTAGTAGCGATGGCATTGGTGCATAGATTCGATCACGTTTGCCGATTTCAGAGGCCCGCAGATGGAAGAGAGCCAGCGAGTATCACAAAACCTCCTTGTACTTTGTCACATTAATTGTTGTCATTAATGCATGCTAGGTAGTGCAATAAATGTGCATTAGGATAATGTCAAAAAATGTCAAAAATGTGTAGGCGCGTCTGCGTTGGTGCCAGGCGCATCTAGGTTGGCTAGGCACGTCTGCGTTGGTGCCAGGCGCGTCTATGCTGGGAAAAGTGTCTTTGCCAAATGCGAGCACTTCTGCATTGTGTAGACACGTTTGTGAAATGTAGGCACGTCTGTGCAGGACAGGCGCGTCTGTGTAGGGCAGAGGCACGTCTGTGTATTTCAGGTGCATCTGTGCAGACCAAGCGCGTTTGTGCAGTCTTTAAGTGTGTTTATTTCATGGAGGCGCATTTATGTCTTCAAGGTCAAATCGGCAGTTCTGTGATGAACATACGTTGTCGATTGGATAAGCTATTGAGAGGATACACTCAAGTAGGTCCTCTAGGGAAGACTAGGATAGATCGAGGCACTTTGTGATGAACAGGGAGTACCAAGACATAGTACTTTGTGATGAACAAGGAGTACTAAAATATGAGCAGCACTTTGTGATGAACAGGGAGTGCAAATATGAGCACCACTTTGTGATGAACAAGGAGTGCAAAACATGTAGTACTTTGTGATGAACAGGGAGTACCACTAGGATAAATAGCAACACTTTGTGATGAACAGTGAGTGTCATTAGGATAAATAGCAACACTTTGTGATGAATAGTGAGTGTCACTAGGATAAATAGCAACACTTTGTGATGAATAGTAAGTGTAACTTTGACTGACATGATTGATTTGCTTCACTGCAGGAGTACTTACCTATGCTGGAGTCACGGGAGAGATTCCCATCGACTCAGAGGTTACAACCAAAGTTGACATTTGAGGACAAGGCTGCCATTGAGGTTATGGGTCTGCAATTTATTATGTATGTGCCTGAGTTTTGGGTGAACATGGGGTTGCTGACTGCGCTGGCTAAGAGGTGGCATTCTGAGACATGCACATTCCATTTGCCGATGGGTGAGATGACAGTCACCTTAGAGGATGTATACAAGATACTGAGGATACCAATCGACGGGGAGTTGATACCCTACGATCGAGATGGAGACAAAGAGGCCCTCAGACGAGTGTTCTGGGATCCGAGACTAGGATCAAACATTGGTTAAAATGAGTTTTTCTTCTCTTACAATACCGAACCAAAACTTTTAAAATAAATTTTGTGTCCCCTAAATAGAATACACATCTTGTCATCATTTTCTTGTACTTCTCTTTATTATACTATCTTCTATCAACACGTATCTTATGGAGAGCAACCTTATAAAAAAATGGTGGATCCCTTTTAATAATGTTTTTATTCATTTTATGAGTCATTTAGTAGTAATGATTTTGATGTGTTAAATTAATACCTCGATAGATTCATCTCAATTGATTCATCCTCTACATCTCCAAAACCATCCCTTTATCAATAATTAATCAATATGATTTATGTCGCTAGTTCTAATGATGGACCAAAGAAACCTAAGATTGTTAGGTACAATCACATTGTCTATTATGATAGGAACTAGAAATTTACTCACACCTATCCATCTCATGGTCGATACTAAAACATCAAATTTTATTCTAGGTAAACTATCTATTCATTTTTTATTTTCATTTTCATAGATTGAGAAATTATGTTTCGTTAGAATACAATTTAGTAATTCATATTGTATTTAGTCAAATAAAATTTCTAATTAATTAAATTGAGAAATAACTTGAACCCCTACATAGTTGAGAACTAGTGGAAAACAAGCATCTCACGAGTGATGAAACAACCCAACATTATGGGCCGATGACTAAAAAACCTGAAACCAGAACTCTTGCACTTGGCATGGCATGCTTCCTATCAAGCTCCTATTACAAAACCTGCATCGATACAACAATTTTGTTTGCCATTTCCCTTTTGAATGAAATATTTTTCTTTATTTTTTTCATCAAAACATCTTTCTTAGCCTTGAGATCACATATAGACATCCCCATACACTAGCTTCAGTCATACGAGTGTTAACATCACATTGATATATAATTAAATATGTGAACATTAAATAGCCATTTATTGTATCTAATTGGCCACTTTTTATAACTTATTTAATTAAATCACATTTTTACACCATATCAATTAAACCATTGTAGTATTTGTTAAGAAATCTCATTAGGCTATTAAATCATTCACAATTATGTTCAATTTGACATAAATGTTCATTTTATTGTTTTCCTTAGATCTTTGTCCCATTTAATCAAAGTAGTATAACACATTTGTTGGCATTAAATGACAAAGTGGAATCTACTTCAAATATTTCTAAATGCAATAAACATCATAATTTTCAACAAATAATTATTCAATACAAGGTATATACATATATAGGAAAATCACCACTCAAATATATTATGATATACAATAAAAATAATATTTTTCATCACCCTATGGATGGTGGCGATATAACCTTCTGGCGCTAGTGACGCTCGTATGATGGAGGAATGTATATGTGATGTTCAGAAAATTGAGTAACTCCCAGAGCTACTTCATGTGTGTATTCATTGAACAATGCCTCTGAGATACATTTCCTTGACCCTAGCACTTATGTATAGAGAGATATATTTGATATCTCTCAGCTTGCATGCACTCCACCTCAGTCTATAGGGACTCCAAGTGAGAGTAATCTACCACGTACTCATTATATGCTTATCTAAGCTTTGTGACAAGCTCAAAGATGTCCATGTTTCATATTTAACCACTCTAAGGCATATAGCTAGCCCTTATTGATCATTGAATATATGTTGATATTTCATCAATTGTTTGGCACATCAGAACGTTGTAACTACCTGAAATTTGACTAAATATTTATAAGATATTTTAAAAATGAAAATAATAATATCTCATGAATCAAAAATATTCTTGAAGTAATCTCTTCACCATTAGTTTCTTTTTAGCGTTCTAGAGGTCCGTGTAAGATTTTGTGTCCATACATGCACAAAAGCTATCTTACTTAAAATAGTACCCCTACCATTTTCAGCCCTTACTGAAAAGAAATAATTTTTTTGTGTGATACAAGATTGCTCTTACATATTGCATTCTTCAAAATAAACTTATTTAGTATGATAAAATAAAAATATCCATAGATGGGTCCTTGGTGCAAGGCCTAATGAGGTACCCATATATAAACAAATAAATCTCACAACTAAGGTAAACGAGAAAAACTTACGAATCAAAACCACACTCCAAAAGAGAGAAAAATGTAAACTATCTTACGTATTTGAGGGATTAAACGACTGAACATGACCCCTCAATGTGTATATTTATCAAAAATATACAATATATCTCCTGACATGAGAAATATTGCGAGGCAATGACCCCTCCACACAAATAATTAGCTCATATTCTAGTGATGAGAGCCTACGGAAATAAAATGATCAGCTACATATAAATAATATGTATCCCCTTATTAGGAAATACATCCATTAAAGATTGTAAAACTCATCCCTGTGATCTAGATGAATAAGAAATTCAAATCCAAATGTATGTTTTTAATTAATTTTGTTGTGTTGGATAGATATGTAACCTTAAAAATAGAAAGTATATGCCCAATCAAAGAAGTAAACCAAGCGAGGGTAAAATCAAAACTAAATCTAGAGTCAATAAATAAGTGATGATAAAACTACCATCAAAATGATGACTCAAATACACTAGTGCATCTTTGAAATATACAATATAAGACTCCACAAATAAATACGATTCTTGATAGATAGGCATTTAACTTCACTATATTTGGAAGATAAAAAAATTTGTATTCTACTAAATAAGTACGATACATAGATGTAGCGACACGTTTCTCATTAGGAGAAATGTAAGACGATTATATGATCCTTATAAGAGGATAAGAACCGGGGGAGAAGTTATTGTGTTATCAAAATATGCAAGACTTGCAATATATTTAATATCTTCTAAAACACGATTGGAAAGGGGTGTACTATTAAAATCAGTAATTGGTATGGCGAATTCCACAGTATGATATGTTAGGACCCAAAATTGTACCTCCACAATCTTATTAACATAGTTTATCTCCCCTAAAATGCCAAGGTATTATCTTCAAGAAGGTTTAAAATGGGATCTCATCAACAATTTGAGAATGGTCGAAGACCTAGAACAAGAGCTAATAATCACTCATACTCTTCAAACGTGTCTCACAAATGGGAATGAGTTCTTAGAGGTCTAATTATTAGGTTTTTACATAAAAAATAAAGTATTATGGCTATAATAATCTATAACTACACCTAGATATACACTTGTCATAAATTGTACTGCTTAATTGTGAGTCTAATTTCATATTCCCCTTAGCACTCATTTAGTGTCCACTCACCTACACATTTTTAGGACAATTGTTAGGATTGCTAGTATAATCGGCAACATCAAGTCGTAATCAAATGTTCACTAATTATGAGCCATCATTATGAAAGGTTAAAGGAATGATGGAGGATGATTTAATACATAAGTATGATTTAACTTCCTTGAAACTTTGAAAAATTCATGGAGATATATAGTTACAGTAATGTACATTGTGTATCCTTTACTACACTATCAAAAGTGTATTCCTTCATTTATAGCTTAGAATTTAAAACTTGGTTCTATGCAATGTTGGAAAAACATTTCCAAATCAAGAAATTAATTCAACGACCAACCCTTTTGATGAAAAAATGCAGTAGTTTATATAAATATATAACCATGCCCTAGAGTCTAATAACTTTCAAGACATTCACTATTGTGAAAATATAAAATATTTTGGGAACCCAAAGAACCCTAGTCACTATCCTTGATTCTTTGGCATTGGCATCCCAAAATTTCATGAAATACCTATAAAATATCCTTTTATTAGTTACACCGTTAGATATAGCATGAAACAACACGAAGAAGCCCAAAATGTTACTACAAATACAATTTAGGCATGTCTTGAGTGTATTATGATTTTTAAAAGTAACTATAACATTAACTATGGAACTCTCATTTTTCATTCATTTTGCTACTTATATCTCTACCCTCTGGTTAATATATACTTTTTAAGTGCAAACATGTTAGATTAAGTAATTGAAGGCATCATGGGCATACAAAGAACAATTGGGACCTTCTTAAATAGAAAGTAGAGTTTACTATTGTTTTGGATCACTACTATTCATTGGATATATTTTTCTACAATTTAGAGCTTGTTACATTTACCCTTCAGTTGCTATATGAGAGTTTTTCAATTTTTTCCCAGGTCTTGTCGGATTGTCAAAACAATGGTGAACTTTTGAACTATTTTGCACTTTTCACATGGTTCATGAACTCATCAACCGTGTGTGCTTTAAAACTTAACCACTTCCTCTTTCGTCCATTTTGGTTTAATTTTTCTAGTATTTTGATAAGTCTGGCAACCTATTAACACACAGACACCCACTAATACCAAAAATGGTGGAAATTGTTGTCACCGGCCTAAAAATACAAATATGGAACAATGTCAAGTTGTTTGTTCTATAAGATGTACTTGTAATTTGAGGAGTGAGAGAATCTTGGCCTATAAGATAAGCCCCACTCGGCAATTTAAAACCTTGGCAAATTGAGCCCATATGATTACAAGTCGATTCAATGTCCCACCAAAATATGTTTTCATGCATACATTATTTATAAATTAGTAAATTGGATTGAATTTTGAAAAAAATGTCACCATGAAAATTTTTAAATAAAGTCAAGACATAATTAACCGTCGTACCAAAACATTAATTAATTCCCAACAAATAATTATTAAAACCATAGAACATTCATGAAAATAATCTTAAAATATAAAGTGATGTCATGCATATAGTTTGTATACCAATATATGTATAGAGATATTTAAAGTTAGTTATACAAAATTTTATAGTGGATTTTCAAGACCCACATAAAACCTTGAATTTATAGTCTCTATTTTAAAATTTGGTGAGGCACTCTTACAGCTTTAACACATTCTATCTATGTAATTGTAATTTTCTTTTTGTACAAAAATATATGGCCATTAAAAATGCATTTCCATTTTGAGGTGCCCATATATAAACAAATAAATCTGACAATTGAGGTAAACAAGAAAATCTTACAAATCAAAAGCACACTCATAAAGAGAGAAAAATGAAAACTATCTTGCATATTTGAGGGATTAAATGACTGAACATGACCCCTTAATGTGTATATTTATCAAAAATATATAGTATATCTCCTGACATGAGAAATATTGCGAGGCAATGACCCCTCCACATAAATAAGTAGCTCATATTCCAATGATGAGAGCTTACAGACATAAAATGATCAGCTGCATATAAATAATTTGTATACCTTTATTAGGAAATACATCCATTAAAGATTGTAAAAGTCATCCCTATGATCTAGATGAATAAGAAATTCAAATCCAAATGTATGTTTTTAATGCCACTTTAATTTCGTTGTGTTGGATAAATATGTAACCTCAAAAATATAAAGTATATGCCCAATCAAAGAAGTAAACCAAGAGAGGGTAAAATCGAAACTAAATCTAGAGACAATAAATATGTGATGATAAAACTACCATCAAAATGATAACTCAAATATTCTAGTGTATCTTTGAAATATACAATATAAGACTCCACAAATAAATACGATTCTTGATAGATAGGCATTTAACTTCGCTATATTTGGAAGATAAAAAATGTTGTATTCTACTAAATCAATAGGATACATAGATGTAGCGACACATTTCTCATTAGGAGAAATATACGACGATTATATGAAGTGATGTCGTGCATATAGTTTTTATACCAATATATGTATAGAGATATTTATAGTTAATTATACAAAATCTTATAGGGGATTTTCGAGACCCACATAACACCTTGAATTTATAGTCTCTATTTTAAAATTTGGTGAGACACTCTTACACCTTTAACACATTCTATCTATGTGTTGGTAAATAGATTCATCACTTAAAAATCTTAACTATGTGCACAATGGCGGAGTGATAAAAGTTCCCAACAGTTGGAGAGATCATTCTGTGGAGCACGATCTTCCTCTGCATTTGAGAGGGGCAACTCCCTCTTATTATAGGGGTATTTGTATTTTTTTTTGAGAATAATTAACCTTTGCGAATGAAAACAGAAAATTACTACAAATGGATTTAGAGGGAATCTTCACAACAAGCATATGATTAACATTTGGATTCCATTGACTTTTAAATCTATCACTATCAACTCTAGACTATGCATGAGGAGAGAGTGATACAACACATTTAACTTTCATAACGTTTATATATTTATGAGATACCAAAGAAATTAGTAACGCTATATGACTATTGTCTTCATGAAACTAGGAAAGTAATTTGCAAGCGTGCTATTGCAATATCATACGACAATCACATAACATCAAGCAAATGAACACTTAACAATCATAGGAGCACTCCCAATTTGCCTTGTCTTCAAAAATGATGAAATAATACAATCCAAAATTTTCAGCTATCCCAAAATCATAAAATACAAAAAAGTCCTTTCTTCATCTATGTTTCTAACATTTATAGTGTCTCAAAATAACTACCTCGTAACTAACTGATTCTAAGTTAGCAACTAACTCATTTCTACGCAAATTACAATAAGTTAATAACTAGTACATTTATGCGCAGCAATAGTCAACCTATTAACTTTGACTCTATGCTATGAAAAATCAGTAATAAACTAAAGACTAAACACGTATCACACTACAAAATAAAATATACAATGATGTGAACATGGTATAGTTTTTCGATATCCCAAAAAGCATGCTAATTGACTATTTTCTTCTGTTGAATTGGTGCTCTAGCCTTGAATGACTTGTATGCTTTGAGCACGTCCACCATGAACTTGTACCTGGGAATGATCACATTATCCATTTTCAATTTGGTAGTTGCTTGGTTATCTTGAATACTGATCAAATCCCGAAAATATGAAGACATATCACAAGCCTCTAAGGCAACTTAAACAACACTAAGTCTCTTCAACTTATTTGCATCTGACACTTGTACATCTGTTAACTCAGAATTAATTCTATCATGAAACTTGATTAAGAGTAGTTGCTTGTCCATTTGCTGAAATTGCTCTTTTATCAATACATCACCAATGATATTCATCGTATCTTCCTTTATCTTCATCTTTGTTTGTTCACAAACCATCAAGAGCCTTTGATATTCATCCAAGCATTGCTGGATATTCTCCATTTTCCAACTTATACTATAGCACCATGTATGGGACTGATTTTCTTCCTTATGAGAGAAGACCTTCTAAGCAATGAGTACATCCATGTCTATTTTTGCCATCTTTTGGAATTCCTTTAAAGTATCTTGCCAAGACATCTCTTGCTCTTTGGCATTCTTCAATTCTACTACAATTTCTTGTTCCTGTGCATCCAACTTAGTGTGAATATCTTTAGCCTTCTCAATAAAATCTTGTGCTTTGGATTTCATTTGATTAATCCAATCTTCTAGCATTCTACTCTGTTTCTTGCATTTGTGTATATCTTCCATTACCTTTTTCTTGATAATTCCTCCAGTGTATGTCAATGTAGAAGTTGAAGCTGACTCCAACTGTGTATCTGAAGAATCCACAATAGTTTTGATATAGGATGAAAGAACATGAATTTGCTGCTTAAGTTGATCCTTCATTTCTTTATCTTTATTTGTCTTATCGAGAAGGATAGCTGTTGAAATCTGAAAATTATGAATAGCTCCCTCATGTGTTGTAGGACCTAGATCCAACTGTGTCATGCTAAAATCAGCCTCATTAGCTTCATTTATATCCTTTTCAACAATTGGCTGAGCTATTTCAACAGATAGGTGTCCTGAGGATGGAATAATCCCCAATCTAGATGCAACTTTAGGTTTCTTGGATTTAGCTCGCCTGTGAAGTACATTCGTGACTGCATCAAAACTAGGAGTTACCAGCTGAACATTTCTCTTTTTATTCTGTAAACTCTATTGTAACCAGAATGATGAGGATGATGGCAATGATTCTTGGTTGTTTGCATATGCAGAGGTTAACAATGCTAAATTATTTGGGAAGGGCAGAGATTGAATTTCATCTTGAGCATCATTTATTTCAACTTCCTCATGAATATCAAAATCATCCTGTTGGGGTGAAGAAATAATGATAGCTGGTGAAACTGAAGGAAATTGCTGACTTTCAATATTGGGAGGATGTTGGGGTGAAGCGATTTCCAATTCATCTTCAATTTCTTGAACAAGATTCATCACTTTTCCCTTTGTCTTTGTTCTCTTCTTCTTTGTGACAGAGCTAACTTCACATGCCTTGGCAAGATCCTTGCCTTTTTCTAAATCTTCTCCATCATCACCTTCTTTGGAAACATTTTGGTGTGAACCCATCTCTGGATTAGATCTTTGCAAATTAGCTAGAATGGAAGAATTTCCTTGTGCCCCATTTCTATCCTTCGGGGAATTAGATCTATTTGAAGGTTTAGTTGCTGTAGACT
This sequence comes from Cryptomeria japonica, assembly GCF_030272615.1. Classification (NCBI taxonomy): domain Eukaryota; kingdom Viridiplantae; phylum Streptophyta; class Pinopsida; order Cupressales; family Cupressaceae; genus Cryptomeria; species Cryptomeria japonica. The sequence goes on from NC_081409.1 coordinate 156,909,700, forward strand.
CAATCCTTTTACCTTTAACCCATTCGAGAGTCCTTCTAACCACATAAGCTGATCTTTCTTGAATACTCCTTATTTCTGAAATTGACCAATTGATGGGTGCAAGTGGAAGAAGCTGAATCTTTTCAAAGTACAAACCATCGATCAAATCAAATTCATCATCTTCAATGCCATTTACATTTATTTCAATTCTATAATCAATTATCTGCTTAATAGAAAATCTCATCTAGTCTCTTTTCTGCACTTCAAAATCATCTTTGCAGTGTTGCCAAAAATCTTCCATATCAGGAAAGTGTTCAAATCCAGCACTGAGCTCTAACTCTCCTATAGCATATCCTTTGCTATCAAAGGGAAATCTCATCTCATAAGGATACAGGTGAATCTTTTCTATAGACCTCTAGATACTCTATGCATCTGAATGGCTGTCATAGCTATAATAACCAAGTCCAATGGGAAAAGAAATGATACCCTTTCTTTTATTCCGGCAAATTTTGTTGACTTGTGCAATCTGTCGGAAAACTTGGATGAGAACTAACTTATCTTCAACAAACTTATCTTAATCAATGTTGTTGCTTCTGAGGATATTCTGAGTCCATAATTTCCCTGCAGTTCTCTTACTGTCAACATAGTGAAAGCATCATTAATCCTCCTGAAGTGATGATAACTTTCCTCCAGCTGCAATTGTGGATGATAATTGTAGATTTGGGTCATATCATCATAAATGCTTTCAACATTTAATCCTGGCCATTTCTTCATCCCAACAATAGCATAGAAGAGGTACGATGTCATGTAGAGGTTATGATTGTCCTTTAGTTTGAGTAACTGATCGCAAAGATTATCGTTGATATTCTCAGCCCAATTAATGAACTATATGCCCTCACATATGATATTAATGAATAAGAACATCCATCCTTCCAAGTCATTTGAGTCTTCATTTCCCGTGACTCGATTCAAGAAAATGACCATATTAGCAATATCTTCCATCAGCAGAGGCCTGTGAATTATTTTGGGAAGCTATGTTTTTCCTTTCCTTGGCTTTGCTAACCATTTTTTGGCTATGCTATTCAAGCACTAGGTTTCATTGTCAATAAAATAACTTTTGGCATATTCCCTGTTTACCTCTATGAACTGATCTCTGAAAGGTAACCTAAAAGTTATAGCAATGGAAACTGGATAAAGTTTGGCAACCACGCTACTTTCTACTGTCTTAATTTCTTTTGTCTCTAGATTAAATGCTTTCATGCATAACTCCAGACATTACACTGATGTGGGATATCCTGCTACATGAGCTAGTGCACTGTCTAATAATCTCTGAGTTGTCAAAGTCTTATCCTCCCATTCCGTTGTTTTCTAGAAGTCTGCAAGATTTACATTTCCCAACTTGGTATCTCCAATATCTGAATGCGAACATTTAAGAATGGGAGCATAATCGGGGCTATGGAATTTATATTTCATTATGCCAAAATGAAAATAATATCCACATAGCACTATTTTAAAGAGGATTGATAACTTTGTCAAAACATTTCATGTGTTTTCTCCATATGTTGGAAGCCTTCTGATATCAAGACATTTCCCATTGCAACATAAATCTTGTTTTGATTATTCGCCTCAACTTTCACCCTAATTTGCGATACTTGGATAATGGAGTGGTTGCATCAACAAATTCTGACAAAAATTATCTCTGTGACTTGACTAAAAATCCATATCATTTGTTTTTAAAATGCATTTGAAATAACATCGTGGAGTGATTGATTTCTTCTTATTATTGGCAAGGAGGATACTTGAAACAATCATGAAAATAAAACATATTATGATTATGCCAAGAGACCATATGACTTTGGGGAATTATATCAATCATTTCATGGCCCGAGACCACGTGACTGTGAGGAATTTTGCCAAATAGTTAATGCACTGTATCTATGCTTCCAGCATTGTGCACCATCACCACAAGCATGGCATTCTTGGAAAAAATTTTGCCAAACCATTCATGTGCATTGCCTATACTTTATGTTGCCTTCAAACTTGCCAAAATAGCTCGCATGCATTGTCTGTGCTCTTCGAATCCTCAGGTGATACCCAACAATCATCGAATTTCATGGGACCACATTTCTTTGAGGAATTCTGTCAAACTTTTGACGTGCATGGTCTATTTTTTAGCAATTGATTCCTTCCATTTTCTATGATTTGCTAGTGCTTTCTATTCAACAAGTATCAAATATTGGTCCTTTCTATTGAACCTCCCATATCCACAGCGTGCATATCAGCTTGCTCTCATAGTGTCTTCAACTTCTGCATATTGACGAGTGTGCCATCTTTGGGACCAATTGATCTCAGTTCAGCTCAGGATGAGAGGTGAGGGGTTCTGTAGTCATATCTCAGTGAAATTGAGGCAAGTGCAAACAAATTTCAATCATGACCTAATACTAGATTTCACTCCTAATAATCATAACTCTCGCAACAAGATTTGGAGTTGACGTATTAGGCTGAGAAGCGATGGATTGACCACCATTCGAGCGATCACCATTACAAACAGAAAGGATGTTTTCAATGATTGTGGAATTCGGCCTTACACCTGCTAATTACATTACCTTGAAAGATTTGAAAGCTTTTTTAGGAAATTCATTTTGTGTGCATTCTACAATCCTTGCTTGTCGTGATGAGGTGACATCTCTTTAAGGCATTTCGTCAAACAATTTACATGCACTTGCTTGATCAAACAATCTGTTTTCTTTTTCCTTACTTCCACATTTTGCAATAACACCATCATTAATAGCTACCAGACTACAGAGATTTCTCATCAAAATATATTTTCTACTCATCTTTGCAACCGCTACACTCAATGAAATGACATATATTTGAAATATTTTTCTAACTACTTATGTGCTCGTCTATGCTTGATCTGCACCTTGCTTTAGAGTTTCCATGTTAGCACAAGCAAAGAGGACGCTGAACTGAGTTAGAGAGTTTACCAATGCAATGTGTGATGGAATCTTGACTCCACGTTGGCATGTGTATTTCGTTAGAGACTGCAACTTCAATCTTTGATGAAACTGTAGACACCTAAAATTGTCCAGTCTAATTAAATAAATATTTTATTTATTTAATTATCTAAGCCTAATTCTTCTATTAATTAAATAAATTTTTATTTATTTAATTAATTCATTTATCCTCTTCTAGCCTTATTTCACATTTAAATAAATACATTTATTTATTTAAATTATCCCTTTCCTAAATTAAATAAATATTTTATTTATTTAATTGTCCTACTTCTTCTATTAATTAAATAAATCTTTATTTATTTAATTAATTCATTATCTTTTTCTACACATGACACATGTCATTCATCTTTTAATTCCTACACTACCTACCTCTTTCATTATTTTGGTATTTCTTTTACCTACCCTCTAATCCTAGCCGACCTCTCTTTTTACACCTCTCAATCTTAACCCTCCATTTCTTATTGTGTCTTCTATTTAAGGAGATGCTTTCTTCATTGTCAAACCCTAATGCCTAATGACATATCCTAATGACATATCCTAATGACTGATTTTGGAGTACTTTGCTACACTACAATTCCACTTGCAACCACATTCCGTTCTTTGTTGAGCTCTTGTGCATACAAAAATCTGAGAGCAAGTATATCAAGCAAGATCAATGGAGATAGGAAGAATGGAGATCAAAACCCTATTGGACATGTGATGGTATAATCTTTGTGATTTTGAGTTATTTGCATTGTCTTAGGTAATCTTCATATGTTATGGTGGATCTTTGTTCATTGTTAGGCTAGGGTTTTGTGGTTGAATTCATTTAGCCTTTCAATATTGTTATCATTGTTATCCATTTTCACCATATACATTTTGGCACGCCCGGTGGGACCGTTGTCCCTTTGCATTTAACATTTTTGTTGCAGATTTTGCATTTTTTGAAGTTGCAGATCGGACGATTTCGATGACATTTTAGGTTTTTTTCCGCGTCTGCGAGTGTTCGGATCGCGTTTTTGTATTTCAGAGGCGTCTGCGATATCTTGGATCGCGTCTGTGTTTCTGTCATTTTCTATTTTTGCAGGTTTCCGAAAGTCGCGTCTGTGATTCCAAATCGCGTCTGTGCATCATCTTATCGCGTCTGTAGCCGAAAGAAGCGTCTGTGTTCTGTGATCGCGTCTGTGAACTACAGAACCGCGTCTGTGTCTGGTATAATAGCGTCTGTGCATTCTGTTTTGCAAATTTTTCAAGTTTTTCGATTCGGGTTTTCGGATTTTGTACTTAGGGTTTCAGATCTGGTTTATTTTCGGCTAACCTTTGCAGATCTAGCTAACTTGATTTGTGTAGCTTGCTTTGGAGGCAAATACGTTTTTGTTGAAGGCCCCTTTTCACAAAGTCTTTTTGGGTTTTCTAAAATTTTACCTAACTTGTGTGCTTGCAGGAAGGGGTTATCATTTGAAACAATCCAAACTACTAACAATTTTGTTGCAGGGCCTTAGCTAGGGTTTTGTAATTTTTATTGTGTGCCTTGTTTTCATAGCTTAGCAAACACTTCAATTGGTGCACTAAAATTGAATCATTGTCTTTTGTGTCTTGAGCAATAGGCTCTTTTTGTTTACTCTTTAGAGGGCCTGTCTTCTCGTGTGGTCATTAGGACTACTAGTGAGAAGAGAACGACCCAAGTGGTAGCGAGGAAAACCCACCTCATCCAAACCACTATAATCGAATGTATTCATGGTGAAAACTATGAATAACATGTGCTGATTAGTTCATACCGACACTATGTCTCCCCATAAACCCGTTTGATCAAATTTATTTGATCATTTGTAGGGCGCAACCCCTACCGGCTGGGAGCCTTCTGTATTTACAGAGCTGAAAGTGCCGCATGTATGGCCACACGAGTGGATGCCCTTACTAGCACCTCTTTGTTTTAGATGCCCAAATCCTTCTAGTTGTTGAGGCAGGAGGTCGGACCTCTGGTAGCGGCCCACACACATACGGTTCTTAGTAGAGATACAAAGTTCGCCATGGGGAGTTTTCATGGGGACTGATGCTTGGCTGACCTGAGAAGTGAGTGCTGAGGGTGGAGCCAGTGAGGTCAAGCATCTAAGTATCCACTCTGAATAGCGTAGCCTCGGGGGTAAAACCCTATGTGGGATCAACAACTATCGTTTTGGCCAGCCATAAGAATTGTGATTGACTTATGTTAAACATTCAAACAATCAAGACCAAACAGCAAAACATTGTGTCTTTTGTGTCTTCAAGTGTATGCAAAACAATTTTACATCAAACAACACACTTTTCTTGGAGTCATTTTGGAGTCTAAACACTTGCAAACACTGAGTCCTCATCAACATTGTGTCCTCTTGTCACGAAAAATAGTCAAACATTCAGATTTGGTCACAACCAAAAACTTCACAAATTGGAAAAATTTCACAGTCCAACAAACAAAAGAAATCAGTTTCGGCATACTTGAGCTTCCTAGGTTGTCTCTTCAGATTTCATCTAGCATTCAACCTGTCCTTGGGTCTCACATAGTCCATCATTGCTTCACATCTCATTTTACATTCACAATTGTCTAAACTTGAGTCAAAAGGTCACTTGCTTGTCCTCATCATACTTTGTCAACACACTACATACAACTACACTTTGCTAAGTGGTCCCTCATCAAGGTTTCTTACCTTTGGGTCTCATTTGGTCTTACTTAGAGTCAAGGTCAGCTTACCTCATCAAGAGAAACTATCCTCTCTTTGGAAGTCACACCTACTCTACTACTTACATACTTGGTCTTACACTTTGGACATTGCAAGTACACCTAAGATTCATTTACACTCCATACAACTCTTGGTCTTCCATACTCTTTTCATTTTTCATCTAGTCTCTCACATCTTGTTCTAACACCTAGTTCATGGTTGAAACCCGCCTTCAAAAATCTAGGAGAATAGCTAAAGAAGCTCAAGAATCCGCAAACATGAGTTCTTATGAGTATGACAATGATCTATTCTACAATCCTGAGCACACTACATTACCAGACATGAATGTTTATAGAAACAATCCAAATGTGGAAAGCGCAAACACTATAAACAACAATACTACACACAATGACAATGTTGACAACTCTTCAATACTATCAGCAGACATACAAGAATCCATAATGGATCCTCAATTCAATAGATTGGTTGAAGAGATAATGAAGAGAGATCGTCAATACTTTTTAAACATGATGGCACAAAGTGGAGCTAAAATACCGCATGATTTTGACTTATCTCAACTTATGGAAAGTCGACCCTCACAACAAGCTCAACCCAACATGGATCAAAGGAGACCAAATAGTGGAGGAAATAGAGGACCGAATATGATGCCTGAGTCACCATCAGTTCTGCTTCAAAAACCGGCAATCCCACATACACAAGCTCAAACATATGATACTTACATTCAAAGACCATCATGGAGGCCCTATGCTCAAACACATGCTCAAGATATGGGTCAATCAAGACAAGTGGATACTCAAGGACATCCTCAAAATTTTGACACAAGGAGACCTCATGTCAAAATTGGGGGCAACACAATGGAAAATGAAAGACCTGTTGAATATGGTTTATACACACAAAAAAGATATGGGGTCCCTCAACAAGAAGTTATGCCAAGTGCTCCATACATGTCGCAACAATATAGACCTCCATATGGACATGTCTACGATCAGTATCATCCATACATGCAACAAGCTCCTCCTCAAATGGGTGTTTCAAACATGGGGTATGCTACAAGAAATCAGTCTCCTCCCAAGAATAATTTGGAACAACAAATTAGAGATCTACAAAAGAAAGTGGAGGACATGAGTACATCCAAACCTACATACACTATGAGAGATATATGCCCTTATCCATTTGATAAGAGCATTCCAATGCCTCCGTTTCCTCCACACTTTGTAACACCAAAATTCGACAAATAGAGAGGGAGAGGAGACCCCAAGGCACACATAAGACAATTCTTCACAGCTTGCATTGAGGTAGCGGCAGAAGAAACATACTTGATGAGGTTGTTCCGACAGAGCTTAGGTGACCAAGCTATGGAATGGTTTTCTCAATTACCTCCTGGTATTAAGTCATGGGGCGACTTGGCAGAAGCATTCATTCAGCATTTTTCTTACAACATTGAAACAGATGTCTCAGTTACTACCTTGTGCAATACTAAACAAAAAGAAGGAGAATCTTTCGCAACATTTTTACAGAGATGGAGAAACCTAGCTAGCAGATGCTCTTGCGAAATCCCGCAAAAACAAATGGTGGAGATGTTCACACAAAACGTTAACAAGGCTATTGGCTATGATCTCAGAAAAGCTTGTTTGTCTACATTCAAGGATGTCATTGAAAAGGGCCTAGCAACAGAAAAGGTCTTAATTGAACAAGGAGTTATCAAGCTATTCAAAGAAAACAAAGAGGACTTCAAAGGAAAGGACAAACCAAAATTTTGGAACAAGAACAAGAACACAGTTAATGATGGTGTTGTTGATGCCAACACAGTGAGACCCAAGGTCGTCTTTTCTGGATCAAGTTCTACCAACAATCAAGTGAACAATCAAACGGCTGCTAAACCACGAAGGAAGTACACTCCATTGGGAGAACCACTTGAATCAGTATTCAAAAAGCTTGTAGCAAACAAAGTGATCACAGTCCCAGATTTTCCTCCATATGAACCAAAGGTCAAACCGAATTGGTGGAATGATGATGAATATTGTGAGTTTCATAAGAGCAAGGGTCACAAGACAGGTAATTGCCATAGATTGAAAAACATTGTACAAGATCTCATTGACAGAGGAGATATTGAGATTGAGGGACATTCATCTAATCAAGAGCATGAGGTGTTTAAGGAACCATTCCCAAAACATGACAAAGGAAAAGGCAAAGTCACAGATGATCAAGCCAATTACACCAGAGCACCTTACAATTATGATTCTACCATCAATCACATCTCAATGGACAATCATATCTCTACCATTACTATCAAAAATAAAAATCCTGAGAATCCTCCTCAGCGACCTAAAATTGTCCTAAAAGGTGTGGGATCTTCGTCCGCATCTACCTCTGAATGTCATGTTACAACCCGTCGAGGTAAGATCATATTGCCAGGTACCTCTACTAAGAATACCAATCTTCCGTCAACTAAGCCTGAGTACGACCTTGTAGAGAAATTAGGGAAAACATCCGCACTCATCTCTATTCTTGAGCTCTTACGTATATCTCCTGCACATAAAGCTGTCCTTGACAAAACCTTGAGAGACACTACTGTCCCTACTGATCTGAACGTGGACCAGTTTCAAGCCATGGTGGGATACCTATCCGTTCCACACTCCCTCACATTCACAGAAGCCGATGACGCCTCCATAAGTCAGCCTCATAATGCACCCCTACATGTTGAAGCCTTCATACATAAACACCGAATAAAGCGAGTCCTGATAGATGGAGGAGCAGGTCTTAACATTTGTACCTTGAGTACCATAAGACAATTGGGATATTCTGACAAAGCTGTGAATGCTACAAACCAAATCACTATTAAGGCTTATGATGATGAAGAGCGCTCGTCCAAGGGCACAGTCACCTTACCACTAAGAATAGGGCCAGTCACAAAGGACGTGGTTTGTCAAGTCCTGGATCTAGACCTCACGTATAACATATTGCTAGGACGTCCGTGGATTCATGAAATGAGGGTAGTCCCATCAACATACCACCAATGCATTAAGTTTCCTCATAATGGAGTCGAGGTAACGATCAATGGTGATCCAAATCCATTCATATATTGCAATAACTTGAGATCACATACTGAGACTATCATTCCCAGCAATCGTGAGGCTACTCCTTCTTCAGCATATATTGATCCTGAGTCATTAAAGCCCTCGACATCCAAACAAGGTGAACTTAGAGCCAAGTTTCAAGACAAAGGCATGGGAGAATACACTCTGAATCAAACAATGTTCTTGCGACAAGTCATGACCTCTCCCAAGGAATATGGGAGGCCACATCCTAATAAGCAAATTTCCATCATGCTACTCAAATGGGATCCTACCGTCTTTCAAAAATGGGGTGAACTAGAGGAAGAAAATTTATATAAAATGCTATATAAGGACGCTGAAGAGGATACACATGATCAAATTATAATACCCTGTGAGAACTATGGCAAAGGTTTCAAAATTTTGCAAAGATTCGGGTATGATGGAAAGAGTCCTCTTGGACTACGCAAAGAAGGTGTCATGGAGCCTTTACAACCTGAGCTAACTACAAGAAGGGAACGCTCCAAGGGGCTTGGTTTTCTAACTCCCAAGATTCACAACAAAAGAACAAAACAGATATGGCGAGTCAAAGTGGCTGAAGTCCAACAAGAAGATGACTATTCTACAGATTCCAACGAATGGGAATGTGGTTCAGACAAATCCTCCAGCGACTATGAGCTCAACGAGACATTTAGAGAGCCAGAGGAACCTACAGAGGAGGAGGAGTTTTACAATAAATTCAGAGTTGGTCAAGAACCAACCCATAAGGATCCCGCACAAGCTTCGTTTCAAGGCCCTAGGTCAAGATCACATAGGATGAGGACACCTATCCCTGAGGGTGCTACTAGTGATGATAATTTGGACTCACTCACGATCGAAACTGATGAGGAGAGTGCCATTGACGACCTCGATGACTATCTTGACATACCTGAATATAACCACATCTTCACTATTAGCTTTGCGAACTCTGAAAACACTAAAGACCTTCCCCTCGTTCACCCCCAACTCATTGACTGGGATCAGGATGGACCAGCACAGCTTGATACATTTCAAAATGACGAAGCTATTGTCGATTATCTTGGCATTCGCGATGATCTTCCTCTTGGAGACCATAAAGAAGGATACGCCATAGAGCTTAATAACATGGCATACTTTGGTGAGGGTGTCGGGCCTTCTAGTCGCAAAAATGTGAAAATAAAAACAAAACAAGGGTCTTATGGCGAAAACCACACTGTGGCGCTATCTGACTCTAAAAAAGTAAAAAGAAAGGACGTATCTGAGGGTGAAAACCTCTCTGAGGCGCCCAAAGATGGAAGGCTTGACATTCTCCCAGCATCATACGAGGAAAAATCATCCATGTTGGTAGAGGAGACTATAAAGACAAACATTGGTACAACAGAGGTTCCACATAACATATTTTTGGCTCAATCATTGACAGAGGCCGAGAAAGCAAGGTTCATAAGCTTCTTTAAGGAACGACAAGTCAACTTCGCATGGTCTTATGCTGATATGCCTGGACTAGACCCCGATTTAGTAATGCATCATTTAACAGTCAAATCGGGGGCAAAACCAGTAAAACAGAAATTGAGGAAAATGCATCCACAAGTGGCATTATTAGTCAAGGCAGAGCTGGAGAAATTACTGGATGTTGGATTCATACGCCCAATTGATTATCCCGAATGGATTTCCAACTTAGTACCTGTTAGCAAACCAGATCGTAGCATCCGAATATGTACAGACTTCAGGGATATCAACAAGGCTTGTCCGAAGGACGATTTCCCATTACCAAACATTGATTTAATTGTTGATCTAACAGCAGGCCATGAGATGTTATCTTTAATGGATGGATTCTCTGGATATAATCAGATTAGGATTGCACTTGAAGATCAACATAAAACATCATTTACTTGTCCATGGGGAACCTTCTGCTGGAATGTCATGCCCTTTGGGCTGAAAAATGCAGGTGCCACGTATCAACGAGCTATGACTACTATCTTCCATGATCTCATGCATGTAACGGTGGAAGATTATGTTGACGACCTTTTGGTTAAATCAATAGACAGAAATACACACTTGGACATACTTTCAGTTGCTTTTGATAGGCTGGAAAAATACAAGGTAAGATTAAACCCAAAGAAATGTGTCTTTGGAGTAACCTCCGGGAAGCTCCTAGGATTCATTGTGTCTAAAAGAGGAATAGAAGCTGATCCAGCAAAAGTCAAGGCTATCTTGGACATGCCACCACCCAAGAATATCAGTCAACTTCAGTCTTTACAAGGGAGACTCCAGTCCATACGAAGATTCATAGCACAACTTGCAGATAAGTGCAATCCTTTCCAGCACCTGCTACACAAAAACATCAAGTTCAAATGGGATGAGAACTGTCAACAGGCTTTTCAGGCACTCAAAGACTATCTTTTGAACCCGCCAGTTTTGATGCCACCAATTCCAGATCAACCATTGCTACTTTACATATCAGCTACTCCAACAGCATTGGGGGCACTCCTAGCACAACAAATACCTGACGGCAAGGAAAAAGCAGTTTACTATATCAGTCGCACATTGGTGGGATATGAGCTGAACTACACATCAATTGAGCGTGCATGTCTCGCTGTGGTCTTTGCTTCACAAAAATTACGACATTATATGCTCACTCACAAGACTAAATTGATTGCCAGAATTGATCCACTAAAATATCTTCTCAACAAAGCTACACTTACTGGGCGACTGGCCAAGTGGGTAATGATTTTGAGTGAATTCGACATTGAATACGTGGACAGAAAGGCCATAAAAGGACAAGCCATCGCAGATCAACTGGCAGATGCTCCCATGATAGATGATGTTCCTCTACAGTCAGAATTTCCAGATGAGTCCATTCTAACAATATCACCTGCAAAGCCATGGCAACTATACTTTGATGGCTCATACACACAGCATGGGGCAGGAGCGGGTATACTCTTTATAACTCCCCAAGGCGATTCTATACCAAAGTCATACCGCTTATCATTTCCTTGCACCAACAATATAGCGGAATATGAGGCATTAACAATTGGGCTAAGAATTGCAGTTCAGTGGAAGATCCAAGAACTTCGTGTTTTTGGGGATTCTCAACTTGTCATCCGTCAAGCAACTGATGATTATCAAACAAAAGATGAAAAGCTAATGCCTTACAAACAACTGGTAGATGATCTGAAACAGCACTTTGCAAAGATAAAGTTTGAACAGATACCAAGAGAACAGAATCGTGCTGCTGATGCCATGGCTACAATTGCTTCGCTCATTGATCTGCCGCAAAATGAGACTCGCTATGAGTTCCTGGTTGACAACCTGCTGATTCCGTCATATGAGATCACTCCTACGTAAATGATATGTGTTGTTGGTCCTGAATCCCAGTTATATGGTTCCATATTCACATACCTTCGCGACAATATCTTACCTCCCGATCTATCGAACAACCAACACCGCACTTTCATTTGCCAATCCTCCCGATACGTTATCCTAGCTGATATCCTATACCGACGAGGTCTAGATGGCACCCTTCTTAGATGTTTAGAGAGTGACGAAGCTCAGATTGCGTTACGAGAAGTGCATGAAGGGATATGTGGTCCGCATACTAGTGGTCCTACCTTGGCCAAGAAACTCATCAGGACTGGATACTACTGGCCTACTATGGAAAAAGATGCATATCAGTTTGTCAAGAAGTGTAAGCAGTGTCAAATTCATGGAGACCTTATACATGCACCAGCACAAGAACTACAACCACTTGCATCTCCTTGGCCCTTTTGTCAGTGGGGACTCGATCTCATAGGCAAGATTCACCCTCCTTCTTCCAATGGACATAAATTCATTATCACAGCCACAGAGTATTTCACAAAGTGGATTGAAGCCGTGCCTTTCACACAAGTTACTGGGAAACAAATCGCTACTTTCATCCTGAACTACATCATTTGCCGATACGGGATTCCTACTTCCATTATCACCGATAATGGGCGTCCTTTCAAGAACCAGGATGTTCGTGAACTCTGTGAGCGCTTCCATATCTCTCACCGTTTCTCCACACCATACTACCCCCAAGGTAATGGCCAAGCTGAGGCGTCTAACAAAACAATTCTCAAAATCCTTAAAAAGACAGTCGACGACGCTGGCCGTAACTGGCATGTCCAACTCAATCCCGTACTTTGGGCCTATCGTACCAGTGTCCGCACACCTACAGGAGCTACACCCTACTCACTTGTCTACGACGCTGAAGCCATCTTGCCTATTGAGGTCGAGCTACCTTCTTTACGGGTCTCCTTGAGAAACATAATCAACGATGAAGACTACAGGGTCTCTCGCTTACAAGAACTAGAACTGCTGGAGGAACGACGACACACTGCTTTTAATCATCTCAAGGCTTACCAACAACGAATGAGTCGCAGTTACAATCACAAGGTCAAGCCTCGCACATTTGAGGTAGGTGACTTAGTCCTCAGAGAGAACCCCAAAAATCAGCAAGACAGAGATAAGAAGGGCAAGTTCAAACCAAATTGGCTTGGTCCTTACATCATCACAGCAGCATATGGATCTGGGGCATATCAGCTCTCTACTACAGAAGGTGAACCTTTGGAGGATCCTATCAACAGCATGCACCTTCGCAAGTTCTACACATAGCTCATCAGAATATCCTAATTCAAAAATACAAAAAAATCAAAAAAAAATTTCAAAAACACAAAAAATAAAAAATTTCAAAAATACAAAAAAAATTATAAAACAAAAAAATCGTTACTTGGTGAAAACCTGGCAAACAGGCGCCTTGTGACACAAAAAAATTGAAAAATCAAAAAAAAGTAAAGAGAAATAATTTCGTCCAACGGTGAAAACCACTTCGGTGGCGCCTTGGGCAAGTACCATGGTGAAAACTGGGTCACCAGCGCCATGCGTAGAGACTTTGCTCCTCCCTCCTTCAGGATTCACTTTCATTCTTTCACTTTGCACACACTCACAACCTATTCACTCACAATAAACTTACCCATTCCCATCATGGCTTGTTATTGATCTACCTAAGATTGGTTAGCCATTCATAATAACCCTCCCTTTTCACTCCCTTTTCCATCCATAATAAATCAGATCCTATTTGTGACTACGGCCAATTCCTACGTCTAGTAATGGGTGTGGAACTGAGAACATCACATGTTTCGAGGAGTACAGTTTCTTTCAGCTTTCTTCAGTCTATCTGCGCACAATCCGCAATAAAGCAGCATCTGCATCGAAGATCCACAATAAAGGTCCGTCTTCTCCGCAATAAAGTATCAGTTTCATGGATTCAGTTAGTTTCAGATGAGACACAGCAGCAACAATGGGCTTCAACAAAATCAAATCTTTCAACAGACTCAGACAACATATGGTTCAGTGTTAATCTATCCTTTTTGTGAAAGTAAACATTGTGACCACAATCAAAATAAGACTTAAACAAGTGACAAGAGACACTAAACTTGAGGACTACAGTGGATGTTGGTGTCGAGTCTTGGTTTTCTTTTGATTTTATCTTTTTGGTGACATGTCTTTTAGCTTTTCTAGGATGTCTTTGACTAGAGATTCTATCTCCAGGATGTCTTTGACTAGAAAGGCGAGGATGGGGTATCGTCACCTATTTGCATTTGCTGTCTGTGGATTGTCTTTTAGTAATGCTATGACTTGTCCAAGGATATGAGGACACTGTGAGTCTAGTATGAACTGGGGCATTCCTTGTTTGTGACTGTCTTATCTCCATGCAAATGGGTACAATGACTTTCTGGGCCGAACATATGCCTCGATTGTCATAACCTACCTGCCATAATAAGCTCAATGATGATAACGCACAAGAAGCTCTTTCACGTTCATATCTTCTGTCTTCCATCCCCCTTTCTTGATTGACTTCCATTGTCCTTCTCGAGTCTGTGTAGCCCGCTATCAGATGACTGAGTATAATGACACACCAAAAACATGTGCATTTCATATAGTTACACCTACATCACCACATATAAGCATTCCATACATACATATAGATATCACAATTGCATCACATCCTGCATACAACACATGTTAGCACATCTCACATTTTCATTATGTAAATAATCATTTGCATTATCATATTCATTTGCATTACATACATTCACATTTGCATCATGCATCACATATACAACATAAAAGAACAAAAAAATATTGCATTGCATCATATAAGCATCCATATCATAAAACATGTATCACATAAGAACATTTCATCACATAAGGTACACATGCATATAGCTGCCGCAAAAATGGATCATCTCTCATATATAATCAAAAGTGTCATGATACAATGATGTCAAAAGAATCATATGGCTACAAAAGAATCACCCGCAGGTGTCTACAATACAACAATGATACATATACTGATACAATGGGAGCCCACTATAGCTATGAGGAACTCCCTCCCTCGGAGCCGCCTCGCCTCGACGGAGTCTGAGCTATAGATGGACCCGCCCCAGGATCCCCCTGTCTCTCTGGTGGTGGTGGAGGCCCCATGAACCCACCGCTGGATGCCTGTCTCCTGCGGCTCCCTCCCATAGCCGTCACTGTGCGCAACGATCTATGGAAGCTCCTAGCCCGCTGATCTGCTGGCACGGCTGCATAGTATAGATCCCTCCAGTAGGCGATCTCCTCTCCGGCTCGCAAAACATATGCGTAGCCTGCCCCTGCATCCTCTGCTGCCCGCCTACCTGCCCTCAGAGCTGTCTTGGCCTCTGTGTATCTCTGGATGGCCTGATCCCTCTCCCGCTCTGTGTCTCGGACCCTGATCCTGAGGTGGTTCCTCTCCCGCACCAAATCCTCAATCTCATCTGCCTGGCCCTGGCAGATCTCCCGCAACCTCAACACCTCATCCTCCTCAGAGTCTCCGCTCTCCGCCTCCGCCTGTGGCTCCTCCCCTACAGGTGCCTGTCCCTCAACCTCTGCCTGCACCTGTCCCTGTGCCTGTATAGGTACCTATGGCTGCACCTATCTCTGTCCCTCTGCCTGTACCTGTCTCGGTCCCTGTCTAGGACCCTGTGCTGCTGGCACCTGTAGGGGCAGTCCACCCCGTCCTCTCACCACCGGAGCTGCTCTCTCCTGTCCTCCCTCCCTCCGAGGTGCCACCCGCCTCTCTCCCACCACTCCCCTCTGCCTTCGCCGGCCCCTACCTCCATCCCCTCCTCCATCATCATCATCTCCTCCACCCTCTCCATCCAGTGGCTCTGCCGGATCTGTCAATCTGGGAAATGGATGCTCTGCCCAATACGCAGAGTACTCTGCGTCCATCCCTGCATCATCTACCTCTGGCCACATGTCCCATGGCATCGACATCATCTCCGCTAGCTGCATCACCGCTTGATCATATGATAGCAGTGGGCCAAACTGCACCTGATCTCTGACCGTACGGGCATACATGCCCGAGCCCCGTGGCATCCGCTGGATCCACCCAAACTGCCTGCACACCCTATCAATAAGCTGCCTCTCCAGAATATAGGGCGTCCGCCCAATCAGATACCTGCTCCTGAACACATAGGGTAGCTCCAGCGCGTCATCCTCCCACTCCTCTCACCCCAGGTACGGCCTCCAGATGACCATGTCTATATCATCAATGACTCGCCTCCAATGCTCCAATCTCCCAATCCGAGGCTGGGATGTGATCATGTCATACAGGTGCACGAAACTCTGTTCCTGTCCTCTGCCTCTGAAATGAATGGGTCGTGTGATGGGAAGGTGCTCATAGGCCCACACCTGCAAGAGAGTCACACCGCAGCCCAAATCCACTGATCCGTGGTACACAAACTGATGCAGCTCATAATACAAATGTGCCAGGACACATGGCCCCCATGCATACCTAGTGTGCTCTGCCATCAGCGTCTCCAATGCCCCTCCCCAGCCCACTACCAATCTTCGTGTGGCCCTATCTGGACACAAATACCCACTGATGACTCCCCCAATAACTGCCGGCAATGCTAAACCTGTGGCAGTCATGGTATCCCAGGCTACATGACCTGCTCGCATCTCCAAATCGGGATCCTGAAAAACCCGTCTCAATGCCTCCCTGTCACCGTCACGGTCATAGGGAATCAACTCTCCATCAATAGGGACATGTAGTATCCTGTACACATCCTCCAATGTCACTGTCATCTCACCCATCGGCAGGTGAAACGTGCACGTCTCCGAGTGCCATCTCTCGGCCAACGCAGTCAGCAACCCCATGTTTGCCCGAAACTCGGGCACATAGAGCATATGTGTGAGACCCATCTCCTCAATGGAAATCATGTCCTGGATCGACAACTCTGGTCGCAGTCTCTGAGTCGACGGGAATCTCTCCCGTGACTCTAACATCGGCAAATACTCCTGCAGTCACACAATCAATCTTGTCAGTTATCGTGGCATTCACTGTTTATCACAAAATGCTACTTGCTACCTAAATGCATCTGGTTATCTATCCTAGTGACACTCACTGTTCATCACAAAGTGTTGCTATCTATCCTAGTAGTGCTCCCTGTTCATCACAAAGTACTACGTGTATGACATTCCTTGTTCATCACAAAGTGTCACTCACATTCGCACTCCCTGTTCATCACAAAGTGCTGCCTATCTTGGTGCTCCCTGTTCATCACAAAGTGCCTGGATCTATCCTAATCTTTCTAGAGGACCTGCTTGAGTGTATCCTCTCAGCAGCTTATCCAATCGACAGCATATGTTCATCACAGAACTGCCGATTTGACCTAAAAGACTAAAACCATGCATTTAAACACACAAACGCACTTTTACAACACACACGCGCTTTTAACTCATAAACGCGCTTATAGACTACACAAACGCGCTTCTGCAACACAGACGCGTTTTATGAACACAAACGTGCCTATGCCAGACACAAACGCGACCAGGGAACACAGACGTCCCTACATGGCATAAACGCTCCTAAAAAGCACAGACGCTGCTACATTTCACAAACGCGTCCGCATTCAACACAAACGTGGTTCCAGGCACAGACGCGCCTGGACCCGACACAGACGCGCCTGTTGGACACAGACGCGCCTGGCACTGACACAGACGCGGTTGCGCATTTTTGCACTTTTTAAATATCCTATTCTAGCGCATTTATTGCTCCTAAACATGCATTTATGACAAAACTCGAAATGCATGAAAGTACGAGGAGGTTTTCGGGTACTTACTGGCTCTCCTGCATCGGCTGGTCGCTGGAATCGGCGGACACGGTCGAATCTATGAATGAATGCCATCGCTGCTGACTGCTGGTGCTCTTTTCTCACTCTGCACTGTGATCTTCTAAGGGTGTGGATGACAATGAGGATGTCTTTTGCCCGTGGTCTATCTTATAGCCTAGCCTAGCCCTCGTCTTCATTTCCCGAGTCAGTCTTCCTTATCCCGTGACTTTGTCACTTTATCTGATCAGTCCATTCTATCCTGTCTTTCTTATCGAGAGATTGTCTACACTCTTTCCAGACTTTTTCATCCAATCTCTCGAGGGGGCATATCATTCCCATCCTAGGGCAACTCTGTATCAGTTCATCTTATTTTCTTTGAAACAACGCGACAAGCCGCATTGTCTCAAAGAGGGGCAAAATGTAGACACCTAAAATTGTCCAGTCTAATTAAATAAATATTTTATTTATTTAATTATCTAAGCCTAATTCTTCTATTAATTAAATAAATTTTTATTTATTTAATTAATTCATTTATCCTCTTCTAGCCTTATTTCACATTTAAATAAATACATTTATTTATTTAAATTATCCCTTTCCTAAATTAAATAAATATTTTATTTATTTAATTGTCCTACTTCTTCTATTAATTAAATAAATCTTTATTTATTTAATTAATTCATTATCTTTTTCTACACATGACACATGTCATTCATCTTTTAATTCCTACACTACCTACCTCTTTCATTATTTTGGTATTTCTTTTACCTACCCTCTAATCCTAGCCGACCTCTCTTTTTACACCTCTCAATCTTAACCCTCCATTTCTTATTGTGTCTTCTATTTAAGGAGATGCTTTCTTCATTGTCAAACCCTAATGCCTAATGACATATCCTAATGACATATCCTAATGACTGATTTTGGAGTACTTGGCTACACTACAATTCCACTTGCAACCACATTCCGTTCTTTGTTGAGCTCTTGTGCATACAAAAATCTGAGAGCAAGTATATCAAGCAAGATCAATGGAGATAGGAAGAATGGAGATCAAAACCCTATTGGACATGTGATGGTATAATCTTTGTGATTTTGAGTTATTTGCATTGTCTTAGGTAATCTTCATATGTTATGGTGGATCTTTGTTCATTGTTAGGCTAGGGTTTTGTGGTTGAATTCATTTAGCCTTTCAATATTGTTATCATTGTTATCCATTTTCACCATATACAGAAACCATTTCCTCTCTTCAATACATTTGATGAACATTCATAACCTGGTATTTGAATCCTTCTTTTCCTTATTGTTTTTCATTTAATATTTTCCCTTTCTTTGATAAAATCAATAAGAGTTTAAGAATGCTCAGAAATTAAGCATTTCTCACCTTCTTGACAAAGTGGGGCCTGAAAGGTTAGGAATTGGGGTTAGAAATACTCAAATTTTGAGCATTCTTAAACTTTTCGGAATAGGTTACAAATATGGGTTAGAAACGCTCAAAAAGTGAGCATTCTTAACCTTTTGGGAATAGGTTAGAAATATGGGTTAGAAATGCTCAAAAAGTGAGCATTTCTAACCTTTCTTTTGGCAAAGGTTAAAAAAAGAGGTTAAGAATGCTCAAAAATTGACCATTTCTAAACTTGAGGTTCACGAACTATCCTTTAGAACTTAGAAACCATTGATCACCACAAGGAAACAAGGAAGAGTGCAACCAATGCTTTTGAACAACTTCTTAAGCACAAAAGATGAGACATATTAAAATAATTTAAAATATTAAATTATTATTTGAGAAATAATTTAAATATTTCAAATATATTGTTTTGGCCGACGAAAAATGGCATAACTTTCAAACAGTAGGGAGTTAAGTCCTGAAATTTGAAACACATATCAATGAAAAGGTAAAAAGGTCAACATGATTATTTACACCTCATGATGAAGCCTATGATGAGATAAAAAATCATTTTGGGGGCAACAGACACCAAAAATGGAAAGTTTAAAATATGACAAAGTATGAACTGGGTTCAGGTGAAAGTTGGCCACACGACATAAAATGATGTTTACATCCTGACTGTTAAGAGATTTCCCTCAAATTGTGATAGTTCTTATTATTTTTCCATTTTTTCATATTCTGACTATTAATGACCTTGGGCAACGTGATCATTACCTACGCGTAAACATTCTTTAGTCGTCTTTCTGACCTTGGGAACAATTTGAAATTTAAACAATAGGTATGCCAAATATGAGGGCACCAACTAGCTCTAACTGGGGACAAGGACTGCAAAGGACGCAGGGTGAACCCAAATCTTTGGTTTCGCAGGCTAGTGCATAATTCAGTGGGCCAAAGAGTCAAGAGGGACATGAGACAAAAACATGTAGAAGAAGGGAAGGACAAAAACAATACATGAAGGGAAGAAACATCCTTCATTACAAACCAAAACTAGGACAAGGACAAAAACCTTATTTACCTTATGAACATGGAAGAATGATGGTTCACCCTACTGATTATAAAGTTTCAAATGTTGCCCGCTATAAGGAAGGGGCAACTGTGTTCCATCCATATATGCCAAGTAGAATGAATTCTCACCGCAAACCTGCCTGATGCGGAAAGGTCCTCTCTAGAGCGATTAAAATTAACCATGCATTCCCTTTGGCTCTCTTCTTTTATCCCACAATAAAACCAAGTCACCAACACAGAATAGTCTTTCTCTTGCTCTTCTATCAAATAACTCCTTGACTCGCATTTGATGTTCTTTAATTCTATCAACCACCACCTCTCTTTGTTGTTCCATCTTGGTCAAATACATCACTTATTTTTCTAAGGCATCTTTGAACTCATAATTCTCCAAAACCTCCTGCAATTTGAGAAAAGACAACTCCAAAGGAATTGGCAACTTTTCTTCTGTTCCATAAACTATTTCAAAAGGAGATAACCCGATAGCTCGTTTCTTTGTGGTGCGATCAGCCCATAATGCTTCATACAAATTTTTGTGCCAAGTCCTTTGATTTTCATCAACTAACTTCTGGAGAATGGTAATAATATTCTTATTACTAGCCTTAGCTTGACCATTCCCTTGAGGGTAATAGTCGGATGCATGAGAGAGAATGATTCCATATTTGTAACAAAAAGTTGATATCTCATGGGAAGAGAAATTGGTAGCATTGTCGGTGACGATCTTATGTGGAACTCCATGTCTTACTAAGAGATTTTGCTTGATGAAGTCACAAACTACCTTTGATGTTGTTTACTTTACTAGAATAGCCTCGACCCACTTAGTAAAATAATCCGTAGCTAATAGGATATGGGAGTGGTTTGCACTAGAGTGAGGATGAATAGGACCGATGAAATCCAAACTCCATTGTTGAAAAGGATCCTCTATGATTACTGGCTTTAATGGTAAAGCAGCAAGTTGTACCTTTCTTTTAAACTACTGACATGTGTCACATTTCTTCATGCACTCATCAGCATCCCTAACCATCCCGGGCCAATAGTAACAATTCCTTAGCATCTTGTATGCCATTACTAAGGAAGAAAAATGCCCACCACATGCTTCATTATGAAAGAACTTAAGAAGCTTCTCTCTTTTCTCTTTATCCATGCATCTGAGGAAAGTACCATCGATTCCCTTTTTATACAAGACATCACCCCAGATGATATACTTAGCTGCCTTCAACTTGACAGTCCATTTCTCTTTAGAAGTGAGATAAGCTAGGTATTCTCCATATGTGAGAAAGTAGGCTATATTGGTGAACCAATCATTTGTGGTGCTAATGAACAAAACCAAAGGCAATTCAGGCTCTGAAATAACTTCCCCTTCAGATTTATTTTCTGCCAACAACTCGCATAATCCTCGCCCTCGAACAAGCTTGGTACGTTTGATATCAATATCATATTCCTAAACCTTTGCAATCCAGGAGGCCCTCTTGCTCAAACCGATCTCCTATTGAGTAAGAATTGTCTTCACAGCAGTATCTAGAACATATATATTAGAGTGTGAATTCAAGATGTAGAAACGAAATTGTTTCATAGCCTTTACCACCACAAAAGCTTGTTTTTTGACAACAGAATATTTCAGTTCATGTTTCTTCAAGGGAATGCTCATAAAAGCTATTGGCGCCTCGGCATTATCATTATGATTTTGAGTTAAAATTGCAGACAATGTGGAGTCTGAAGCATAATAGTAAACATTGAAATCCTTGTTGAAGTCTGGATACATCAACGTGGGAGCATCCGCTATGGGTGACTTGATTTGACTGAATGCTCACTTCCCTTCCTCTGACCATCTGAAAACCTCATTACCCTTCATCATCTGAACAATTGATTTTGTGGTCTCGGAAAAATCCGGAATGAATTTCCTTATAAAATTGATTTGACCAAAGAATGAGCGAACTCCCGGCTTACTAGAAGGTAATTGCAACTATTGAATGGCCTTAACTTGCTCAGGATCAATGTGAATTCCTTCCTTTGCAACAATGTGACCCAAAATCTTCCCTTTAGTAACCTCAAAAATAGATTTCTTTGGGTTCAAGGAGATCCCTTGTTGCCTACATCGTTGCATCATGCATTCAAGATGGTAAGCATGCTCTTCTCATGTCTTAGAGAAGACAGTTAGATCATCCAGATAAACAACTACAATCTTGTTTCTTAGATCACCAAAGGAGAGATCCATTGCACACTGAAAAGTGGCGCCAACATTAATTAAACCGAAAGGCATTCAGTTGTAAGTAAAAGTTCCCCATGGAGTAGTAAAAGCGGTTTTGTGCTAGTCCTCTTGATCCACACTGATCTGATTATAGCCTGAAAAATCGTCAAGCATGGACATCATTTCCGATCCAAAAATAGTTTGGAGAAGGTGATCCATAACTAGAAGAGGATAGTTATCTTTGAGGGATGCTTGATTTAAATTGTGAAAATCAACACAAATTTTGATATCCCCATTTTTCTTTCTAACAGGAACTATATTTGCTACCCACGTATAATGATGAATTGGATAAATTATTTTGGCTTTCAGCATTTTATCCACTTCTGTGAAGATTGCATCTGCTAGCTTCGGGTTGAATTGCCTCTGCTTTTGCTTGAATGGAATTGAATTAGGTTTGAGGGAATTTTGATGCTTGAATTCACCATTCATAAATTCTTTGAGGTCGTCATAGCACCATGCAAAAACATTGATGTATCTTGTGAGTAGATCAAGGAATATTTTTCTCTCTTTTTGTGTGAGGCATTTCCCGAGCAAAACCACTTTGGGGTCATTTTCAAAACCTATGTCAATCTTCTCAACTTCTGAAGATCTTGAGGATTTTTGTTCACTTTTATTCCTCACAAATTGATCATGTTTATTAAACAAAGTCTCTAGAGAAACCAAGCCTTTGGGAATGGTATTACCTTTAAGTTGCAAAATTTCAGGTTCCTTCACCTCTTCTTCAGTAGTTTGTTGACTAGTCGAAGGTGAGCTCCCATCAAAAGACAAATTGGAAAATTTTTCCCTCCCTTCCAAAAATGAAATGATATGTTTATCATCATCGAAGACCTGCCAACTCTGATTATTGTCTGGCACACTAGGTCGATAGATCATCTCTACAATATAGACACTCCTATCAAACTCAGGATGAGGAAGTAACAATGAAGCCGAGACAACAAGAGAGTCCGCCTTTGCATTTTTCTCTCTTGGAATGGCTTGTATGGAAAAAGCATCAAAACCTTCGATCTCATCCCACACTTTATTTTTGTATGATCTTAGCCTCTTGTTCTTGCTCAAGTATTTATTCTTTACTTGATTCACTATCAACTCAGTATCTCCTGTGACCTGCAACTTCTTGATACCCTTCTCCTTAGCAAACTCCAAGCCTAAAAGGAGAGCCTCATACTCTGTAGTATTATTGGTGGTATCAAATGCAAGTTTATAAGACTTAGGAAATTTTTCATCTGATGGGGAACTCAGCACCACTCCTGCACCTAAGTAGGAAGATGAGGAACTTCCATTGAATTGCATCTTCCAAAGTTCTGAAGATATATCAGGAGCTAGGATTTCAGGGACATTCTCACCTTTTGATGTCATCATATAAGTACCCAGACTAGTCTCAACATATAATATCTCTGCCCTTGGGTCATCAGTTTTAAGGACTATATATTTTGCCTTAGGCTCTGGATCTAACCTGACTTTCTTGCTGCCTAGAGGTATCAAAGCATGGGACCAGTCTAGCTGAATTTCACCACCTAAATCTAAGCAAAAACTATGAATTAAGAGCATTCCATAACTAGTTGGGATATTAGCAACTAAGATGCTAAGTTTCAACTTCTTTTGGGGGTGAGCGGCTAAAGCAACTTGGGCATCTTTGATTTGTCGGACAAGAGAGACTTGTTTAGACTCCATTGAAAATACTTTTCCGGTTGGTTTGTTCAAGGATAAACCTAATGCATGTGAAACTTTGGAAGGAATTACATTATCTAATGCACTAGAATCAATGATACAATTGCCTAACTTACAACCAGCTATATAAAAATATATATAGAAAGGATCAGGCTTATCAGAAAAGGAAGTAGTAGCAAGCGATGATTCCTTTACAATAGATTCTTCTTGATTATCAACATCAAAGTTCTTACCTGATTCTTGGTGTATATCAGAATTAGACTGCTTAAGATCCTTTTTAATGCAATGCACTAGTTTATCCAACTACTGTGGATTCTTCTTGAGATACTCAAACTGAGAAATTTGTACCTTGGTCTTTTTACAATGTTCTAGAAAATCGAAAGAATCTTCAAGGGAAGGTTCCCTGTGTTCAAAAGCTCTATCAACTTTACTTGATGATCTTGGCTCTTCTTTGTTTTGCTTCCTGGATAAGATCCACTTAGGAATATCCTCCACTTCTTTATCTTTAGTAGTTTCTTTAGCTTTTTCCTCCAATTTCTGGCGCCAATTCTTCGTAAAGGTATTACAGGAATGATTGTTGATGTCACTCACTTTCTCATCTTCCTCACTAGACTCGTATTCTAAGAAGTTGACTGTAGATGAACCAAACTACTGATCAGTTTCATCTTCAACATATTCTTCAATTTTCTCATTGGTTAAATTCATCTGCATAAACTGAGTCATTTCAGGGCACGAACTTCCATCATGATCTGTGGTGAGGTGAAAGTCACACATCGTAGTGGTTTGGCAATTACTTGTGGAGGGGTGTTCGATGGCTAATCTTGGTGTGGGGCAGGAAGTTTTGGTTGCTGATTTTGTTGATAAAGAAGATAATTTCTCCTAGGAATATCCTAATACAAAGGTGGTGGGTTTTGTGGCAACTATTTCGTCAATTGGAGCAAATCATTGGCCAACTTTTGAATCATTGGATCAGTGGTTACAGGGTTGGCTTGCATCTTTCCTTTCTGCAATTCCTTGTTCCATTTTCCTACACTTAATAGGTCATCTTCAACCTCAATAGCTAGCCTTTATGCTACTGCAAGATCAGCAACTTGTCCTCGCCTTATTTGGAAACTTATATCAGGAGGTTGTGCATTAATAAAGAAACACTTTTGATTTTCCTCTATGGGTCTCTTATCAATTGCAAGTCTATTGACGAGTTTGTTGAATCGTGCCACGATTTCTCTCATCGGTTCATGCACTTCTTTCTTCTTCTATGTCAACTGTGCTAGAAGCAAGTGTCCATCATTGATAGTTTTGAACTTGTCTTCAAATCTTTGTATCAGAGTTGCCCAATTATGGATAGAACCTGCTATGAGCTGATTGAACCATTCAGCTACGGCGTCGACAAGAGTTTCAACAAAGAGTCAGACAGAAACATCTTCGTATTGAACTCCAAGAATTGCACATGTGGTAAAGAAAGCACTGATGTGATCTTCTGCAGAAACTTTTCCATCTCCTGAAAATTTTGGAAGATGCTTTCTTGAGCCAGTTGGCAAGTCAAATAACTGATTTCCCAAAGCCAAAGGACCTATGGTAGTGCCCCAGGGAACGAGTGGAGGATTTTGTTGCATGATTGGTGGTATAAAATTGATAACAAGAGGAGGAAGTAAGGTTAAAGCTTGGAAAGATGGTGAATATATACTTGATTTCTTCAGAGAAGAAGGTCTACTAGTAGACCTAACTTTCTTCTTATGAGGTATGAAAGATGTTGCAAAATTAATCTTATCTAGTTCAGCAAAATCGGGATCAAGAATACCCTTACTCCTATCACCTCTGGTATATCTTTTGCTTGCTAGTGTGCTTATTGGTTATTTTGCTCTAGCTGATCTTGTATGTGCTATAAAATTTTGCCTATTGCACCTTGGAATTACAATGATTCTTTCAATGACGATCACCTCTTGTCCAATAGGTACCCTCCTGAGAAGATCACCAAACTTTCCTTCTTCAACCAACACTTGGTGTACTTGTTGATATTCTTGATCACTTTTACGAATCTTCCACGCGAGCCTATTGAACTATAATATCACATCTTCTTGTTCAGCTTGCACCTGATTTAGATTTGGTTGTAGGACTGGTGGATTATGACAAGTCAGAACCATAACTGGTCATAAAACACAATGTCTTATCTCCTAGGCTGTCTTTGAACTTGAGGTTGATTCAACTCAACAATAGGGTCTATTCCTAAGAACGTAGGAGGAAATCTTTCCACTATTCTTTCGAACACAACCACTGGATTTCTAGCTTGTCTTTGCTCTTCTTTGAGAATTAAACTCACTCTCTCGTATTCAGCCCGATTTCTTCTATTTCTCTAGGCTAAAGTATCCAGCTGTGACACTATATTTTCTTGCTCAGCTTGAACCCAATTAAGATTTGGTTGCAGCACAGGAAACACATTTTCATGCAGAAGAACCATCTTTCTTCATGGCAAAAAGAAAAAAAAATATCAAGGCGACCGAATCCTTGTTTCGGTCCCCAGCAGAGTCGTCGAAAATCTGTTGGTAAACAGATTTGTCACTTAAAAATCTTAACTATGTGCCCAATGGAGGAGCGACAAAAGTTTCCAACTGTTAGAGAGATCGTTCCATGGAGCACGGTCTTCCTCTGCGTTTCAGAGGGGCAGCTCCCTCATATTATAGGGGTATTTGTATTTTTTTTCAAGAATAATTAACCTTTGCGAATGAAAACAAAAAATTACTACAAATGGATTTAGAGGGAATCTTCACAACAAGCATATGATTACCATTTGGATTCCATTGACTTTTAAACATATCACTATCAACTCTAGACTACGCATGAGGAGAGAGTGATACAACACATTTAACTTGCATAACGTTTATATATTTCTAAGATAGTAAAGAAATTAGTAATGTTATATGACTATTGTCTTCATGAAACTGGGAAAGTAATTTGCAAGCTTGCTATTGCAATATCATACGACAATCACATAACATCAAGCAAATGAACACTTAACAATCATAGGAGCACTCCCAATTTGCCTTGTATTCAAAAATGATGAAATAATACAATCTAAAATTTTCAGTTGTCCCAAAATCATAAAATCCAAAAAAGTCCTTTCTTCATCTATGTTTCTATCATTTATAGTGTCTCAAAATAACTACCTCGTAACTAACTGATTCTAAGTTAGCAACTAAATCATTTCTACGCAAATTACAATAAGTTAATAACTAGTAAATTTATGCGCGGAAATAGTCAGCCTATTAACTTTGACTCTATGCTATAAAAAATCAGCAATAAACTAAAGACTAACCACGTATCACACTACAAAATAAAATATACAATGATGTGAACATGGTATGGCTTTTCGATATCCCAAAAAGCATGCTAATTGACTATTTTCTTCTGTTGTATTGGTGCTTTGGCCTTGAATGACTTGTATGCTTTGAGCGCATCCACCATGAACTTGTACTTGGGAATGATCACATTATCCATTTTCAATTTGGCAGTTGCTTGGTTATCTTGAATACTGATCAAATCCCAAAAATATGAAGACATATCACAAGCTTCTAAGGCAACTGAAACAACACTAAGTCTCTTCAACTTATTTGCATCTGACACCTGTACATCTGTTAACTCATAATTGATTCTGTCATGAAACTTGATTAAGAGCAGTTGCTTGTCCATTTGTTGAAATTGCTCTTTTATCGATACATCACCAATGCTATTCATCGTATCTTCCTTTATCTTCATCTTTGTTTGTTCACAAACCATCAAGAGCCTTTGATATTCATCCAAGCATTGTTGGATATTCTTCATTTTCCAACTTATACTTTTGTACCATGTATGGGACTGATTTTCTTCCTTATGAGAGAAGACCTTCTCAGCAATGAGTACATCCATGTCTGTTTTTGCCATCTTTCGGAATTCCTGTAAAGTATCTTGCCAAGACATCTCTTTCTCTTTGGCATTCTTCAATTCTACTGCAATTTCTTGTTCCTGTGCATCCAACTTAGTGTGAATATCTTTAGCCTTCTCAATAAAATCTTGTGCTTTGGATTTCATTTGATTAATCCAATCTTCTAGCATTCTGCTCTGTTTCTTGCATTTGTGTATATCTTCCATTACCTTTTTCTTGATAATTCCTCCAGTGTATGTCAATGTAGAAGTTGAAGCTGACTCCAACCGTGTATCTGAAGAATCCACAATAGATTTGATATAGGATGAAAGAACATGAATTTGCTGCTTAAGTTGATCCTTCATTTCTTTATCTTTATTTGTCTTATCGATAAGGATAGCTGTTGAAATCTGAAAATTATGAATAGCTCCCTCATGTGTTGTAGGACCTAGATCCAACTATGTCATGCTAAAATCAGCCTCATTAGCTTCATTTATATCTTTTTCAACAATTGGCTGAGCTATTTCGACACATAAGTGTCCCGAGGATGGATTAATCCCCAATCTGGATGCAACTTTAGTTTTCTTGGATTTAGCTGTCCTATGAAGTACATTTGCGACTGCATCAAAACTAGGAGTTACCAGCTGAACATTTCTCTTTTTATTCTGTAAACTCTATTGTAACCAGAATGATGAGGATGATGGCAATGATTCTTAGTTGTTCGCATATGCAGAGATTAACGATGCTAAATTATTTGGGAAGGGCGGCTATTGAATTTTAGCTTGAGCATCGTTTATTTCAACTTCCTCATGAATATCAAAATCATCCTGTTGGGGTGAAGAAATAATGATAGCTGGTGAAACTGAAGGAAATTGTTGACTTTCAATATTGGGAGGATGTTGGGGTGAATCGATTTCCAATTCATCTTCAAGTTCTTGAACAAGATTCACCACTTTTCCCTTTGTCTTTGATCTCTTCTTCTTTATGATAGAGCTAACTTCACATGCCTTGGCAAGATCCTTGCCTTTTTCTGGATCTTCTCCATCATCGCCCTCTTTGGAAACCTTTTAGTGTGAACCCATCTCTAGATTAGATCTTCACAAATTAGTTGGAATGTAAGAATTTCCTTGTGCCCCATTTCTATCCTTCGAGGAACTAGCTCTATTTGAAGGTCTAGTTGTCGTAGACTCAATCCTTTTACCTTTAACCCATTCGAGAGTCCTTCGAACCACATAAGCTGATCTTTCTTGAATACTCCTTATTTCTGAAATTGACCAATTGATGGGTGGAAGTGGAAGAAGCTGAATCTTTTCAAAGTACAAACCATCGATCAAATCAAATTCATCATCTTCAATACCATTTACATTTATTTCAATTCTATAATCAATTATCTGCTTAATAGAAAATCTCATCCAGTCTCTTTTCCACACTTCAGAATCATCTTCCCAGTCTTGCCAAAAATCTTCCATATCAGGAAAGTGTTCAAATCCGGCACCGAGCTCTAACTCTCCTATAGCATATCCTTTGCTATCAAAGGGAAATCTCATCTCATAAGGATACAGGTGAATCTTTTTTATAGACCTCTCGATACTCAATGCATCTGAATGGCTCTCACAGCTATAATAACCAAGTCCAATGGGAAAAGAAATGATACCCTTTCTTTTATTCTGGCAAATTTTGTTGACTTGTGCAATTTGTCGACAAACTTCGATGAGAACCAACTTATTTTCAACAAACATTGGCAACATGAGAGGGCAGCCATCATAACCGCCTATCCAAATGTATGTGAACCTCGGAAACTGTATAAAATAACTATCAAATTTTATAATCAATGTTGCTGCTTCTGAGGATATTCTGAGTCCAATATTTCCCTGCAGTTCTCTTACTATCAACATAGTGAAAGCATCATTAATCCTCCTGAAGTGATGATAACTTTCCTCCAGCTGCAATTGTGGATGATAATTGTAGATTTGGGTCATATCATTATAAATGCCTTCAACATTTAATCCTGGCCATTTCTTCATCCCAACAATAGCATAGAAGAGGTACAATGTCATGTAGAAGTTATGATTGTCCTTTAGTTTGAGTAACTGATTGCAAAGATTATCACTGATAATCTCAGCCCAATTAATGAACTGTATGCCCTCACATATGATATTAATGAATAAGAACATCCATCCTTCCAAGCCATTTGAGTCTTCATTTCCCGTGACCTGATTCAAGAAAATCACCATATTAGCGATATCTTCCATTAGCAGAGACCTGTGAATTATTTTGGGAAGCTATGTTTTTCCTTTCCTTGGCTTTGCTAACCATTTTCTGGCTATGCTATTCAAGCACTGGGTTTCATTATCAATAAAATAAGTTTTGGCATATTCCCTATTTACCTCTGTGAAATGATCTCTGAAAGGTAACCAGAAAGTTATAGCAATGGAAACTAGATCAAGTTTGGCGACCACGCTACCTTCTGCCATCTTAATTTCTTTTGTCTCTAGATAAAATGCTTTCATGCATAACTCTGGATATTGCACCGATGTGGGATATCCTGCTATGTGAGCTAGTCCACTATCTAATAATCTCTGAGTTGTCAAAGTCTTATCCTCCCATTCTGTTGTTTTCCAGAAGTCTGCAAGATTTACATTTCCCAACTTGGTATCTCCAATATCTGAATGCGAACGTTTAAGAATGGGAGCATAATCGGGGCTATGGAATTTATATTTCATTATGCCAAAATGAAAATAATATCCACACAACACTATTTTAAAGAGGATTGATAACTTTGTCAAAACATTTCATGTGTTTTCTCCATATGTTGAAAGCCTTCTAATATCAAGACATTTCTCATTGCAACATAAATCTTGTTTTGATTATTCACCTCAACTTTCACCCTGATTTGCAATATTTGGATACTAGAGTGGTTGCATCAACAAAATCTGATAGAAATTATCTTTGCAACTTGACTAAAAATCCATATCATTTGTTTTTAAAACGCATTTGAAATAATGTTGTGAAGTGATTGATTTCTTCTTATTGTTGGCAAGGAGGATACTGGAAACAGTCATGAAAATAAAACGTATTATGATTATGCCAAGAGACCATATGACTTTGGGGAATTATATCAATCATTTCATGGCCTGAGACCACATGATTGTGAGGAATTTTGCCAAATAGTTAATGCACTGTATCTATGCTTCTAGCATTGTGCACCATCACCACAAGCATGGCATTCTTGGAAAACATTTTGCCAAATTGTTCATTTGCATTGCCTATACTTTATGTTGCCTTCAACCTTGCCAAAATAGCTCGCATTTGTTGTCTGTGCTCTCTGAATCCTCAGGTGATACCCAACAATCATCACATTTCATGGGACCACATTTCTTTGAGGAATTCTGTCAAACTTTTCACATGCATGGTCCATTTTTTAGCAATTCATTCCTTCCATTTTCTGTGATTTGCCAGTGCTTTCTTATTTAACAAGTATAAAATATTAGTCTTTCTTATTGAACCTCCCATATCCACAGCGTGCATATCAACATGCTCTCACAGGGTCTTCAACTTCTGCGTATTGATGGGTGCACCATCTTTGGGACCAATCGGTCTCAGTTCAGCTCAGGATGAGAGGTGAGGGGTTCTGTAGCCATATCGTAGTCAAATTGAGGCGGGTGCAAACAAATTTCAATCATGAACTAATACTAGATTTCACTCTTAATAATCATAACTTTTGCAACAAGATTTGGAGTTGACGTATTAGCCTGAGAAGCGATGGGTTGACCACCATTCGAGTGATCACCATTACAGACTGAAAGGATGTTTTCAATGGTTGTGGAATTCGGCCTTACACCTGCTAATTACATTACCTTGAAAGATTTGAAAGCTTTTTCAGGAAATTCATTTTGTGTGCATTTTGCAATCCTTTCTTGTCGTGATGAGGTGACATCTCTTTAAGTCATTTCATCAAACAATTTACATGCACTTGCTTGATCAAACAGTCTGTTTTCTTTTTCCTTACTTCCACATTTTGCAATAACACCATCATTAATAGCTGCCAAACTATAGAGATTTTTCATCAAAATATATTTTCTACTCATCTTTGTAAACCGCCACACTCAATGAAATGACATGTATTTGAAATATTTTGCTAACTACTTATGTGCTCGTCTAAGCTTGATCTGCACCTTGCTTTAGAGTTTCCATTTTAGCACAGGCAAAGAGGACGCTAAACTGAGTTAGAGAGTTTACCAATGCAATGCGTGATGGAATCTTGACTCCACGTTGGCACGTGTATTTCGTTAGCAACTGCAACTTCAATCTTTGATGAAACCATTTCCTCTCTTCAATACATTTGATGAACATTCATAACCTGGTATTTGAATCCTTCTTTTCCTTATTGTTTTTCCTTTAATATATTCCCTTTCTTTGATAAAATCAATAAGAGGTTAAGAATGCTCAGAAATTGAGCGTTTCTAACCTTCTTGACAAAGTGGGGCCCGAAAGGCTAGGAAATGGGGTTAGAAATGCTCAAATTTTGAGCATTCTTAACCTTTTGGGAATAGGTATAGAAATATGGGTTAGAAATGCTCAAAAAGTGAGCATTCTTAACCTTTTGGGAATAGGTTAGAAATATGGGTTAGAAATGCTCAAAAAGTGAGCATTCTTAACCTTTTGGGAATAGGTTAGAAATATGGGTTAGAAATGCTCACAAAGTGAGCATTTCTAACCTTTTTTTGGCAAAGGTTAAAAAAAGAGGTTAAGAATGCTCAAAAATTGACCATTTCTAACCTTGAGCTTCACGAACTATCCTTTAGACCTTAGAAACCATTGATCACCGCAAGGAAACAAGGAAGAGTGCAACCAATGCTTTTGAACAACTTTTTAAGCACAAAAGATCAGACATATTAAAATAATTTAAAATATTAAATTATTATTTGAGAAATAATTTAAATATTTCAAATATATTGTTTTGGCTGATGAAAAATGGCATAACTTTCAAACGGTAGGGAGTTAAGTCCTGAAATTTGAAACACATATCAATGAAAAGGGAAAAAGGTCAACATGATTATTTACACCTCATGACGAAGCCTAGGATGAGATATTTAATCATTTTGGGGGCAATAGACACCAAAAATGGAAAGTTTAAAATATGACAAAGTATGAACTGGGTTCAGGTGAAAGTTGGCCACACGACATCAAATGGCATTTAGATCCTAACTGTCAAGTGATTTCCCTCAAATTGTGATAGTTCTCAAGATTTTTCAATTTTTTCAGATTTAGACTAGTAATGACCTTGGGCAATGTGATCATTACCTATGCGTAAACACTCATTAGTCCTCTTTCTGACCTTGGGAACAATTTGAAATTCAAACAATAGGTATGCCAAATATGAGGGCAACACTATGTTATTGTAATTTTCTTTTTGTACGAAAATATACGGTCATTAAAAATATCAAGGCTAAATCTCTTTAATATTAAATAGAAAATTACTTATCTAGAGGTCTAGATTCATGTTGGAGCTGATGATTAAACCCTCGATGAACTTAAAGCATCACTTGCAATCAAAACATCATACCATGCATAAGGGAATTAGTTGATTTTATATAAATCCTAACATTTATAGAATAAAACCCTCATTATACTAAAAAGGATGAATCCGTAGATAAGGGTATAATTAGATCAATGATATGTGTCCCAATCCTATGACTTGAGAGACAAGGAATCGAATGGCCTAGGAAATATTTGGCATGCTAGTGTGGACTAGCCCTATTAAGATCTAATTAAGTTATCTACCTTTATACACCAACATATGGATCACACACATGAAATAAATTTAAAGGAACTTACCAAGGTTGTTCATCCTATTGGTGATATGTGGATCCTTGGATTTGGGATCCCCAAAATTTAATCCTAAAGTTGTAGCAAGGGAACAAGTGTAACCCTTTACAAAAAAATTGATAGTGAATCTTGTAGTCTTAGATATATGGTCTTGAGATCAAAATAAATATTTGATAAGTTGATTTGGTTAATTGATGTGTGTATATCATGGTTAACGTGAATGTGTTAGAATAATATATATAATTGGCAAATTGTTAGAATTAATTTATTATTCTATATATTAGTATAGAGGTTAAGAAACTCTTGTTATTCTCATTTTTCCTTTAAGTCATTTTGGTTCTATACTTGGTGGGATCTTAGGTACAAACATATTCATGTAGTCAACTAAATTAACTAATCATTTAAGCATCATTTTCTTAACCTTCAGAATAATATATAGAAGCGTGAGCTAATTCAAATTCACTAGTTGTCTATGCTATTCTATATGCATAGCTTAACCATGATATCATCACATCAATTAATTAAATCAACTATAGATTTGGCCTGAAACAATGTGGGCCAGAAGCCCCAAAAGCCTATTATAAATGAAATCTACGCATGTATTGATTATTAGGTTTTGTAAATGTAACTGTGAATTCAGTTTTGAGACTCTTCTTTTTTAGTCATTATCCGTACTTAAGTTTGTGCCCTTTTGATTAAAATATTCTTTCAAGGTGCAAACACGTTACATCGAGTAATAGTAGGAGTTGTAAGCATATTAATCACATTTTGGGACTTTTTAGAGGGCAATTAAATTTTTGTTTTGTATTTGCATGCTACTATTCATTGGATCTAATTTTCTATAATTTAGAACTCACTAAATTTTCCCTTTACTTGTTATATCATATTTTTCATTTTTTACAAACCATTAAGATCCCACCATGAGTTGGACCAAAATGATTCATAAGAAGATTGAGCATAACAAGTTTTTTTCTTAACCTTTGCACTAACACATAGAAGCGTGAACTTTAATTAAAATAAATTGTCAATTGTTTATGTTATTCTCCACGTATAACTTAAACATGATATCAACACCTCAATCAACTAAATAAACTAATTCAATTCAATATTATAATAGAGCATATCCACATCAACTAAGTCGACCCATCAATTAAATATTATTATCTTAACCTTAAGACCAATATATAAAAACTTCAACTAATTCAAACCCATCAATCGTCTGTACTATTGTATACGTATAACTTAATCATGATATCCAGACATCAATTAACTAAATCAATTATAGATCTAGCATGACACAAAATGGGGAAGCCCAAAATGGCTACTATAGATGAAATCTACGTGTGGCTTGAGTGAATTGGGTAATCCTTGCTATTTTACTATTTGTGGTAGAATTGCTCATTTTTAGTAGAACTTCTTAAGTCTATATTAAAGAAAAGGAGAGACATTTTTTTGTCATTATTGCATCTATATAAGACAATAAAAAGATTGGTAAACTGCAAATTTATAGATATGAGGTCTGATATCACTTTACACCAAGAAAAGAAATGTAATTACACGTACCCTCTACAAAGGAGGTCAAGAAACATAAATTTTAACTAGGCAATATAGGTGAATCAAACATAGATAAAAGCAAGGTTAATGTATTTTCAAAAATGTTTAGCCCTTGCTAATTATGATTTTTATTTCAGACAGAAATTTTTAACATGATGAATAAAAAGAACTCTTTTTAAAAACATTATATGCCTGCCTTGAGACAAAGTTGGAAGAAATTAAAGGTGGAAGGAGACCAAATTTATGATTGGCACAAGTCGCCTATCCTAGCTCCTGGACACGGTCCTCTCTAAAGCCTTGCCACAAGGATCTCCCTCGACAAGAAATATAAACATATCGCTCGTGCGACCTAAAGTTTGGATGGAAATTTTGATTCCCATATGATCAATTAAACAACAGCTTATGCACGTTTGGAGAGGAGACATGCGATCCGCAAATTGCAGGCGATTACAAATACAAATATTGATTAAACATAAACTTTGTAACCTAAATTGGTTGGCCACATGATGTTTAGCTGTGATGCTTACAGTGGTTGAAACCACGGGACAGGCATATCATTAGATTAGAAGCTACAGCACATGGCAAGCGCGGGACACCAAAGGAAGCAAGCAGTGGTAGGGGACAAGATACTCGTTTTGAGAAATTAGATGCCTCTGGCCGGGATTCTCTCTTTGTGTCTCCCTCTGTGCCCAGTCATGGTGAGTTGTATAAATCATGTTAATAGCCAGGCACAAAGCTAACACAGAAGCAGCAGCAGCATCAATATTGAAGGAAACAAATACACAACAGAATGAGTATGAGCATTACAGTACCTTCTCTCTCTCGTCTCTCCTCTCTTGGGGTGGCCATGCCCCTACACTCTCCTCGCAAGCATCACCATAATCGCTCAAAGAGTATGCCCTCCAGCGTGCACTTACAGGGGTACCCAATTCGCACAGACGAGGTGGAAAGATTGGAGGAGTCTTGTTCTTCTTCCTCATGTTTTGGAACAGATTGGCTTGGCCGAGCATTGGAGATGTTGGTGAATTGCTATTCCGATTTGTCAAACACAAAGATGGACATGGGGAGCAAATGGATGAACGCACATCTGAA
This sequence comes from Cryptomeria japonica, assembly GCF_030272615.1. Classification (NCBI taxonomy): domain Eukaryota; kingdom Viridiplantae; phylum Streptophyta; class Pinopsida; order Cupressales; family Cupressaceae; genus Cryptomeria; species Cryptomeria japonica. Next base: position 156,946,350 of record NC_081409.1, read on the forward strand.
TGACATACTCCATCTGCTTGAGGTTTGCAACTTGTTGAGGGACAGCATTTCAGAAATTAGAAAGCAGCACGCATGTGTGCAGGTAGCCATTCGCGGCCTTGACCGTGCTCTCACTCCCTCTGCCTATGCCCTTGAAAGGGCACGCACCAATCTCGCCATTTGGTTGAGTAAGAAGAAGGACACGCAGAGCCAGCTGGAGAAATGCATGTCCATTTTGAGGCGAATGGCAGAGAAGCTCAACGTTGAGAATAAACAGGAGTAGCACTGGCTGCCATCAACATCAACCATGCCAAGGCCAACACCATCTTGGTCTGCTCTACCCTTGTCACCGGTCTTTCCTTCAAGACATCCCGCATGAGGATGCCATCTCTTCCTCTTCCGGCCCATTTAACTTCTCTGCAACAAAAGCTCAAGGGGGCATTTGAGATGAGAAAGAGGTCGCCATCATCATCATCATCATCAAGGTCCTTGCACGAATTAGAGGCAGCAGATATTGCACTGGGAAATCTCAACAATCTTCTTAACTCCAACTCCAAATTGCAGCTTTCGCTTCATATCTCTCCCTCCACGTTGGCTCTCAATGGCTTGGAGACTGCTCTTCCCCTCCTTGAACACAAAATCAACCAGCTATTCAAGTTTCTCATCTCTGACAGGGTTGAAATCTTGAACACACTTTCTTCACAGTGACTTACTGCCCAAGGAATTATTAACGAGGCGCCCCAATTGGCCTTTTAAACAGTTTGGGGAGTCCAAAATGCATGTAACATATGTGTATTAGTACTGCTACGAGGATCAAGGTAGAATTGATCTTCTTCAATACAGAAAAATAGAAAGTTAATCACAATTTTCCTCTCACTACGTTTGATAATCATTGCCTGTTTCTTTACAGCTGCATCAATTCACTGTTCAATTAATTTGTTTTGCAATATTTTATTTATTTATTTTCATGTTTGTATGTATTACGTGTCTGTTTGATAAAGAATGTTCTTCCGGGTTCCTTCAAATTTCGCATGTTACACCAAAATTCTCCCTTAGTCTCGCCCTCGGGCAGCCTCCGGCGTTTTACAAGACCAAAGATGTGTTTTCCTTAATCAATGCCGCATTCGGCAGCAAGCTTGCTTCGAAAGTATGTATAAAAATCTGTTTTCAAGGTTTGTGATGAACTGCATTCGGCAGCGAGCATGCTTCGAAAGTATGTATAAAAGTCTGTTTTCAAGGTTTGTGATGAACTTCTGACGTTAAAATTCGATTGATGATGTAAAAAATGTGTGTAATGACATCTTTCTTTAGAGAAAATAGAATGCAGCACGTGCATATAGCAGATGGTATTAGATTTAAGAAGAGTTATTGTGTTTTATATATTTTCATGTTCATTGTCATATATGCGTGTTTTATTTTGACATGTATATTCACATTCATTATCATATAGTTCAGAGTAGGGAATAAAATGAATATTGTAGTGGTTATGCTTTGCTTTTTGCCCATTCGTTTTGGATTCACTCTGATCAATTTGTCTCTACTGCAATTAGTAGTGTATAAAAATTTATGGTTTTCATATAGAACATTGCAAAATAACCAAATCTAGTTCTTGTTTCTATCTACATTATTCTATATGGTACAAGGGTGGATTTACAAAGATAAGATTGAAATTGCAGGGAGAACCTAGGTACCAAAAAATCAAAAACATACATATCTACTCAAGGTCAAAAACCCAAAATCTCATTGTATATCTAATCTTACCAAACTAGATATCTACAACTATTAGATTCAGTTATTTTGAATAGCTATTGATTCTCACTTTTTGTAAACTATATGATCCCAAGTTAGACATCTCCTTTATAGATTCAAAGAAGAATCTTATGATTATTGTAGGTAAAGGAACGTGATGATAACTGTTATTTTTCTGTTTTCTACATTGGTCATATTAAATATTTTAATTACAAATTATTAAAAAGTATGTCCCGCAGTACAATAGTCATTATAGTTTTAATTCATAAAGATATTTTTTTAAATGCTTAAAATTCTCTCATCCTTAGGTTGTTCTCATGCACACATATTTTTACATCCACTAAAATGGAATAAAATGATTGCTTTTGTACATTACTCCACATCACCAAATTGGCAGTGCGGTTGCTCTACCTCCAAGTATTCATCATGGGCAAATTAAGGAGACAACAAATTTAATTGCATGATAGGGTATTATATTCAAGTACAAGCAATATGATTCATTTAGAAAAACTATTAACCACAAGGAATCAATGCCTTCAAGAAAATTTCATGGAATCTAAAAAGAATTATCTTGTGATATTGAGAATACATCTACACCTTAGGACATACTTAAACCGTGACTGTTGATCATCCTCCATCTTATTTAAGATCATTGGTTCAACATCCCTTCCATGGTTGTGCCCCAAAGTAGCCAACTAACCTTCTCATATGCATACTCAAAAGCACACAAAATATTTTTTATCCAAATACCAAAAAATGAGCTTCAAGGCAAGTTGAAAGAAAGCATTAAAATTAAATACTTAAAGTCTATGGTTCTAGTTTAGAAACATGCTCACGGGATCAATTTGATATTCATAAAGTTACCTAGATTACCAAAGAGATAATTTCTTGACTAGGTTGGAGGTGAGACTAGTCAGAGCATTGAGAGAGAAAGATATAATGATATCGACGAGAGATGGGTTGAACAAACAGAGGGATGCATATTAGGCAAAGTGATATAGTTTTCAATTTGAGAGGGAAAAGTTGTAGACTAAGTTATATATGCTATAGTTAGAGAGATATGGACTATAGATATAACTCCACGAAGCTCAGAACAATGTTGATCGATAAAAACCAAAACCAGATAAAAACCAAAAGGAATAAAAAAATAAAAAAAATAGACCCCAAGAAACACCCACTAATTTCCTAATAGACTAGGGCCTTTCACAGCCTACCACTCATGACTGAAAACAATTAGCTACTCCCAAAAAGAAAAAAAACTAACTTTACTTATCACCTTGGCAAGATTAGTATCTGGGGAATCAATGTTAACATTAATGTTTCTAGTAGATTTATCCAATGCACTTGCATCAAACTCAATAGAACTCTTGCGCTTGGCATGCTTCCTTTCAAGCTCCTATTACAAAACCTACATCGATACAACAATCTTGTTTGCCATTTCCCTTTTGAACAAAACATTTTTCTCTATTTTTTTCATCAAAACATCTTAGCCTCGAGATCAGATACAAACATCTTCATACACTAGCTTCAGTCATACGAGTGTTAACATCACATTGATATATTATTAAATATGTGTACATTAAATAGTCATTTATTGTATCTAACTGGCCACTTTTTATAAATTATTTAATTAAATCATATTTTTACACACGTATCAATTAAACCATTGTAGTATTTGTTAAGAAATCTCATTAGGTTATTAAATCGTTCACAATTATGTTCAATTTGACATAAATATTCATTTTATTGTTTTCCTTAGATATTTGTCCCATTTAATTAAAGTAGTATAATGCATTTGTTGGTATTAAATGACAAAGTGGCATGCACTTTAAATATTTCTAAACCCAATAAATATAATGATTTTCTACAAGTAATTATTCAATACAAGATATATACATATATAGGAAAATCACCACTCGAATATATTGCGATATACAATAAAATAATATTTTTCATCAGCCTATGGATGGTGGCTATATAACCTTATGGTGCTAGTGGTGCCCATGTGATGGAGGAATGTATATGTGATGTTAAGAAAATTGATTAACTCCCAGAGCTACTTTGTGTGTGTATTCATTGAACAAGGCCTCTGAGATACATTGCCTCGATCCTAGCACTCATGTATAGAAAGGTATAGGTGATATCTCTTAGCTTGCATGCACTCCACCTCAGTCTATAGGACTCCAAGTGAGAGTAGTCTACCACACACTCATTATACGCTTGTCTAATTTTTGTGACAAGCTCAAAGATGTCCATGTTTCATCTTTAACCACTCTGAGGCATATAGCTAGCCCTTATTAATCATTGAATATATCTTTATATTTCACCTATTTTTTGGCACATCTGAAGCCTCTAAGTACCTGAAATTTGACTAAATATTTATAAGATCTTTTACAAATGAAAATAATAATATCTCACGAATCAAAAAAATTATTGAAGTAATCTCTTCACCATTAGTTTCTTTTCAGTGTTCTAGAGGTCCGTGTAAGATTTTGTGTCCATACATGCACAAAAGATAGCTTACTTAAAATAGTAGCCCTACCATTTTTAGCCCTTACTAAAAAGAAATATTTTTTTGGTGTGATACAAGATTGCTCTTACATATTGTATTCTTCAGAATAAACTTATTTAGTATGATAAAATAAAAATATCCATAGATGGGTCCTTAGTGCAAGGCCTAATGAGGTGCCCATATAATCTCACAACTGAGGTAAACAAGAAAACCTTACGAATCAAAACCACAATCCAAAAGAGAGAAAAATGTAAACTAGCTTGCATATTTCAAGGATTAAAGGACTGAACATGACCCCTCAATGTGTATATTTACCAAAAATATATAGTATATCTCCTGACATGAGAAATATTGCGAGGGAATGACCCCTCCACATAAATAAGTAGCTCATCTTGCAATAATGAGGGCCTATAGACATAAAATGGTCAGCTACATATAAATAATATGTATCACCTTATTACGAAATACATCGATTAAAGATTGTAAATGTCATCCCTGTGATCTAGATGAATAAGAAATTCAATTCCAAATGTGTGTTTTTAATGCCACTTTAATTTCATTCTATTCGATAAATATGTAACCTCAAAAATAGAAAGTATATGCCCAATCAAAGCAGTAAACCAAGAGAGGGTAAAATTGAAACTAAATCTAGAGACAATAAATACGTGATGATACAACTACCATCAGAATGATAACTCAAATACTCTAGTGTATCTTTGAAATATACAATATAAAACTCCACAAATAAATACGATGTTTGATAGATAGGCATTTAACATCGCTATATTTGGAAGATAAAAAATGTTATATTCTACTAAATCAATAGGATACATAGATGTAGTGACACATTTCTCATTAGGAGAAATGTAAGACGATTAAATGATCCTTATAAGAGGATAAGAACTGGGGGAGAAGTTGTTGTGTTATCAAAATATACAAGACTTGCAATATATTTAATATCCTCTAAAACATGATTGGAAAGGGGTGTACTATTAACATCATTAATTGGTATGATGAATTCCGTGGTATGATATGTTAGGACCCAAAATTGTACCTCCACAATAATATTAACATAGTTTATCTCCCCTAAAATGCCAAGGTATTATCTTCAAGAAAGTTTAAAATGGGATCTCATCAACAATTTGAGAGTGGTCGAAGACCTAGAACAAGAGCTAGTTTGTTTATACTTTTATTCTATACTTTTATTCAATATGTTGAACCTCAACTATTCGTAGTAAACAAAAGATAGGCCCATATTTCCGTGTTCAAGATAATTGTTTGCACATGTGCCTAGTGTAAGGGTCGGTCATTTAGGTGAGGAGAATGGGGAACTATGTTAAAAAATAAAAACATACTTTATCCTAAGACAATCATCCTGAATAAAACCACGATTATTTGAAACATTATCCATACACGTTCAAGTAAAGTATCAAGCATGCCTTGCTGCGTAATAGAAGTCAAAAAAACATAAATCACCCAACGTAACATAATGCACAACATGATACTAAATGATGAAATCTGACTATAACTCATCTATGGCTAGCATTGTGCAATAAATATTATGCAAAATCAGCAGCTCACAATGATGAATTAAATCTAATATTCATACGTAAAGCATCAAAGTAGTGAAGTTGAAATATTGTAATAATATAAACATATTAAATAACAAAAAAATTAATCCATAATCTACATGTCCAAATAAAGATTCGTCAAGAATACATCAATCACTATACAATAAATCATATAAAATTATCCATGTTATACAATAAAAAAGTATTGGTAGTACAACAAGGCCTTATCGAAGAGTTTCATAGAATGGATTTGTAATGTCATACAAGTGAGCCATAGTTTCACACTCCCCTTAGAAATTTCTTTTTTTTCTTTCCTCTAATTATTTTAAGACCATTTATAGACTTGAATTTACCCACAACTTGAGTAAAAGCATCCTATTCTATTTTAAATATTCATCATTTTATTATGCACATAATCCCTCATCAAAACCTAAAATTAGGATCAAATCTAATATGATAAGATTTGATTCTTGCATACCCATTTTGGATAACCTATTTTTCCTTTCTCCTTATTCCTACCAAAATCTCTCGAAATTGTAACCATTTTAAGTTTTAGCCTTGATAATGCAACATCTCGTCTTGGTTTTGTTTTTTGATCGCTTTGTTGGATTTTTATTAAAAAAATAACCATTTAGTTCATATATAAGATAGTATATTTTCCCATTGTGATACATGATTTAAATGATAAGTAAGATTTAACAAATTGATCACTCAACTTTTCAAATGTTAAGCATTATCTAAAATCTCAATGTTTCAACACTGATTATTCACCATTATTGCAAGATGATTGAAGCTTCAAGGAAAGTTGGACAATAATAGGGATTATAAAATGACGATTATAATGCATCTCTCCTAGAGGATTTGGTATGATTCTATGTTTCTCTCACAGTTCTTATTTTTTATCTTCTGAGTTGAAATTTACAATCACATTTTTATAATTCATTGTTTTAAGATTATTTTAATTAGGTTTTTCAGCTGACGAAAACACTCAATCTACTAATTCCAAATCTGAACATTTATTGTAGGTACATAAATTCACGAAAGGGGTGCTCGAAGAATTAGTCAGGCATAAAAACAATCAACATTCAACTATAGGAACACCTCTATGTCTCTCTTCCATTTTATCTACCATTAGTTTCTTCTTGTGTGTCTATACTTTCCTTCATTACTTTATATTTTCATTTTTACATTTTTATAGACCTAATTAAATCATGTATTAGTCATTCAATCAGTCTTCTTTGGAACAAAGTTATAGAAATGGGGTTTTCTTGACTCCCTTGGAATAGTTAGCAAGATTAAACACCTTTGGTTATTTTGATTTCTAGTGTTTTATGGAAGAGAAGTTGCTTCACGGTAAATTACAAGCTAGTTTCATTCATTTCTTTTCTATATCAAATATTTGGTTAACCCCAATTCCTTTTACATGTCTTCAAATAATAAACGGTACAAAATATGATTTACACACACTATTTATGTCTTATATGGTGTTTACATAATTACTTAATTAATTGAATGCCTTACAAGTTCAGTAGGTTACATATTTTCAAACATTGGTTAAAACGAGTTTTTCTTCTGCTACATTACTGAACCAAAACTTTTAAAATAAATTTTGTGTCCCCTAAATAGAAATACACATCTTGTCATCATTTTCTTCTACTTCTCTTTAATATCCTATCTTCTATCAACACGTATCTTAAAGAAAGCAACCTTATAAAAAAATGGTTGATCACTTTTAGTAATGTTTTTATTCATTTTATGAGTCATTTAGTAGTATTGATTTTGATGTGTTATATTAATCCCTTGATAGATTCATCTCAATTGATTCATAATGTACATCTCCAAAACCATCCCTTTGTCAATAATTAATCAACATGATTTATGTCGCTAGTTCTAATGATGGACCTAAGAAACCTAAGATTGTTAGGTACAATCACATTGTCTATTATGATAGGAACTATAAATTTACTAACACCTATCCATCTCATGGTTGATATTAAAACATCAAATTTTATTATAGGTAAACTGTGGATTCATTTTTTATTATCATTTTCATAGATTGAGAAATTATGTTTCGTTAGAATACAATTTAGTAATTCACGTATCATATAAGTTAGATTGATATATTGTATTTAGTCAAATAAATTTTCTAATTAATTAAATCGAGAAATAACCTGAACCCCTACATAGTTGACAACAAGTGGGAAACAAGCATCTCACGAGCAATGAAACAACCCAACATTATGGGTCGACGACTGGAAAACCCAAAACTAGATAAAAACTAGAAGGAATAAAAAAATAAAAAACACAGACCCCAAGAAACACCAACTAATTTCCTAATACACTGGGGCCTTTCACAGGCTACCACTCATGACTGAAAATAGTTAGCTACTCCCAAAAAGAAACAAAATTAAATTTACTTATCACCTTGGTAAGATTAGTATCTAGGTAATCAACGTTAACCTTAATGTTTCTAGTAGATTTATCCAATGCACCAACATCAAACTCAATAGAACTCTTGCGCTTGGCATGCTTCCTTTCAATCTCCTATTTCAAAACCTGCATGAATACAACAATCTTGTTTGCCATTTCCCTTTTGAATGAAACATTTTTGTCTATTTTTTCATCAAAACATCTTGCTTCGCCTTGAGATTAGATACAAACATCCCCATACACTAGCTTCAGTCATATGAGTGTTAACATCACTTTGATATATAATTAAATATGTGTACATTAAATACTCATTTATTGTATCTAACTAGACACTTTTTATAGCTTATTTAATTAAATCACATTTTTACCCACGCATCAATTAAACCATTATAGTATTTGTTAAGAAATCTCATTAGGTTATTAAATAGTTCACAATTATGTTCAATTTGACATAAATGTTTATTTTATTGTTTTCCTTAGATCTTTGTCCCATTTAATCAAAGTAGCATAACACATATGTTGGCATTAAATGACAAAGTGGTATCTACTTCAAATATTTCTAAACACAATAAACATAATGATTTTCTACAAATAATTATTCAATACAAGAGATATACATATATAGGAAAATCACCACTCGAATATATTGCGATATACAATAAACATAATATTTTTCATTACCCTATGGATGGTGGCTATATAACCTTCTTGTGCTAGTGGCGCTTGTGTGATGGAGGAATGTATATGTGATGTTAAGAAAATTGAATAATTCCCAGAGCTACTTCGTCTGTGTATTCATTGAACAAGGCCTCTGAGATACATTTCCTTGACCCTAGAACTCGTGTATAAAGAGCTATAGGTGATATCTCTCAACTTGCATGAACTCTACCTCAGTCTATAGGGACTCCAAGTGAGATTTGTCTACCACACACTCATTATATGCTTATCTAAGTTTTGTCACAAGCTTAAAGATGTCCATGTTTCATCTTTAACCACTCTGAGGCATATAGCTAGCCCTTATTGATCATTGAATATATCTTGATATTTCACCAAATTTTTGGCACATCAGAAGCCTCTAAGTACCTGAAATTTGACTGAATATTTATAAGATCTTTTAAAAATGAAAATAATAATATCTCATGAATCAAAAATATTATTGAAGTAATCTCTTCACCATTAGTTTCTTTTCAGCGTTCTAGAGGTCCGTGTAAGATTTTGTGTCCATACATGCACAAAAGGCAGCTTACTAAAAATAGTAGCCCTACCATTTTTAGCCCTTACTGAAAAGAAATAATTTTTTTTTGTGATACAAGATTGCTCTTACACATTGTATTCTTCAGAATAAACTTATTTAGTATGATAAAATAAAAATATCCATAGATGGGTCCTTGGTGCAAGGCCTAATGAGGTGCCCATATATAAACAAATAAATCTCACAACTTAGGTAAACGAGAAAACCTTACGAATCAAAACCATACTCCAAAAGAGAGAAAAATTCAAACTATCTTGCATATTTGGGGGATTAAAGGATGGAACATGACCCCTCAATCTGTATATTTATCAAAAATATATAGTATATCTCCTGACATGAGAAATATTGTGAGCCAATGACCCCTCCACATAAATAAGTAGCTCATATTCCAATGATGAGAGCTAGAAAACATATAATGATCAGCTAGATATAAATAATATGTATCCCCTTATTAGGAAATACATCCATTAAAGATTGTAAAAGTCATCCCTGTGATCTAGATGAATAAGAAATTAAAATCCAAATGTATGTTTTTAATGCCACTTTAATTTTGTTCTGTTGGATAAATATTTAACCTCAAAATAGAAAGTATATGCCCAATCAAAGAAGTAAACCAAGAGAGGGTAAAATTGAAACTAAATCTAGAGACAATAAATACATGATGATACAACTACCATCAAAATGATAACTCAAATACTCTAGTGTATCTTTTAAATATACAATATAAGACTCCTCAAATAAATACGATGCTTGAGAGATAGGCATTTAACTTCGCTATATTTGGAAGATAAAAAATATTGTATTCTACTAAATCAATAGGATACATAGATGTAGCGACATGTTTCTCATCAGGAGAAATGTAAGACGATTATATGATCCTTATAAGAGGATAAGAACCAGGGGAGAAGTCGTTGTGTTATCAAAATATGCAAGACATGCAATATATTTAATATCCTCTAAAACATGATTGGAAAGGGGTGTACTATTAACATCATTAATTGGTATGACGAATTCCATGGTATGATATGTTAGGACCCGAAATTGTACCTCCACAATCTTATTCACATAGTTTATCTCCCCTAAAATGCCAATGTATTATCTTCAAGAAGGTTTAAAATGGGATCTCATCAACAATTTGAGAATTGTCGAAGACCTAGAACAAGAGCTTGTAATCACTCATACTCTTTAAAGGCATCTCACAAATGGGAATGAGTTCTTAGAGGTCTACTTATTAGGTTTTTACATTAAAAAAAATCTATTATGGCTATAATAATCTATAACTACACCTAGATATACACTTGTCCTATAATTATCAATGGGTCGAGATAAAATAGCTACTTATAGTGTCATAAATTGTACAGCTTAATTGTGAGTCCAATTTCATATTCTCCTGAGCACTCATTTAGTGTCCACTCACCTACACATTTTTAGGACCATTGTTAGGATTGCTAGGATAAACAGCAACATCAAGTCGTCATCAAATGTTCAGTAATTATGATCCATCATTATGAAAGGTTAAAGGAATGATGGACGATGATTTAATACATAAGTATGATTTAACTTCCTTGAAACTTTGAAAAAATCATGGAGATATATAGTTACAGTAATGTACATTGTGCATCCTTTACTACACTATTCAAAAGTGTATTCCTTCATTTATAGCTTAGAATTTAAAACTTGGTTCTGTAGAATGTTGGACAAACATAACAAAATCAAGAAATTAATTCAACGACCAACCCTTTTGACAAAAAATGCAGTAGTTTATATAAATATGTAACCATGCCCTAGACTCTAATAACTTACAAGACATTCACTATTGTGAAAATATAAAATATTTTCGGAACCCAAGGAACCCTACTCACTGTCCTTGATTCTTTGGAATTGGCATCCCAAAACTTCATGAACTGCCTATAAAATATCCTTCTATTAGTTACACCATTAGATATAGCATGAAACAACATGAAGAAGCCCAAAATGTTACTAAAAATGCAATATAGGCATGGCTTGAGTGTATTATGATTTATAATAGTAACTATAACATTAACTATGGAACTCTCATTTTTCATTCATTTTGTTACTTATATCTCTACCCTCTAGTTAGTATATACTTTTTAATTGCAAACATGTTAGATTAAGTAATTGAAGGCATCGTGGGCATATAAATAACAATTGGAACCTTCTTAAATAGAAAGTAGAGTTTACTTTGTTTTGGATCACTACTATTCACTGGATATATTTTTCTACAATTTAGAGCTTGTTACATTTACCCTTCACTTTCTATATGAGAGTTTTATTAAAATTTTCCTAGGTCTTGTTGGATTCTCAAAACAATGGTGAACTTCTGAACTATGTTGCACTTTTTACATGGTTCATGAACTCATCAACCGTATGTGATTTAAAACTTAACCACTTCCTCCTTCATCCTTTTCTGTTTTATTTTTCTAGTATTTTGATAAGTTTGGCAACCTATTAACACACTGACACCCACTAATGCCAAAAATGGTGGAAATGGTTGTCACCAGCCTAAAAATACAAATCTAGAACAATGTCAAGTTGTTTGTTCTACAAGATGTATGTGTAATTTAAGGAGTGAGATAATCTTGGCCTATAAGATAAGCCCCATGGGGCAATTTAAAACCTTGGCAAATTGAGCTCATATAATTACAAGTCGATTCAATATCCGATCAAAATATGTTTTCATGCATACATTATTTAAAAATTAGTAAATTGGTTTGAATTTTTAAAAAAATGTCACCATGAAAACTTTTAAATAAAGTCAAATCAAATTTAACCGTCGTACCAAAACATTAATTAATTCCCAACAAATAATTATTAAAACCATAAAACATTCATGAAAATAGTCTAAAAATATAAAGTGATGTCATGCAATATAGTTTGTATACCAATATATGTATAGAGATATTTATAGTTAATTATACAAAATTTTATAAGGGATTTTCAAGACCCACATAACACGTTGAATTTATAGTCTCTATTTTAAAATTTGGTGAGGCACTCTTACACCTTTAACACATTCTAACTATGTAATTGTAATTTTCTTTTTGTACGAAAATATACAGTCATTAAAAATATCAAGGCTAAATCTCTTTAATATTAAATAGATAATTACTTATCTAGAGGTCTAGACTCATGTTGAAGGTGATGATTAAAAATCATACCATGCATAAGGGAATTAGTGTCCAAATCCTATGACTTGAGAGACAAGGAATCAAATGGCCTAAGAAATATTTGGCATGCTAGTGTGGACTAGGCTTATTAAGATCTAATTAAGTTATCTACCTTTATACACCAACATATGGATCACACACATGAAATAAATTTAAAGGAACTTACCAAGGTTGTTCATCCTATTAGTGATATGCGGATCCTTGGATTTGGGGTCCCAAAAATTTAAACCTAAAGTTGTAGCAAGGGAACAAGTGTGACCCTTTACAAAAAAATTGATAGCTAATCTTGTAGTCTTAGATATATGGTCTTGATATCAAAATAAAAATTTGATAAGTTGATTTGGTTAAATGATGTGTTTATATCATGGTTAATGTGAATGTGTTAGAATAATATATATAATTGGCAAATTGTTTGAATTAATTAATTATTCTATATATTAGTCTAGAGGTTAAGAAACTCTTGTTATTCTCATTTTTCCTTTAAGTCATTTTGGTTCTATACTTGGTGTGATCTTAGGTACAAACATATTCATGCGGTCAACTAAATTAACTAATCATTTAAGCATCATTTTCTTAACCTTTAGAATAATGTATAAAAGTGTGAGCTAATTCAAATTCACTAGTTGTCTATGCTATTCTATATGCATAGCTTAACCATGATATCAACACATTAATTAAATAAATCGACTATAGATTTGGCCTGAAATAATGTGGCCCAGAAGCCCCAAATGCCTATTATAAATGAAATCTACAAATGGATTGATTATTAGTTTTTGTAAATGTAACTGTGAATTTAGTTCAGAGACTCTTCTTTTTCAGACATTATCAATACTTAAGTTTGTGCCCTTTTGATTAAAATATTCTTTCAAGGTGCAAACATGTTACATCGAGTGATAGTAGGAGTTGTAGGCATATTAATCACATTCCTTGATTCTTTGGGATTGTCATCCCAAAAATTCATGAACTGCCTATAAAATATCCTTCCCTTAGTAACACCATTAGATATAGCATGTAACAACACGAAGAAGCCCAAAATGTTACTACAAATGAAATTTAGGCATGTATTTAGTGTATTATGATTTTTAATAGTAACTATAACATTAATTATGGAACTCTCATTTTTCATTCATTTTTCTCCTATTATTTCTACCCTCTGGTTAATATATACATTTTAAGTGCAAACATGTTAAATTAAGTAATTGAAGGCATCGCAGGCATATAAATAACAATTGGGACCTTCTTAAATAGAAAGTAGAGTTTACTTTTGTTTTGGATCACTACTATTCATTGGATATATTTTTCTACAGTTTAGAGCTTGTTACATTTACCCTTCACTTGCTATATGAGAGTTTTTCAATTTTTTCCCAGGTCTTGTCGGATTGTCAAAACAATGGTGAACGTTTGAACTATGTTGCACTTTTCACATGGTTCATGAGCTCATCAAACGTATTTGATTTAAAATTTAACCACTTCCTCCTTCATCCATTTTTGTTTTATTTTTCTAGTATTTTGATAAGTTTTGCAACCTATTAACACACCGACCCCCAATAACGCCAAAAATGGTGGAAATGGTTATCACCAACCTAAAAATACAAATCTGGAACAATGTCAAGTTGTTTGTTCTACTTGAGATGTACGTGTAATTTGAGGAGTGAGAGAATCTTGGCCTATAAGATAAGCCCCACGGGGCAATTTAAAACCTTGGCAAATTGAGCTCATATGATTACAAGTCGATTCAATGTCCCACCAAAATATGTTTTCATGCATACATTATTTATAAATTAGTAAATTGGATTGAATTTTGAAAAAATGTCACCATGAAAAATTTTAAATAAAGTCAAAACAAAATTAACCGTCGTACCAAAGCATTAATTAATTCCCAACAAATAATTATTAAAACAATAGAACATTCATTAAAATAGTCTTAAAATATAAAGCGATGTCGTGCATATAGTTTGTATACCAATATATGTATAGAGATATTTAAAGTTAGTTATGAAAATTTTATAGGGTATTTTCAAGACCCACATAAAACCTTGAATTTATAGTCTCTATTTTAAAATTTGGTGAGGCACTCTTACACCTTTAACACATTCTATCTATGTAATTGTAATTTTATTTTTGTACGAAAATATACGGTCATTAAAAATGCATGTCCATTTTGAGGTGCCCATATATAAACAAATAAATCTCACAACTGAGGTAAATGAGAAAATCTTACGAATCAAAACCACACTCCAAAAGAGCGAAAAATGAAAACTATATTGCATATTTGAGGGATTAAACGACTGAACATGACCCCTCAATGTGTATATTTATCAAGAATATATAGTATATCTCCTGACATGAGAAATATTGCGAGGCAATGACCCCTCCACATAAATAAGTAGCTCATATTTCAATGATGAGAGCTTACACACATAAAATGATCAGGTACATATAAATAATTTATCTCCCTTTATTAGGAAATACATCCATTAATGATTGTAAAAGTCATCCCCGTGATCTAGATGAATAAGAAATTCAAATCCAAATGTATTTTTTTAATGCCACTTTAATTTCGTTGTGTTGGATAAATGTGTAACCTCAAAAATATAAAGTATATGCCCAATCAAAGAAGTAAACCAAGAGAGGGTAAAATCGAAACTAAATCTAGAGACAATAAATGCATGATGATACAACTACCATCAAAATGATAACTCAAATACTCTAGTGTATCTTTGAAATATACAATATAAGACTCCACAAATAAATACGATTCTTGATAGATAGGCATTTAACTTCGCTATATTTGGAAGATAAAAATTGTTGTATTCTACTAAATCAATAGGATACATAGATGTAGAGACACGTTTCTCATTAGGGGAGATGTAAGGCAATTATATGATCCTTATAAGAGGATAAGAACTGGGGGAGAATTCGTTGTGTTATCAAAATATGCAAGACTTGCAATCTATATAATATCCTCTAGCACATGATTGGAAAGGGGTGTACTTTGTTACATCATTAATTGGTATGACAAAATCCATAGTATGATATGTTAGGAACCAAAGTTGTACCTCCACAATCTTATTAACATAGTTTATCTCCCCTAAAATGCTAAGGTATTATCTTCGAGAAGGTTTAAAATGGGATCTCATCAATAATTTGAGAATGGTCGAAGACCTAGAACAAGAGCTAGTAATCACTCATACTCTTCAAACGCGTCTCACAAATGGGAATGACTTCTTAGAGGTCTACTTATTAGGTTTCTACATAAAAAATAATGTATTATGGCTATAATAATCTATAACTACACCTAGATATACACTTGTCCTATAATTATCAATGGGTCAAGATAAACTAGCTACTTATAGCGTCATAAATTTTACTGCTTACTTGTGAGTCCAATTTCATATTCCCCTTAGCACTCATTTAGTGTCCACTCACCTACACATTTTTAGGACCATTGTTAGGATTGCTAGTATAATCGCCAACATCAAGTCGTAATCAAATGTTCACTAATTATGATCCATCATTATGAAAGGTTAAAGGAATGATGGAGGATGATTTAATACATTACTATGACTTAACTTTCTTGAAACTTTCAAAAATTCATGCAGATATATAGTTACAGTAATGTACATTATGAATCCTTTACTACACTATTCAAAAGTGTATTCCTTCATTTATAGCTTAGAATTTAAAACTTGGTTCCATAGAATGTTGGACAAACATTATGAAATCAAGATATTAATTCAATGACCAACCCTTTTGAGAAAAAATGTAGAAGTTTATATAAATATATAACCATGCCCTAGAGTCTAATAACTTGCAAGACATTCACTATTGTGAAATTCTAAAATATTTTGAGAACCCAAAGAACCTTACTCACTGTCCTTGATTCTTTGGCATTGGCATCCCAAAATTTCATGAACTACCTATAAATTATCCTTCTATTAGTTACGCCATTAGATATAGCATGAAACAACACGAAGAAGCCCAAAATGTTACTACAAATTCAATTTAGGCATGTCTTGAGTGTATTATGATTTTTAAAAGTAACTATAACATTAACTATGGAACTCTCATTTTTCATTCATTTTGCTACTTATATCTCTACCCTCTGGTTCATATATACTTTTTAAGTGCAAACATGTTAGATTAAGTAATTCAAGGAATCGTGGGCATATAAATAACATTTGGGACCTTCTTAAATAGAAAGTAGAGTTTACTTTTGTTTTGGATCACTACTATTCATTGGATATATTTTTCTACAATTTAGAGCTTGTTACATTTACCCTTCACTTGCTATATGATAGTTTTTCAATTTTTTGTCAGGTCTTGTCGGATTGTTAAAACTATGGTGAACTTTTGAACTATATTGCACTTTTCACATGGTTCATGAACTCATCAACCGTATGTGATTTAAAACTTAACCACTTCCTCCTTCATCCATTTTCATTTTATTTGTCTAGTATTTTGATAAGTTTGGCAACCTATTAACACACCGACACCCACTAATGCCAAAAATCATTGAAATGGTTGTCACCGGCCTAAAAATACAAATCTAGAACAATGTCAAGCTGTTTGCTCTACAAGATGTACGTCTAATTTGAGGAGTGAGAGAATTTTGGCCTATAAGATGATTGGGCAATTTAAAACATTGGCAAATTGAGCTCATATGATTACAAGTCGATTCAATGTCCCACCAAAATATGTTTTCATACATACATTATTTAAACATTAGTAAATTGGTTTGAATTTAAAAGAAAACGTCACCATGAAATTTTTTAAATAAAGTCAAAACAAAATTAACTGTCATACCAAAACATTAATTAATTCCCAACAAATAATTGTTAAAACCATAGAACATTCATGAAAATAATATAAAAATATAAAGTGATGTCGTGCATATAGTTTGTATACCAATATATGTATAGAGATATTTATAGTAAATTATACAAAATTTTATAGGGGATTTTCAAGACCCACATAAAACCTTGAATTTATAGTCTCTATTTTAAAATTTGGTGAGGCACTCTTACACCTTTAACACATTCTATCTATGTAATTGTAATTTTATTTTTGTACAAAAATATACGGTCATTAAAAATATCAAGTCTAAATCTCTTTAATATTAAATAGAAAATGACTAATCTAGAGGTTTAAATTCATGTTGGAGGTGATGATTAAACCCTCGACGAACTTAAAGTGTCACCTGCAATCAAAAAATAATACCATGCATAAGGGAATTAGTTGATTTTATATAAATCCTAACATTTATAGAATAAAACCCTCATTATACTGAAAAGGATGAATATGTAGATAAGGGTATAATTAGATCAATGATATGTGTCCCAATCCTATGACTTGAGAGACAAGGGATAGAATGGCCTAAGATATATTTGGCATGCTAGTGTGGACTGGGCCTATTAAGATCTAATTAAGTGATCTACCTTTATACACCAACATGTGGATCACACGCATGAAATAAATTTAAAAAAACCTTACCAAGGTTGTTCATCCTATTATTTTTATGTGGATTCGTGGATTTGGGATCCCCAAAATTTAAACCTAAAGGTGTAGCAAGGGAACAAGTATGACCCTTTACAAAACATTTGATAGCGAATCTTGTAGTCTTAGATATATGGCCTTGAGATCAAACTAAATATTTGATAAGTCAACCAAAACATATAATTAGTTGATTTGGTTAATTGATGTGTTGATATCATGGTTAATGTGTATGTGTTAGAATAATAGAAATAATTGTCAAATTGTTTGAATTGATTTATTATTCTATATATTAGTCTCGAGGTTAAGAAACTCTTGTTATTCTCATTTTTCCTTTAAGTCATTTTGGTTCTACTCATGGTGGGAGCTTAGGTACAAACATATTCATGCGTTCAACTAAATTAACTAATCATTGAAGCATCATTTTCTTAACCTTGAGACTAATATATAGAAGCGTGAGCTCATTCAAATTGACTAGTTGTCTATGCTATTCTTTATGCATAATTTAACCATGATATCAACACATCAATTAACTAAATCAACTATAGATTTGGCCTGAAACAATGTGGCCCAGAAGCCCCAAAAGCCTATTATAAATGAAATCTATGCATGGATTGATTATTAGGTTTTGTAAATGTAACTGCGAATTCGGTTTTGAGACTCTTCTTTTTCAGCCATTATCAGTACTTAAGTTTGTGCCCTCTTGACTGAAATATTCTTTCAAGGTGCAAACACGTTACATCGAGTAATAGTAGGAGTTGTAGGCATATTAATCACATTTTGGGACTTTTTAGAGGGCAAGTAAATTTTCCTTTTGTATTTGCATGCTACTATTCATTGCATCCCGTTTTCTATAATTTAGAACTCATTACATTTTCCCTTTAATTGTTATATCGTATTTTTCATTTTTTACAAACCATTAAGACCCCACCATGAGTTGGACCAAAATGATTCACAGGAAGATTGAGCATAACAAGTTATTTTGTTAACCTTTGCACTAACACATAGAAGCGTGAACTTTAATTAAAATAAATTGTCAATTGTTTATGTTATCCTCCACGTATAACTTAACCATGATATCAACACCTCAATCAGCTAAATCAACTAATTCAATTTAATATTATAATAAAGCATATGCACATCAACAAAATCGACTCATCATTTAAATATTATTATCTTAACCTTAAGATCAATTTATAAAAACTTGAACTAATTCAAACCCATATATCGTCTGTACTACTATATACGTATAACTTAATCATGATATCAACACATCAATTAACTACATCAACAATAAATCTAGCGTGACACAAAATGGGAAAGCCCAAAACGACTACTATAGATGAAATCTACGTATGGCTTGAGTGAATTGGGCAATCCTCGTTATTTTACTATTTGTTTTAGAATTGCTCATTTTTAGTAGCATTTCTTAAGTCTATATTAAAGAAAAGGAGAGACATTTTTTTGTCATTATTGCATCTATATAAGACAATAAAAAGATTGGTAAAATGCAAATTTATAGATATGAGGTA
Organism: Cryptomeria japonica; assembly: GCF_030272615.1. NCBI lineage: Eukaryota > Viridiplantae > Streptophyta > Pinopsida > Cupressales > Cupressaceae > Cryptomeria > Cryptomeria japonica. The sequence goes on from NC_081409.1 coordinate 156,966,056, forward strand.
TGATATCAGTTTACACCTAGAAAAGAAATGTAATTACACGTACCCTCTACAAAGTATGTCAAGAAACATAAATTTTAACTAGGCAATATAGGTGAATCAAACGTAGATAAAAGCAAGGTGAATGTATTTTAAAAAATGTTTAGCCCTTGCTAATTATGATTTTTATTTCAGACAGAAATTTTTAACATTATGAATAAAAAGAACTCTTTTTAAAAACATTATATGCCTGCCTTGAGACAAAGTTGGAAGAAATTAAAGGTGGAAGGAGACCAAATTTATGATTGGCACAAGTAGCCTATCCTAGCTCCTGGACACGGTCCTCTCTAAAGCCTTGCCACAAGGATCTCTCTCGACAAGAAATATAAACATATCGCTCGTGCGACCCAAAGTTTGGATGGAAATTTTGATTCCCATATGATCAATTAAACAACAGCTTATGCACGTTTGGAGAGGAGACATGGGATCCGCAAATTGCAGGCGATTACAATTACAAATGTTGGTTAAACATAAACTTTGTAAACTAAATTGGTTGGCCACATGATGTTTAGCTGTGATGATTACAGTGGTTGAAACCACGGGACAGGCATATCATTAGATTAGAAGCTACAGCACATGGCAAGCGTGGGACACCAAAGGAAGCAAGCAGTGGCAGGGGACAAGATACTCGTTTTGAGAAATTAGATGCCTCTGGCCGGGATTCTCTCTTTGCGTCTCCCTCTGTGCCCAGTCATGGTGAGTTGTATAAATCAAGTTAATAGCCAGGCACAAGGCTAACACAGAAGCAGCAGCAGCATCAACCTTGAAGGAAACAATACACAACAGAATGAGTATGAGCATTACAGTACCTTCTCTCTCTCGTCTCTCCTCTCTTGGGGTGGCCATGGCCCTGCACTCTCCTCGCAAGCATCACCATAATCGCTCAAAGACCATGCCCTCCAGGCTGCAATTGCAGGGGCACCCAATTCGCACAGACGAGGTGGAAAGATTGGAGGAGTCTTGTTCTTCTTCCTCATGTTTTGGAACAGATTGGCTTGGCCGAGCATTCGAGATGCTGCTGAATTGCTATTCCGATTTGTCAAACACAAAGATGGACATGGGGAGCAAATGGATGAACGCACATCTGGATGACATACTCCATCTGTTTGAGGCGTTCAACTTGTTGAGGGACAGCATTTTAGAAATCAGAAAGCAGCACTCATGTGTCCAGGTAGCCATTCGCGGCCTTGGCCCTGCTCTCACTCCCTCTGCCTATGCCCTTGAAAGGGCACGCACCACTCTCGCCATTTGGTTGAGTAAGAAGAAGGACACGCAGAGCCAGCTGGAGCAGTGCATGTCCATTTTGAGGCGAATGGCAGAGAAGCTCAACGTTGAGAATAAAGCAGGAGTAGCAAAGGCTGTCATCAACATCAACCATGCCAAGGCCATCACCATCTTGGTCTGCTCTACCCTTGTCACCGGTCTTTCCTTCAAGACATCCCACATGAGGATGCCATCTCTTCCTCTTCCGGCGCATTTAACTTCTCTGCAACAAAAGCTCAAGGAGGCATTGGAGATGAGAAAGAGGTCGCCATCATCATCGTCATCATCGAGGTCCCTGCACGAATTAGAGGCAGCAGATATTGCACTGGGAAATCTCAACAATCTTCTTAACTCCAAGTCCAATTTGCAGCTTCCGCTTCATATCTCTCCCTCCACGTTGGCTCTCAATGGCTTGGAGACTGCTCTTCCCCTCCTTGAACACAAAATCAACCAGCTATTCAAGTTTCTCATCTCTGCCAGGGTTGAAATCTTGAATAGACTTTCCTCTCAGTGAATGACTGCCCAAGGAATTATTAACGAGGCACCCAATTTGGCATTTTAGACAGTTTGGGGACTCCAAAATGCATGTAACATATGTGTATTGATACTGCTACGAGGACCAGGGTCGAATTGATCTTCTTCAATACAGAAAAATAGAAAGTTAATCACAATTTTCCTCTCACTGCGTTTGATAATCATTGCCTGTTTCTTTACAGCTACATGAATTCACTGTTCAATTAATTTGTTTTGCAATATTTTATGTATTTATTTTCATGTTTGTATGTATTACGTGCCTGTTTGATAAAGAATGTCACTTGAATCCCATGACCATGCATATTCTAAAAGTAATGCAGCACAAGACTACGTATATGTGTGAAAATCTTCTGAATAATCTGATCTAGTTCGTTCTTCCGGATTCCTTTAAATTTCGCATGTTACACCAAAATTCTCCCTTAGTCTCGCCCTCGGGCAGCCTCCGGCGTTTTACAAGGCCAAAGATGTGTTTTCCTTAATCAATGTGGCATTCGGTAGCGACCATGCTTCGAAAGTATGTATAAAGATCTGTTTTCAAGGCTTGTGATGAACTGCATTCGGCAGCGAGCATGCTTCGAAAGTATGTATAAAAGTCTGTTTTCAAGGTTTGTGATGAACTTCTGACGTTAAAATTCGATTGATGATGTAAAAAATGTGTGTAATGACATATTTCTTTAGAGAAAATAGAATGCAGCACGTGCATATAGCAGATGGTATTAGATTTAAGAAGAGTTATTGTGTTTTATAAATGAAATGTATTTTCATGTTCATTGTCATATATGCGTGTTTTATTTTGACATGTATATTCACACTCATTACCATATAGTTCAGAGTAGGGAATAAAATGAATACTGTAGTGGTTATGCTTTGCTCTTTGCCCATTCGATTTGGATTCACTCTGACCAATTTGTCTCTACTGCAATTAGTAGTGTATAAAAAATTATGGTTTTCATATAGAACATTGCAAACTAACCAAATCTTGCTCTTGTTTCTATCTACATTATTCTATATGGTAAAAGGGTGGATTTACAAAGATCAGATTGAAATTGTAGGGAGAACCTACGTACCAAAAAATCAACAAACTACATATCTGCTCAAGGTCGAAAACCCAAAATCTCATTGTATATCTAATCTCGCCAAACTATTTATCTATTCCTCGTTGGATGTCTAATCTTACCAAACTAGATATCTACAACTATTAGATCCAGTTATTTTGAATAGCTATTGATTCTCACTTTTTGTAAACTATATGATCCCGAGTTAGACATCTCCTTTATAGATTCAAAGAAGAATCTTATGATTATTGTAGGTAAAGGAACGTGATGATAACTGTTATTTTTCTGTTTTCTACATTGGTCATATGAAATATTTTCATTACAAATTATCAAAAAGTATGTCTCGCAGTACAATAGTCATTATAGTTTTAATTCATAAAGATATTTTTTTTAATGCTTAAAATTCTCTCATCCTTAGGTTGTTCTCATGCACACATATTTTTACATCCATTAAAATGGAATAAAATGATCGCTTTTGTACATTATTCCACATCACCAAATTGGCAGTGCGGTTGCTCTACCTCCAAGTATTCATCATGGGTGAATTAAGGAGACAACAAATTTAATTGCATGATAGGTGTTATATTCAAGTACAAGCACTATGATTCGTTTAGAAAAACTATTGAACGCAAGGAATCAATGCCTTCATGAAAATTTCATGGAATCTAAAAACAATTATCTTGTGATATTGACAATACATCTACACCTTAGGACATACTTAAACCATGACTGTTTATCATCCTCCATCTTATTTAAACTAATTGGTTCAGCATCCCTTCCAGGGTTGTGGCCCAAAGTAGTCAACTAGCCTTCTCATATGCATACTCAAAAGCACACAAAATATTTCTTATCCAAATACCAATAAATAAGCTTCAAGGCAAGTTGAAAGAAAGCATTGAAATTAAATACTTAAAGTCTATGGTTCTAGTTTAGAAACATGCTCACGGGATCAATTTAATATTCATAAAGGTACCTAGATTACCAAAGAGATAATTTCTTGACTGGGTTGGAGGTGAGACTAGTCAGAGCATTGAGAGAGAAAGATATAATGATATCGACCAGAGATGGGTTGAACAAAGAGAGGGATGCATATTAGGCAGAGCGATATAGTTTTCAATTTGAGAGGGAAAAGTTGTAGACTAAGCTATATATGCTATAGTTAGAGAGATATGGACTATAGATATAGCTCCCAGAAGCTCAAGACAATGACAGTCGATAAAAACCAAAACCAAATAAAAACCAGAAGGAATAAAAAATTAAAAAACACAGACCCCAAGAAACACCCACTAATTTCCTAATATACTGGGGCCTTTCACAGCCTACCACTCATAACTGAAAACAGTTAGCTACTCCCAAAAAGAAAAAAAACTAACTTTAATTATCACCTTGGCAAGATTAGTGTCTAGGGAATCAATGTTAACATTAATGTTTCTAGTAGATTTATCTAATGCACTAGCATCAACCTCAATAGAACTCTTGCGCTTGGCATGCTTCCTTTCAAGATCCTATTACAAAACCTGCATCGATACAACAATCTTGTTTGCCATTTCCCTTTTGAACGAAACATTTTTCTCTATTTTTTTCATCAAAACATCTTGCTTAGCGTCGAGATCAGTTACAAACGTCTCCATACACTAGCTTCAGTCATACGAGTGTTAACATCACATTGATATATAATTAAACATGTGCACATTAAATAGTCATTTATTGTATCTAAATGGCAACTTTTTATAACATTTAATTAAATCACATTTTTACACACGTATCAATTAAACTGTTGTAGTATTTGTTAATAAATCTCATTAGGTTATTAAATCGTTCACAATTATGTTAAATTTGACATAAATGTTCATTTTATTATTTTCCTTAGATATTTGTCCCATTTAATTAAAGTAGTATAACACATTTGTTGGTATTAAATGACAAAGTGGCATCTACTTTAAATATTTCTAAACGCAATAAACATAATGATTTTCTACAAATAATTATTCAATACAAGATATATACATATATAGGAAAATCACCACTCAAATATATTGCGATATACAATAAAATAATATTTTTCATCAGCCTATGGATGGTGGCTATATAACCTTCTGGTGCTAGTGGCGCCCGTGTGATGGAGGAATGTATATGTGATGTTAATAAAATTGATTAACTCCTAGAGCTACTTCGTGTGTGTATTCATTGAACAAGGCCTCTGAGAAACATTGCCTCGATCCTAGCACTCATGTATAGAAATCTATTGGTGATATCTCTTAGCTTGCATGCACTCCACCTCAGTCTATAGGGACTCCAAGTGAGAGTAGTCTACCACACACTCATTATACGCTTGTCTATGTTTTGTGACAAGCTCAAAGATGTTCATGTTTCATCTTTAACCACTCCGAGGCATATAGCTAGCCCTTATTGATCATTGAATATATCTTGATATTTCACCTATTTTTTGGCACATCAGAAGCCTCTAAGTACGTGAAATTTGACTAAATATTTATAAGATCTTTTACAAATGGAAATAATAATATCTCACGAATCAAAAATATTATTGAAGTAATCTCTTCACCCTAAGTTTCTTTTCAGCGTTCTAGAGGTCCGTGTAAGATTTTGTGTTCATACATGCACAAAAGCCAGCTTACTTTAAATAGTAGCCCTACCATTTTTAAACCTTACTGAAAAGAAATAATTTTTTTGTGTGATACAAGATTGCTCTTACATATTGTATTCTTCAGAATAAACTTATTTAATATGATAAAATAAAAATATCCATAGATGGGTCCTTGGTGCAAGGCCTAATGAGGTGACCATATAATCTCACAACTGAGGTAAACAAGAAAACCTTACGAATCAAAACCATACTCCAAAAGAGAGAAAAATGAAAACTAGCTTGCATATTTGAAGGATTAAAGGACTGAACATGACCCCTCGATGTGTATATTTATCAAAAATATATAGTATATCTCCTGACATGAGAAATATTGAGAGGGACTGACCCCTCCACATAAATAAGTAGCTCATATTCCAATAATGAGGGCCTGCAGACATAAAATGATCAGCTACATATAAATAATATATATCCCCTTATTAGAAAATACATCGATTAAAGATTGTAAAAGTCATCCCTGTGATCTAGATGAATAAGAAATTCAAATCCAAATGTATGTTTTTAATGCCACTTTAATTTGTTGTATTCGATAAATATGTAACCTCAAAAATAGAAAGTATATGCCCAATCAAAGAAGTAAACCAAGAGAGGGTAAAATAGAAACTAAATCTAGAGACAATAAATATGTGATGATACAACTACCATCAAAATGATAATTCAAATACTCTAGTGTATCTTTGAAATATACAATATAAGACTCCACAAATAAATATGATGCTTGATAGATAGGCATTTAACTTTGCTATATTTGGAAGATAAAAAATGTTGTATTCTACTAAATCAATAGGATACATAGATGTAGCGACTCGTTTCTCATTATGAGAAACATAAGACGATTATATGATCCTTGTAAGAGGATAAGAACTGGGGGAGAAGTCTTTGTGTTATCAAAATATGCAAGACTTGCAATATATTTAATATCTTCTAAAACATGATTGGAAAGGGGTGTACTATTAACATCATTAATTGGTATGACGAATTCCATGGTATGATATGTTAGGACCCAAAATTGTACCTCCACAACCTTATTAACATAGTTTATCTCCCCTAAAATTCCAAGGTATTAGCTTCAAGAAGGTTTAAAAGGGGATCTCATCAACAATTTGAGAATGATCGAAGACCTAGAACAAGAGCTAGTAATTACTCATACTCTTCAAACGCGTCTCACAAATAGGAATGACTTCTTAGAGGTCTACTTATTAGGTTTTTACATAAAAAATAATGTATTATGGCTATAATAATCTATAACTACACCTAGGTATACACTTGTCCTATAATTATGAATGGGTCAAAATAAAATAGCTACTTATAGTGTCATAAATTGTTCTGCTTAATTGTGAGTCCAGTTTCATATTCCCCTTACAACTTATTTAGTGTCCAATCACTTACACATTTTTAGGACCATTGTTAGGATTGCTAGGATAATCGGCAACATCAAGTCATCATCAAATGTTCACTAATTATGATCCATCACTATGAAAGGTTAAAGGAATGATGGAGGATGATTTAATACATAAGTATGATTTAACGTCCTTGAAACTTTGAAAAATTCGTGCAGATATATAGTTACAGTAATGTACATTGTGAATCCTTTACTACACTATTCAAAAGTGTAGTTCTTCATTTATAGCTTAGAATTTAAAACTTAGTTCCGTAGAATGCTGCACAAAAATTTCCAAACCAAGAAATTAGTTCAATGACCAACCCTTTGACAGAAAATGCAGTAGTTTATATAAATATATAACCATGCCCTAGAGTCTAATAACTTGCAAGACATTCACTATTGTAAAAATATAAAATATTTTGGGAACCCAAAGAACCATACTCACTCTCCTTGATTCTTTGGCATTGTCATCCCAAAAATTCATGAACTGCCTATAAAATATCCTTCTCTTAGTAACACCATTAGATATAGCATGAAACAACACGAAGAAGCCCAAAATGTTACTACAAATGAAATTTAGGCATGTATTGAGTGTATTATGATATTAAATAGTAACTATAACATTAACTATGGAACTCTCATTTTTCTTTCATTTTTCTCCCATTATCTCTACCCTCTGGTTAATATATACATTTTAAGTGCAAACATGTTAAATTAAGTAATTGAAGGCATCGTGGGCATATAAATAACAATTGGGACCTTCTTAAATAGAAAGTAGAGTTTACTTTTTCTTTGGATCACTACTATTCATTCGATATATTTTTCTACAGTTTAGAGCTTGTTACATTTACCCTTCACTTGCTATATGAGAGTTTTTTAATTTTTTCCTAGGTCTTGTTGGATTGTCAAAACAATGGTGAACGTTTGAACTATGTTGCACTTTTCACATGGTTCATGAACTCATCAAACGTATTTGATTTAAAATTTAACCACTTCCTCCTTCATCCATTTTTGTTTTATTTTTCTAGTATTTGATAAGTTTTGCAACCTATTAACACACCGACCCCCACTAACACCAAAAATGGTGGAAATGGTTATCACCAACCTAAAAATACAAATCTGGAACAATGTCAAGTTGTTTGTTCTACTTGAGATGTACGTGTAATTTGAGGAGTGAGAGAATCTTGGCCTATAAGATAAGCCCCACGGGGCAATTTAAAACCTTGGGAAATTGAGCTCATATGATTACAAGTCGATTCAATGTACCACCAAAATATGTTTTCATGCATACATTATTTATAAACTAGTAAATTGGATTGAATTTTGAAAAAATGTCACCATGAAATTTTTTAAATAAATTCAAAGCAAAATTAACCGTCGCACCAAAACATTAATTAATTCCCAACAAATAATTATTAAAACCATCGAACATTCATTAAAATGATCTTAAAATATAAAGCGATGTCGTGCATATAGTTTGTATACCAATATATGTATAGAGATATTTAAGGTTAGTTATAAAAAATTTTATAGGGTATTTTCAAGACCCACATAAAACCTTGAATTTATAGTCACTATTTTAAAATTTGGTGAGGCACCCTTACACCTTTAACACATCCTATCTATGTAATTGAAATTTTATTTTTGTACAAAAAAATATGGTCAGTAAAAATGCATGTCCATTTTGAGGTGCCCATATATAAACAAATAAATCTCAAAACGGAGGTAAATGAGAAAATCTTACGAATCAAAAACACACTCCAAAAGAGAGAAACATGAAAACTATATTGCATATTTGAGGGATTAAACGACTGAACATGACCCCTCAATGTGTATATTCCAATGATGAGAGCTTACAGACATAAATAAGTAGCTCATATTCCAATGATGAGAGCTTACAGACATAAAATGATCAGCTACATATAAATAATTTGTGTCCCTTTATTAGGAAATACATCCATTAAAGATTGTAAAAGTCATCCCTGTTATCTAGATGAATAAGAAATTCAAATCCAAATGTATGTTTTTAATGCCACTTTAATTTCGTTGTGTTGGATAAATGTGTAACCTCAAAAATATAAAGTATATGCCCAATCAAAGAAGTAAACCAAGAGAGGGTAAAATCGAAACTAAATCTAGAGACAATAAATGCATGATGGTACAACTACCATCAAAATGATAACTCAAATACTCTAGTGTATCTTTGAAATATAAAATATAAGACTCCACAAATAAATACAATTCTTGATAGATAGGCATTTAACTTTGCTATATTTGGAAGATAAAAATTGCTGTATTCTACTAAATCAATAGGATACATAGATGTAGCGACACATTTCTCATTAGGGGAAATGTAAGGCAATTATATGATCCTTATAAGAGGATAAGAACCGACGGAGAAGTCGTTGTGTTATCAAAATATGCAAGACTTGCAATCTATTTAATATCCTCTAGCACATGATTGGAAATGGGTGTACTATGTTACATCATTAATTGGTATGATGAAATCCATAGTATGATATTTTAGGACCCAAAATTGTACCTCCACAATCTTATTAACATAGTTTATCTCCCCTAAAATGCTAAGGTATTATCTTCAAGAAGGTTTAAAATGGGATCTCATCAATAATTTGAGAATGGTCGAAGACCTAGAACAAGAGCTAGTAATCACTCATACTCTTCAAATGCGTCTCACAAATGGGAATGAGTTCTTAGAGGTCTAATTATTAGGTTTTTACATAAAAAATAATGTATTATGGCTATAATAATCTATAACTACACCTAGATATACACTTGTCCTATAATTATCAATGGGTCAAGATAAACTAGCTACTTATAGCGTCATAAATTGTACTTCTTACTTGTGAGTCCAATTTCATATTCCCCTTAGCACTCATTTAGTGTCCACTCACCTACACATTTTTAGGACCATTGTTAGGATTGCTAGTATAATTGCCAACATCAAGTTGTAATCAAATGTTCACTAATTATGATCCATCATTATGAAAGGTTAAAGGAATGATGGAGGATGATTTAATACATTACTATGATTTAACTTTCTTGAAACTTTCAAAAATTCATGCAGATATATAGTTATAGTAATGTACATTATGAATCCTTTACTACACTATTCAAAAGTGTATTCGTTCATTTATAGCTTAGAATTTAAAACTTGGTTCCATAGAATGTTGGACAAACATTATGAAATCAAGATATTAATTCAATGACCAACCCTTTTGAGAAAAAATGTAGTAGTTTATATAAAAATATAACCATGCCCTAGAGTCTAATAACTTGCAAGACATTCACTATTGTGAAATTCAAAAATATTTTGAGAACCCAAAGAACCTTACTTACTGTCCTTGATTCTTTGGCATTAGCATCCCAAAAGTTCATGAACTACCTATAAATTATCCTTCTATTAGTTACGCCATTAGATATAGCATGAAACAACACGAAGAAGCCCAAAATGTTACTACAAATGCAATTTAGGCATGTCTTGAGTGTATTATGATTTTTAAAAGTAACTATAACATTAACTATGGAACTCTCATTTTTCATTCATTTTGCTACTTATATCTCTACCCTCTGGTTCATCTATACCTTTTTAAGTGCAAACATGTTAGATTAAGTAATTCAAGGAATCGTGGGCATATAAATAACATTTGGGACCTTCTTAAATAGAAAGTAGAGTTTACTTTTGTTTTGGATCACTACTATTCATTGGATATATTTTTCTACAATTTAGAGCTTGTTACATTTACCCTTCACTTGCTATATGATAGTTTTTCAATTTTTTCTCAGGTCTTGTCGGATTGTTAAAACAATGGTGAACTTTTGAACTATGTTGCACTTTTCACATGGTTCATGAACTCATCAACCGTATGTGATTTAAAACTTAACCACTTCCTCCTTCATCCATTTTCATTTTATTTGTCTAGTATTTTGATAAGTTTGGCAACCTATTAACACAGCGACACCCACTAACGCCAAAAATCGTTGAAATGGTTGTCACCGGCCTAAAAATACAAATCTGGAACAATGTCAAGCTATTTGCTCTACAAGATGTATGTGTAATTTGAGGAGTGAGAGAATTTTGGCCTATAAGATAATTGGGCAATTTAAAACATTGGCAAATTGAGCTCATATGATTACAAGTCGATTCAATGTCCCACCAAAATTCATGAACTGCCTATAAAATATCCTTCTCTTAGTAACACCATTAGATATAGCATGAAACAACACGAAGAAGCCCAAAATGTTACTACAAATGAAATGTAGGCATGTATTGAATGTATTATGATATTAAATAGTAACTATAACATTAACTATGGAACTCTCATTTTTCATTCATTTTTCTCCTATTATCTCTACCCTCTGGTTAATATATACATTTTAAGTGCAAACATGTTAAATTAAGTAATTGAAGGCATCGTGGGCATATAAATAACAATTGGGACCTTCTTAAATAGAAAGTAGAGTTTACTTTTGCTTTGGATCACTACTATTCATTGGATATATTTTTCTACAGTTTAGAGCTTGTTACATTTACCCTTCACTGCTATATGAGAGTTTTTAAATTTTTTCCCAGGTCTTGTCGGATTGTCAAAACAATGGTGAACGATTGAACTATGTTGCACTTTTCACATGGTTCATGAACTCATCAAACGTATTTGATTTAAAATTTAACCACTTCCTCCTTCATCCATTTTTGTTTTGTTTTTCTAGTATTTTGATAAGTTTTGCAACCTATTAACACACCGACCCCCACTAACACCAAAAATGGTGGAAATGGTTATCACCAACCTAAAAATACAAATCTGGAACAATGTCAAGTTGTTTGTTCTACTTGAGATGTACGTGTAATTTGAGGAGTGAGAGAATCTTGGCCTATAAGATAAGCCCCACGGGGCAATTTAAAACCTTGGCAAATTGAGCTCATATGATTACAAGTCGATTCAATGTCCCACCAAAATATGTTTTCATGCATACATTATTTATAAACTAGTAAATTGGATTGAATTTTGAAAAAATGTCACCATGAAAATTTTTAAATAAATTCAAAGCAAAATTAACCGTCCCACCAAAACATTAATTAATTCCCAACAAATAATTATTAAAACCATCGAACATTCCTTAAAATAATCTTAAAATATAAAGCGATGTCGTGCATATAGTTTGTATACCAATATATGTATAGAGATATTTAAGGTTAGTTATAAAAAAATTTATAGGGTATTTTCAAGACCCACATAAAACCTTGAATTTATAGTCACTATTTTAAAATTTGGTGAGGCACTCTTACACCTTTAACACATCTTATCTATGTAATTGAAATTTTATTTTTGTACAAAAACATATGGTCAGTAAAAAATGCATGTCCATTTTGAGGTGCCCATATATAAACAAATAAATCTCACAACTGAGGTAAATGAGAAAACCTTACAAATCAAAACCACACTCCAAAAGAGAGAAAAATGAAAACTATATTGCATATTTGAGGGATTAAAGGACTGAACATGACCCCTCAATGTGTATATTTATCAAAAATATATAGCATATCTCCTGAAATGAGAAATATTGCGAGCCAATGACACCTCCACGTAAATAAGTAGCTCATATTCCAATGATGAGAGCCTACAGAAATAAAATGATCAGCTACATATAAATAATATGCATCCCCTTATTAGGAAATACATCAATTAAAGATTGTAAATGTCATCCCTATGATCTAGATGAATAAGAAATTCAAATCCAAATATATGTTTTTAATGCCACTTTAATTTTGTTGTGTTGGATAAATATGTAACCTCAAAAATAGAAAGTATATGCCGAATCAAAGAAGTAAATCAAGAGAGGGTAAAATCGAAACTAAATCAAGAGATAATAAATATATGATGATACAACTATCATAAAAATGATAACTCAAATACTCTAGTGTATCTTTGAAACATACAATATAAGACTCCACAAATAAATATGATTCTTGATAGATAGGCATTTAACTTCGCTATATTTGGAAGATAAAAAATGTTGTATTCTACTAAATCAATAGGATACATAGATGTAGCGACACGTTTCTCATTAGGAGAAATGTAAGATGATTATATGATCCTTATAAGAGGATAAGAACCGGGGGAGAAGTCGTTGCGTTATCAAAATATGCAAGACTTGCAATATGTTTAATATCCTCTAAAACATGATTGGAAAGGGGTGTACTATTAACATAATTGACGAACTCCATAGTATGATATCTTAGGACCCAAAATTGCACCTCCACAATCTTATTAACATATTTTATCTCCCCTAAAATTCCAAGGTATTATCTTCAAGAAGGTTTAAAATGGGATCTCATCAACAATTGGAGAATGGTTGAAGACCTAGAACAAGAGCTAGTAATCACTCTTACTCTTCAAACGCGTCTCACAAATGGGAATGAGTTCTTAGAGGTCTACTTATTAGGTTTTTACATAAAAAATAAAGTATTATGGCTATAATAATCTATAACTACACCTAGATATACACTTATCCTATAATTATCAATGGGTCAAGATAAACTAGCTACTTATAGTGTCATAAATTGTACTACTTAATTGTGATTCCAATTTCATATTCCCCTTAGCACTCATTTAGTGTCCACTCACCTACACATTTTTAGGACCATTGTTAGGATTGCTAGTATAATCAGAAACATCAAGTCATCATCAAATGTTCACTAATTTTGAAAAAAAAATTCGTATTTTTGAATTTTTTAAATTTTTTTCTGTATTTTTGTATTTTTTTGTATTTTTAAATTTTTTGATTTTTCTGTATTTTTGAATTGGGATACTCTGAAGAGCAATGTGTAAAACCTGTGAAGGTGCATGCTGTTGATAGGATCCTCCAAAGGTTCACCCTCTATATTTGAGAGATGATATGCACCAGATCCATATGCTGGTGTGATGATGTAAGGACCAAGCTAGTTTGGTTCGAACTTGCCCTTCTTCTCTCTGTCTTGCTGATTTTTAGGATTTTCTCTAAGAACTAAGTTACCCACCTCAAATGTGCAAGGCTTCACTTTATGATTGTAGCTATGACTCATTCATTGTTGATAAGCCTTGAGATGATTAAAAGTAGTTTGTCTTCGTTCATCCAATAGTTCAAGTTCTTGTAAGCGAGAGACCCTATAGTCTTCATCACTGATAATGTTTTGCAAAGAGACTCGTAAGGAGGGTAAATTGACCTCAATAGGAAAGATAGCTTCAGCGTCGTAGACAAGTGAATAGGGTGTAACTCTTATATATGTGCGGACACTTGTGCGGTAGGCCCAAAGTGCAGGATTAAGTTGGATATGCCAATTACGACCAGCGTCGTCGACTGTCTTTTTTAAGATTTTAAGGATTTTTTTATTAGACGCCTCAGCTTGACCGTTACCTTTGAGGTAATATGGTGTGGAGAAATGATGGGTAATATGGAAGTGGTCACAGAGTTCATGAACATCCTAATTTTTGAAGGGACGCTCATTATCGGTGATGATGGAAATAGGAATACCGTATCGACAAATGATATAGTTGAGAATGAATGTAGCAATTTGTTTTCTAGTAACTTTCGTGAGAGGCACGACTTCGATCCATTTTGTGAAATACTCTATGGTAGTGATAATGAATTTATGACCATTGGAAGAAGGAGGGTGAATCTTGCCTATGAGATCGAGTCCCCACTGACAAAAGGGCCAAGGAGACGCAATTGGTTGAAGTTCTTATGCTGGCGCATGTATGAGGTCTCCATGAATTTGACATTGCTTACTTTTCTTGACAAACTGATATGAGTCTTTTTCCATGTTGGGCCAGTAATATCCAGTCCTGATGAGTTTCTTGGCTAAGGTAGGACCACTAGAATGTGGACCACATATCCCTTCATGTACTTCATGTAATGCAATCTGAGCTTCATCGGTTTCTAAACATTGAAGAAGAGTGCCATCTAGACCTCGACGGTATAGGATATCGGCTAAAATGATGTATCGAGAAGATTGGTGAATGAAAGTGCGATGTTGGTTATTGGATAGGTCAGGAGGAAGGGTATTGTCACGAAGGTATGTGAAAACGGAACCATATAACTGGGACTCAAGACCAACAACACATATCATCTCAGTAGGAGTGATTTCATATGAGGGAACCAAAAGGTCATCCACCAAGAACTCATAGCGGGTCTCATTCAGTGGTAGATCGATTAGTGAAGCAATTGTAGCCATAGCATCCGCGACTCGATTCTGCTCTCGGGGTATCTGCTCAAAGTCTATCTTCGTGAAATGTTGTTTCAAGTCATCCACCATTATTTTGTAAGGAATTAATTTCTCATCCTTTGTTTGGTAGTCATCAGTTGCTTGATGAATTACAAGTTGAGAGTCCCCATAAACATGAAGTTCCTGGATCTTCCATTGAACTGCAATCCATAATCCAGTTGTTAATGCCTCATATTTTTCTATGTTATTAGTGCAGGGAAAGGATAATCAATATGATTTTGGTATAGAATCCCCTTGAGGAGTTATGAAAAGGATGCCAGCTCCTGCCCCATGTTGTGTGTATGAGCCGTCAAAGTATAGTTGCCAAGGTTTTGCATGTGACACTGTTAAAATGGATTCATTTGGAAATTCTGAAATTAGAGGAACATCATTTATCATGGGAGCATCTACTAACTGATCTATGATAGCTTGTCCTTTTATTGCTTTTCTGTCCACATATTCAATGTCGAATTCACTCAGGAGAATCACCCATTTGGCTAATCGCCTAGTAAGCGTTGCTTTATTGAGAAGGTATTTCAATGGATCGATTCTTGCAACCAACTTAGTTTGATGAGTTAGCATGTAATGTCATAATTTTTGCGAAGCAAAGACCACAACGAGACATGCACACTCAATTGATGTGTATTTTAGCTCATATCCCACCAATGTGTGACTGATATAGTATACTGCCTTTTTTTTGCCCTCAGCAACTTGTTGTGCTAAGAGTGCCCACAGTGTTGTTGAAGTAGCTGATATGTAGAGTAATAAAGGTTGATCTGGAACTGGTGGCATCAATACTGGTGGATTCAGAAGATAATCTTTAAGTTCTTGGAAAGCTTGTTGACAATTATCATTCCATTTGAATTTGATGTTTTTATGTAGCAAGTGCTGAAAAGGATTACATTTATTTGCAAGTTGTGCTATGAATCTTTGTATGGATTGAAGTCTCCCTTTCAAAGATTGAAGTTGACTGATATTTCTTGGTGGTTGCATCTCTAGGATGGCCTTGACTTTTGCTAGATCAGCTTTGATTCCTCTTTTTGAGATAATGAATCCCAGGAGCTTCTCGGAGGTTACTCCAAAGACACATTTCTTGGGGTTTAATCTTACTTTATACTTTTCCAATTGATCAAATATGACATAAAGTATTTCCAAATGTGTATTTCTATCTATTGATTTACCCAAGAGGTCATCAACATAATCTGCGATAGTAATGTGCATGAGATCATGAAAGATAGTAGTCATGGCTCTTTGATATGCAGTGCTTGCATTTTTTAGCCCAAAGGGCATGACATTCCAGCAGAAGGATCCCCAAGGACAAGTAAATGCCATTTTGTGCTAATCCTCAGATGCTATTTTTCTTTGATTGTAACCAGAGAATCCATCCATCAAAGATAACATCGCATGACCTGCTGTGAGATCGACAATCAAGTCAATATTTGGTAATGGAAAATCATCCTTAGGAAAAGCTTTGTTAATGTCTCTAAAATTTGTACATATTTTGATACTACGATCTGTTTTACTGATAGGCACTAAGTTGGAGATCCACTCGTGATAATCAATTGGGTGTATGAATCCAACATCCAATAATTTCTCAAGCTCTGCTTTGACTAATAATGCCACTTGTGGATGCATCTTTCTTAATTTATGTTTCACTAGTTTTGCCCCCGGTTTAACTGTCAAATGATGCATTACCAAATCCGGATCCAATCCAGGCATATCAGCATATGACCATGCAAAGTTGATTTGTTGTTCTGTGAAGAAACTTATGAACTTTGACCTTTCTAACTTTGTCAAAGATTGAGCCAGGAATATGTTGTGTGGAACTTCTTCTATGTCATTGTTTGTTTTGATTGTCTCCTCTACCAACATGGACGACTTTTCTTCATATGATGTTGGGAGGATGTTGAGCCTTCCATCTTTGGGTGCCTCAGAGAGGTTTTCGCCCTCAAATATGTCCTTTCTTTTTACTTTTTTGGGGTCAGACAGTGCCACCATGTGGTTTTCGCCATAAGACCCTTGATTTGTTTTTATTTTTTATATTTTTGTGATTGGAAGGCCTGACACCCTCACCAAAATATGCCACATCGTTGAGTTCTATAGTGTATCCCGCTTTATGGTCCCCAGGGGGAAGATCATCTCGTCTGCCAAGATAGTCAATAAAAGCTACATCATTTTGGAATGTGTCAGACTGTGTAGGACCTTCATGGTCCCAGTCAATAGGTTGGCAGTGAATAAGGGGAAGGCCTTTGATGTCTTCGAAGTTAGCGGGGCTAAGAGTGAAGATGCAGTTATATTCAGGTATGTCGAGGTAATAATCGAGGTCATCGTTGGCACTCTCCTCATCAGTCTCGATCATGAACGAATCCAAATTATCATCAATAGTAGCACATTCTGGGACAGGTGTTCTCATTCTATGTGATTTCGACCTGGAACCTAGAGGCAAGGACTGTTTGGGATCCTCTGAGATTGTTTCTTGACCAAATTTGAATTTTCTATAAAATTCCTCTTCTTCTGTGGGTTCACTTGGTTCTCTAAATGTCCCGGTGAGCTCATAGTCACTGGAGGATTTGTCTGAACCCCATTCCCATTCATTGTAGTCTATGGAATAGCGATTCTCTTGTTGAATTTTGGTAGCTTTGATTTGTAATGCTTCTTCTGTCTCTTCAGTGTGGACCTTGGAAGTCACGAAACCAAGTCCCTTCGAGCGTTCCTTTTTTAATGTCAATTCAGGTTGTAAAGGTTCAATGATGCCTTCCTTTCTTAAGCCAAGAGGGCTTTTGCCATCATACCCAAATTTTTGTAGGATCTTGAACCCTTTGCCATACTTTTCACATGGTATGCTGATGTGATGTTGTGTATCATTTTCAGGGTCTTTGTAAAGCATTTTGTATAAGTCTTCCTCTTCCATCTCACCCCATTTTTGGAAGATTGTAGGATCCCATTTAAGTGTAATGATAGCTATCCGCTTAGTAGGATGTGGTCGTCCATATTCTTTTGGTGAACTCATGACTTGTTGTAAGTACATGGTTTGATTCAAAGTGTATTCACCCATGCCTTTGTCTTGGAATTTGCCTTTAAGCTCACCTTGTTTTGATGTTGAAGGTTTTAATGATTCAGGATCAACATATGCAGAAGAAGGAACAACTTCCCTCTTACTTGGAATGATTGTCTCAGTTTTTGGTCTCAAGTTATTGCAGTACATGAATGGATTAGGATCTTCATTAACTATTATTTCAACTCCATTGTGAGTAAACTTAATGCATTGGTGGTATGTAGATGGGACTACCCTCATTTCATGAATCCAAGGATGTCCTAGTAAGATGTTGTATGTGAGATCTAGGTCTAGGACTTGACAAACCACATCCTTCGTAACTGGCCCAACTCTGAGAGGTAAGGTGATTGTGCCTTTGGATGAACGATGTTCGTCATCATATGCCTTGATGGTAATTTTGTTTGTAGAATTCACAGCTCTATTAGAATATCCCAATTGTTTAATAGTGCTCAATGTACAAATGTTGAGACTAGCTCCTCCATCTATCAGGACTCGTTTTATTTGATGTTTGTGTATGAAGGCTTCAATGTGTATAGGTGCATTATGTGGTTGACTTATGGAGGCGTCATCAGCTTCTGTGAATGTAAGGGAGTGTGGAATGGACAGGTATCCCACCATGGCTTGAAACTGGTCCACATTCAAATCAGTAGGGACAGAAGTGTCTCTCAAGATTTTGTCAAGAATGGCTTTATGTGCAGGGGATATGCGTAAGAGCTCAAGGATGGAGATGAGCGCGGGTGTCTTCCCCAATTTTTCTACAAGGTCATACTCAGGCTTGGTTGATGAAGAAGTGGTGTGTTTAGTGGGAGCACCTTGCAAAGTGAATTTACCTTGATGAGTTGTGACATTACATTTAGAGGTAGGTTCGGAAGAAGATCCAATGCCTTTTAGGACAAAATTGGGTCTTTGGGTAGAATTCTCAGGCGTTTTGTCCTTGACGATAATGGTAGAGACATAATTGTCCATTGAAATGTGATTGATGGTTGAATCATAATTGTAGGATGCTCTGGTATAGTTGGTTTGGTCATCTGTGGCTTTAGATTTTCCTTTGTCATGCTTTGGGAATGGTTCCTTAAACATCTCATGTTCTTGATTGGATGATTGTCCTTCAATCTCGATGTCACCTCTATCAATAAGATCTTGTATGATGTTCTTCAGTCGATGGCAATTTCTTGTCTTATGACCTTTGCTCTTATGAAATTCACAATAATCATCATCATTACACCAATTTGGTTTGACCTTTGGCTCATATGGAGGAAAATTTGGAATTGTGATTATCTTGTTTGCCACTAGCTTTTTGAAAATGGACTCAAGTGGTTCTCCCAATGGGGTGTACTTCCTTCATGACTTTGAAGTTGTTTGAGTATTCACTTGATTGTTTGTAGAGCTTGATCTAGAAAAGATGATTTTAGGTTGCACTGTATTGGCATCCACAACACCATCATTGACTATGTTCTTGTTTTTATTCCAAAATCTTGGCTTATCTTTTCCTTTATAGTCATCTTTGTTTTCCTTGAATATCTTAATGACTCCTTGTTCAATTAGGACCTTCTCTATTGCTAAGCCTTTTTCAATGGCGTCCTTAAAGGTGGACAAACAAGCTTTTCTTAGGTCATAACCAATGTCTTTGTTAACATTTTGGGTGAACATCTCTACCATTTTTTTTTGTGGAATTTCACAAGACCATCTACTGGCTAGATTCCTCCATCTTTGTAAAAATGATGAAAAAGACTCTCCATCCCTTTGCTTGGTGTTGCACAAAGTAGTGACTGATATGTCAATCTCTATGTTGTATGAGAAATGTTGGATAAATGCCTCTGCTAAGTCACCCGATGACTTAATTCCAGGTGGAAGTTGGGAGAACCATTCCATAGCTTGATCACCTAAGCTTTGTGGGAATAATCTCATCAAATATGTCTCTTCTGCTGCTAATTCAATGCACGCTGTGAAAAACTATCTTATGTGTGCCTTAGGATCCCCTTTTCCTCTGTACTTATAAAACTTAGGTGTCACAAAGTGTGTAGGAAATGGAGGCATTGGAATGCTTTTGTCAAACAGATAGGGACATATGTCTCTCATTGTGTAAGTTGTCTTCAATGTATTTATGTCCTCCATTTTCTTTTGTAAATCCTTGATTTGTTGTTCCAAATTTCTCTTTGGTGGAGATCGACTTCTTGGACCATACCCCATGCTTGAACAACTGGGTGGAGGAGCATGTTGCATATACGGATGATATTGATCATACACATGTTCATATGGAGGAGGTCTATAATGATGATGCGTATACGGACCACTTAGTATAGAGTCATGTTGAGGAACAAAATATATGCTTTGTCCATGTATACCATACTTTATAGGAATGTCATGAGTTTGTTCTAGTGTGTTGGCCCCAAATTCGACGCGGGGTTTCCTTGTGTCCAAATTTGGAGCATGCCTTTGGATATCCAATTCCTCTGGTGGTTGATCCTGAGCTTTGGCATATTTTTCTGCATAAGACTTCCATAATGGTTTGCGAAGGTGAGTATCATATGCTTGACCATGTGTGTATGGGACCTCTGGTTTTGAAACAAAGATGATGGTGATTCAGACACCATATGTGGTCCTCTATTGCCTCCACTATTAGGCCTCCTTTGATCCATGTTGGAGTGAGTTTGTTGCAAAGGTCTATGTTCCATTATTTGAGACATGTCAAAATCATGAGGGATCTTGGCTCCACTTTGTGCCATCACTTATAGAAAGTATTATCTATCTCTCCTCATTATTTCTTCAACCAATCGATTGAAATGGGGATTCATAATGGTGTCTTCCACTTCTTCGGAATGTACAAAAATATTGTCCATATTGTCATTGTGTGTACCATTGTTGTTTGTAGTGTCCCTATTCTCAACATTTGGAATGTTTCTATAGGCATCCATGTCAGGTAATGTGATATGATCAATATTGAAAAAGACACCATTATGATCAGTATTGAAAAAGACACAATTGTCATACTCATAGACACTCATGTTTGCGGACTCTTGAGCCTCTTTAGTTTCTCTCCTAGATATTTGGGAACGGGTTTCAACCATGAACTAGGTATTGACCAAGATGTGTGAGACTAGATGAAAATCGACAGAGTATGGAAGACAAGGAGTTGGATGAAATGTAAATGAATCTGAGGTGTACTTGCAATGTCCAAAGTGTAAGACCAAGTATGTATGTAGTAGAGTAGGTGTGACTTCCAAAGAGATGATAGTTTCTCTTGATGAGGTAAGTTGACCTTGACTCTAAGTAAGACCAAATGAGACCCAAAGGTGACAGACCTTGATGAGGGACCACTTAGCAAAATGTTGTTGTATGTAGTGTGTTGACAAAATATGATGAGGACAAGCAGGTGACCTTTTGATTCAAGTTTAGACAAATGTGAATGTAATGTAAGGTGTAAAGAAATGATGGACTTTGTGAGACCCAAAGACAGGTTGAATGCTAGATGAAAAACCCCAAAGAGATAACCTAGGAAGCTCAATAAGTCTGAAACTGACTATTCTTGTTTGCTAAATTATGAAAGTTTTCAATCCTAAACACAGACATGCCTGTATACTTCACAGACATGTTTAAATGACATAGATGCTATTCTGTTAGACACAGACGCGTTTCTGAGATGTTGGAAATGCAAAGTGGCTCAAAAGACATAGACGTAGTTAGATGACACAGATGCTATTCTGTTAGACATACACATGTTTCTGCAAACTTTGTGTAATTTTTCCAATCTGTGAAGTTGCTTGTTGTGACCAAATCTGAATGTTTGACTATTTTTCGTGACAAAAGGACATAGTGTTGATGAGGACTCAATGTTTCCAAGTGTTTAGACTCCAAAATGACTCCAAAAAAAAAGTGTGTTGTTTGATGTAAAATTGTTTTGCATACACTTGAAGACACAAAAGACACAATGTTTTGATGTTTGGTCTTGAATGTTTGATTGTTCAAAATAAGTCAAGCACAATTCTTATGGCTAGCCAAGACAATAGTTGTTGATCCCACATGGAGTTCCCCCTAAGGCTACGCTATTCAGAGTAGATACTTAGATGCTTGACCCCACTGGCTCCACCCTTAGCACTCACTTCTTGGGGCAGCCAAGCATTAGTCCCCACAAAAACTCCTTGTGGTAAACTTTGTATCTCTACTAAGAACCGTATGTGTGTGGGCTGCTACCAAAGGTTTGACCTCCTGCCCCAACAACTAGAAGGATTTTGGCTTCTAAAACAAAAAGGTGCTAGTAAGGGCATCCGCTCGTGTGGCCATACATGTGGCACTTTCAGCTCTATAAATACAGAAGGCTCCCAACTGGTAGGGGTTACGCCCTACAAATGATCAAATAAATTTGATCAAATGTGTTTATGGGGAGACATAGTGTCGGTATGAACTAATCAACACACGTTATACATAGTTTTCACCATGAATACAATTATTTATAATGGTTTAAAAGAAGATGGCTTTTCTTTTGCTACCACTTGGGTTGTTCTCTCCTCACTAGTAGTCCTAATGACCACATGGGGAGACAGGCCCTCTAAAGATTAAACAAAAAGAGCCTATTGCTCAAGACACAAAAGACAATGGTTCAATTTTAGTGCACCAATTGAAGGGTTTTCTAATCTATGAAAACAAGGCACACAATGAAAGATCAAAAACCCTTACCAAGGTCCTGCAACAAAGATCTATTAGTAGTTTGGATTGTTTGAAATAATCACCCCTTCCTCCAAGAACACAAGTTAGGTAAATTTTAGATCCAAAAGACTTTGTGAAATAGGGGCCTTCGACAAAATGATTTTGCTTTCAAGACAAGCTGCACCAATTTCGTTAGCTAGATCTGAAGATGTTATCTCAAAATAAACCAAATCTGAAATCTGAATGACGCAAAACCGAATCAAATAAAACCCAAAATGTAACAAATTCACACAGACGTGGTTATCAGAAACACAAACACTATAAAATTTTGCAGACGCACCTAAAGCTGACACAGACGTGGTTCCAGAACACAGATGCAACTCTTGGACTCAGATGTGCCTGAAAACTCCATAGACGCAACTAGGGAACACAGACGCGACTTTCGGAATCAGTAGAAAAATAAAATACTATCGAGGACGCAGACACAATTCCAGATGTCGTAGATGCGACAGAAAATCAAAAACATGATCTGAAAGTACACAGACGTGAAAATATCAAAATGTTGTCAGAAATGTCAGATTTGAAACTTCAAAACACAAAATCTGCAACAAAAGATGTTAAATGCAAAAGGGACAAGAGTCCCACATGACGTGCCAAAATGTATACGGTGAAAAAGGATAACAACAACAACAATATTAAAAGACTAAATGAATTCAACCACAAAACCCTAGCCTAACAACAGAAAAGGTCCACCATAACATATGAAGATTATCTAAGACAATGCAAATCAAATGAAATCACAAAGATTATACCATCACATGTCCAATAGGGTTTGAATCTCCATTCTTCCTATCTCCATTGATCTTGCTTGATATATTTGCTCTCAGATTTTATGTGCACAAGAGCTCAACAAAGAACGGAGATGTGGTTGCAAGTAGGATCGCATATGAAAGTGTAAAAGGCGTGGTGTAGTCGAGTGCACAATTGAGTTAGTTAGGGTTTGATAATGAATGAAGCATCTCCTTATATAGAATACACTATATGAAATGGAGGGATAAGATTGAGAGGTGTAAAAGATAAATGGTCGGCTATGATTAGAGGGTAGGTAGAGAAAATAAGAAAATAATGAAAGGGTAGGTAGTGTATGAATTAAGAGATGAATGACATGTGTCATGGGTAGAAAAGGCTAATGAATTAATTAAATAAAGATTTATTTAATTAATAGAGGAAGTGGGATCAATTAAATAAATAAGATATTTATTTAATTTAGGAAAAGGATAATTTAAATAAATAAATGTATTTATTTAAATGAGAAATAAGGCTAGAAGAGGATAAATGAATTAATTAAATAAATAAAGATTTATTTAATTAATAGAAGAATTAGGCTAAAGTAATTAAATAAATAAAGTATTTATTTAATTAGACATGATAATTTTTGGTGTCTACATTTTGCCCCTCTTTGAGACAATGCGACTTGTCGTTTTGTTTCAAAGAAGATAATATGAACTGATACAAAGTTGCCCCAAGATGGGAATGATATGCCCCCTCAAGAGATTGGATGAAAATGTCTGAAAAAATCGTAGACAATCTCTTGAAAAGAAAGAAAGGCTAGAATGGACTGACTGGATAGAGTGACAGAGTCACGGGATAAAAAAGACTGACTCAAGATACGAGGGCTAGGGCTAGGGCTAGGGCAGTCTATAAAATATACCATGAGGGGAAAACATCCTCATTGTTATCCACACATCCAAGAGATCAGAGTGCAAAGAGAGAATAGAGCAGCAACAGTCAATAGCGATGGCATTGGTGCATAGATTCGATCACGTTCGCCGATTTCAGAGGCCAGCAGATGTAGGAGAGCCAGCGAGTACTGCAAAACCTCCTTGTACTTTGTCACATTAATTGTTGTCATTAATGCATGCTAGGTAGTGCAATAAATGTGCATTAGGATAATGTCAAAAAATGTCAAAAACGTGTAGGCACGTCTACGTTGGTGCTAGGCACATCTAGGTTGGCTAGGCATGTCTGCATTGGTGCCAGGCGCGTCTATGCTGGGAAAAGTGTCTGTGCCAAATGCGAGCATGTCTGCGTTGTGTAGGCACATTTCTGAAATGTAGGAACGTCTATGCAGGACAGGCGCGTCTGTGCAGGGCAGAGGCACGTCTGTGTATTTCAGGCACGTCTGTGCAGACCAGGCACGTTTGTGCAGTCTTTAAGTGTGTTTATGTCATGAAGGCACGTATATGTCTTCAAGGTCAAATCAGCAGTTCTGTGATGAACATACGTTGTCAATTGGATAAGCTGTTGAGAGGATACACTCAAGCAGGTCCTCTAGGGAAGACTAGGATAGATCGAGGCACTTTGTGATGAATAGGGAGTACCAAGACATAGTACTTTGTGATGAACAGGGAGTACTAAAATATGAGCAGCACTTTGTGATGAACAGGGAGTGCAAATATGAGCACCACTTTGTGATGAACAGGGAGTGCAAAAAATGTAGTACTTTGTGATGAACAAGAAGTACCACTAGGATAAATAGCAACACTTTGTGATGAACAGTGAGTGTCATTAGGATAAATAGCAACACTTTGTGATGAATAGTGAGTGTCACTAGGATAAATAGCAACACTTTGTGATGAATAGTGAGTGTCACTTTGACTGACATGAGTGATTTGCTTGACTACAGGAGTACTTACCTATGTTGGAGTCGCGGGAGAGATTCCCATCAACTCAGAGGTTACAACCAAAGTTGACATTTGAGGACAAGGCTGCCATTGAGGTTATGGGTCTGCGATTTATTATGTATGTGCCTGAGTTTTGGGTGAACATGGAGTTGCTGACTGCGCTGGCTGAGAGGTGGCATTCTGAGACATGCACATTCCATTTGTCGATGGGTGAGATGACAGTCACCTTAGAGGATGTATACAGGATATTGAGGATACCAATCGATGGGGAGTTGATACCCTACGATCGAGATGGAGACAGGGAGGCCCTCAGACGAGTGTTCTGGGATCCGAGACTAGGATCAAACATTGGTTAAAATGAGTTTTTCCTTCTCTTACAATACCGAACCAGAACTTTTAAAATAAATTTTGTGTCCCCTAAATAGAAATACACATCTTGTCATCATTTTCTTCTACTTCTCTTTATTATACTATCTTCTATCAACACGTATCTTACAGAGAGCAACCTTATAAAAAAATGGTGGATCCCTTTTAATAATGTTTTTATTCATTTTATGAGTCATTTAGTAGTAATGATTTTGATGTGTTAAATTAATACCTCGATAGATTCATCTCAATTGATTCATCCTCTACATCTCCAAAACCATCCCTTTATCAATAATTAATCAATACGATTTATGTCGCTAGTTCTAATGATGGACCAAAGAAACCTAAGATTGTTAGGTACAATCACATTGTCTATTATGATAGGAACTATAAATTTACTCACACCTATCCATCTCATGGTCGATACTAAAACATCAAATTTTATTCTAGGTAAACTATCTATTCATTTTTTATTATCATTTTCATAGATTGAGAAATTATGTTTCGTTAGAATACAATTTAGTAATTCATATTGTATTTAGTCAAATAAAATTTCTAATTAATTAAATCGAGAAATAACCTGAACCCCTACATAGTTCAGAACCAGTGGAAAACAAACATCTCACGAGTGATGAAACAACCCAGCATTATGGGCCGATGACTAAAAAACTTGAAACCAGAACTCTTGTGCTTGGCATGCTTCCTATCAAGCTCCTATTACAAAACCTGCATCGATACAACAATCTTGTTTGCCATTTCCCTTTTGAATGAAATATTTTTCTTTATTTTTTTCATCAAAACATCTTTCTTAGCCTTGAGATCAAATACAGACATCCCCATACACTACCTTCAGTCATACGAGTGTTAACATCACATTGATATATAATTAAATATGTGTACATTAAATAGCCATTTATTGTATCTAATTGGCCACTTTTTATAACTTATTTAATTAAATCGCATTTTTACACACGTATCAATTAAACCATTGTAGTATTTGTTAAGAAATCTCATTAGGTTATTAAATCATTCACAATTATGTTCAATTTGACATAAATGTTCATTTAATTGTTTTCCTTAGATCTTTGTCCCATTTAATCAAAGTAGTATAACACATTTGTTGGCATTAAATGACAAAGTGGAATCTACTTCAAATATTTCTAAACGCAATAAACATCATGATTTTCAACAAATAATTATTCAATACAAGGTATATACATATATAGGAAAATCACCACTCGAATATATTATGATATACAATAAAAATAATATTTTTCATCACCCTATGGATGGTGGCAATATAACCTTCTGGCGCTAGTGACGCTCGTGTGATGGAGGAATGTATATGTGATGTTCAGAAAATTGAGTAAATCCTAGAGCTACTTCATGTGTGTATTCATTGAACAACGCCTCTGAGATACATTTCCTCGACCCTAGCACTCATGTATAGAGAGATATATTTGATATCTCTCAGCTCGCTTGCACTCCCCCTCAGTCTATAGGGACTCCAAGTGAGAGTAATCTACCACGTACTTATTATATGCTTATCTAAGTTTTGTGACAAGCTCAAAGATGTCCATGTTTCATATTTAACCACTCTAAGGCATATAGCTAGCCCTTATTGATCATTGAATATATCTTGATATTTCATCAATTTTTTGGCACATCAGAAGGCTCTAACTACCTGAAATTTGACTAAATATTTATAAGATATTTTAAAAATGAAAATAATAATATCTCATGAATCAAAAATATTATTGAAGTAATCTCTTCACCATTAGTTTCTTTTTAGCGTTCTAGAGGTCTGTGTAAGATTTTGTGTCCATACATGCACAAAAGCTAGCTTACTTAAAATAGTAGCCCTACCATTTTTAGCCCTTACTAAAAAGAAACAATTTTTTTGTGTGATACAAGATTGCTCTTACATATTGTATTCTTCAAAATAAACTTATTTAGTATGATAAAATAAAAATATCCATAGATGGGTCCTTGGTGCAAGGCCTAATGAGGTGCCCATATATAAACAAATAAATCTCACAACTGTGGTAAATGAGAAAAACTTACGAATCAAAACCACACTCCAAAAGAGAGTAAAATGTAAACTATCTTACGTATTTGAGAGATTAAACGACTGAACATGACCCATCAATGTGTATATTTATCAAAAATATACAATATATCTCCTGAGATGAGAAATATTGCGAGGCAATGACCCCTCCACACAAATAATTATCTCATATTCCAATGATGAGAGCCTACGGAAATAAAATTATCAGCTACATATAAATAATATGTATCCCCTTATTAGGAAATACATCCATTAAAGATTGTAAAACTCATCCCTGTGATCTAGATGAATAAGAAATTCAAATCCAAATGTATGTTTTTAATGCCACTTTAAATTTGTTGTGTTGGATAAATATGTAACCTTAAAAATAGAAAGTATATGCCCAATCAAAGAAGTAAACCAAGGGAGGGTAAAATCAAAACTAAATCTAGAGTCAATAAATAAGTGATGATAAAACTACCATCAAAATGATGACTCAAATACACTAGTGTATCTTTGAAATATACAATATAAGATTCCACGAATAAATATGATTCTTGATAGATAGGCATTTAACTTCGCTATATTTGGAAGATAAAAAATGTTGTATTCTACTAAATAAATATGATACATAGATGTAGCGACACGTTTCTCATTAGGAGAAATGTAAGATGATTATATGATCCTTATAAGAGGATAAGAACCGGGGGAGAAGTTGTTGTGTTATCAAAATATGCAAGACTTGCAATATATTTAATATCCTCTAAAACATGATTGGAAAGGGGTGTACTGTTAAAATCATTAATTGGTATGACGAATTCCATAGTATGATATGTTAGGACCCAAAGTTGTACCTCCACAATCTTATTAACATAGTTTATCTCCCCTAAAAATACAATTTAGGCATGTCTTGAGTGTATCATGATTTTTAAAAGTAACTATAACATTAACTATGGAACTCTCATTTTTCATTCATTTTGCTACTTATATCTCTACCCTCTGGTTAATATATACTTTTTAAGTGCAAACATGTTAGATTAACTAATTGAAGGCACCATGGGCATACAAATAACAATTGGGACCTTCTTAAATAGAAAGTAGAGTTTACTATTGTTTTGGATCACTACTATTCATTGGATATATTTTTCTACAATTTAGAGCTTGTTAAATTTACCCTTCAGTTGCTATATGAGAGCTTTTCAATTTTTTCCCAGGTCTTGTCGGATTGTCAAAACAATGGTGAACTTTTGAACTATGTTTCACTTTTCACATGGCTCATGAACTCATCAACCGTATGTGCTTTAAAACTTAACCACTTCCTCCTTCATCCATTTTGGTTTTATTTTTCTAGTATTTTGATAAGTCTGGCAACCTATTAACACACCGACACCCACTAATACCAAAAATGGTGGAAATGGTTGTCGCCGGCCTAAAAATACAAATCTGGAACAATGTCAAGTTGTTTGTTCAATAAGATGTACTTGTAATTTGAGGAGTGAGAGAATCTTGGCCAATAAGATAAGCCCCACTCGGCAATTTAAAACCTTGGCAAATTGAGCCCATATGATTACAGGTTGATTCAATGTCCCACCAAAATATGTTTTCATGCATACATTATTTATAAATTAGTAAATTGGATTGAATTTTGAAAAAAGGGTCACCATGAAAAATTTTAAATAAAGTCAAAACATAATTAACCGTCGTACCAAAACATTAATTAATTCCCAACAAATAATTATTCAAACCATAGAACATTCATGAAAATAATCTTAAAATATAAAGTGATGTCATGCATATAGTTTGTATACCAATATATGTATTGAGATATTTAAAGTTAGTTATACAAAATTTTATAGTGGATTTTCAAGACACACATAAAACCTTGAATTTATAGTCTCTATTTTAAAATTTGGTGAGGCACTCTTCCAGCTTTAACACATTCTATCTATGTAATTGTAATTTTCTTTTTGTACGAAAATATACGGCCATTAAAAATGCATGTCCATTTTGAGGTGCCCATATATAAACAAATAAATCTCACAATTGAGGTAAACGAGAAAATCTTACAAATCAAAAGCACACTCGAAAAGAGAGAAAAATGAAAACTATCTTGCATATTTGAGGGATTAAATGACTGAACATGACCCCTCAATGTGTATATTTATAAAAAATATATAGTATATCTCCTGACATGAGAAATATTGAGAGGCAATGACCCCTCCACATAAATAAGTCGCTCATATTCCAATGATGAGAGCTTACAGACATAAAATGATCAGCTACATATAAATAATTTGTATACCTTTATTAGGAAATACATCCATTAAAGATTGTAAAAGTCATCCCTATGATCTAGATGAATAAGAAATTCAAATCCAAATGTATGTTTTTAATGCCACTTTAATTTCATTGTGTTGGATAAATATGTAACCTCAAAAATATAAAGTATATGCCCAATCAAAGAAGTAAACCAAGAGAGGGTAAAATCGAAAGTAAATCTAGAAACAATAAATATGTGATGATAAAACTACCATCAAAATGATAACTCAAATATTCTAGTGTATCTTTGAAATATACAATATAAGACTCCACAAATAAATACGATTCTTGATAGATAGGCATTTAAATTCGCTATATTTGGAAGATAAAAAATGTTGTATTCTACTAAATCAATAGGATACATCGATGTAACGACACGTTTCTCATTAGGAGAAATGTAAGACGATTATATGATCCTTATAAGAGGATAAGAACCGGGGGAGAAGTCATTGTGTTATCAAAATATGCAAGACTTTCAATATATTTAATATCCTCTAACACATGATTGAAAGGGGTGTAATATGTTACAACATTAATTGGTATGACGAAATCCACAGTATGATATGTTAGGACCCAAAATTGTACCTCCACAATCTTATTAACATAGTTTATCTCCCCTAAAATGCTAAGGTATTATCTTCAAGAAGGTTTAAAATGGGATCTCATCAACAATTTGAGAATGGTCGAAGACCTAGAACAAGAGATAGTAATCACTAATACTCTTCAAACGCGTCTCACAAATGGGAATGAGTTCTTAGAGGTCTACTTATTAGGTTTTTACATTAAAAATAATGTAATATGGCTATAATAATCTATAACTACACCTAGATATAGACTTGTCCTATAATTATCAGGGGTCAAGATAGACTAACTACTTATAGTGTCATAAATTGTACTGCTTAATTGTGAGTCCAATTTCATATTCCCCTTAGCACTCATTTTGTGTCCACTCACCTACACATTTTTAGGACCATTGTTAGGATTGCTAGTATAATCGGCAACATCAAGTCATAATCAAATGTTCACTAATTATGATCCATCATTATGAAAGGTTAAAGGAATGATGGAGGATGATTTAATGCATAAGTATGATTTAACTTTCTTGAAACTTTGAAAAATTCATGGAGATATATAGTTACAGTAATGTACATTATGAATCCTTTGCTACACTATTCAAAAGTGTATTCCTTCATTTATAGCTTAGAATTTACAACTTGGTTCCATATAATGTTGGACAAACATTACGAAATCAAGAAATTAATTCAACGACCAACCCTTTTGACAAAAAATGCAGTAGTTTATATAAATATATAACCATGCCCTAGAGTTTAATAACTTGGAAGACATTCACTATTGTGAAAATATAAAAAATTTGGGAACCCAAAGAACCCTACTCACTGTCCTTGATTCTTTGGCATTGGTACCCCAAAATTTCATGAACTACCTATAAATTATCCTTCTATTAGTTACACCATTAGATATAGCATGAAACAACACGAAGAAGCCCAAAATGTTACTACAAATGCAATTTAGGCATGTCTTGAATGTATTATGATTTTTAAAAGTAACTATAACATTAACTATGGAACTCTTATTTTTCATTCATTTTGCTACTTATATCTCTACCCTCTAGTTAATATATACTTTTTAAGTGCAAACATATTAGACTAAGTAATTGAAGGCATCATGGGCATATAAATAACAATTGGGACCTTCTTAAATAGAAAGTAGAGTTTACTTTTGTTTTGGATCACTACTATTCATTGGATATATTTTTCTACAATTTAGAGCTTGTTACATTTACCCTTGAATTGCTATATGAGAGTTTTTCAAATTTTTCCCAGGTCTTGTCGGATTGTCAAAACAATGGTGAACTTTTGAACTATGCTGCACTTTTCACATGGTTCATGAACTCATCAACCGTATGTGATTTAAAACTTAACCACTTCCTCCTTCATCCTTTTTCATTTTATTTGGGTAGTATTTTGATAAGTTTTGCAACCTATTAACATACCGACACCCACTAACGCCAAAAATGGTGAAAATGGTTGTCACTGGCTTAAAAATACAAATCTGGAACAATGTCAAGTTGATTGCTCTACAAGATGTACGTGTAATTTGAGGAGTGAGAGAATTTTGGCCTATAAGATAACTAGGCAATTTAAAACCTTGGCAAATTGAGCTCATATGATTACAAGTCGATTCAATGTCCTACCAAAATATGTTTTCAAGCATACATTATTTAAAGATTAGTAAATTGGTCTGAATTTTTTTAAAAATGTCACCATGAAATTTTTTAAATAAAGTCAAAACAAAATTAACCGTCATACAAAAACATTAATTAATTCCCAACAAATAATTGTTAAAACCATAGAACATTCATGAATTCCCAACAAATAATTGTTAAAACCATAGAACATTCATGAAAATAATCTAAAAATATAAAGTGATGTCATGCATATAGTTTGTATACCAATATATGTATAGAGATATTTATAGTTAATTATACAAAATTTTATAGGGGATTTTCAAGACCCACATAAAACCTTGAATTTATAGTCTCTATTTTAAAATTTGGTGAGGCAATCTTACACCTTTAACACATTCTATCTATGTAATTGTAATTTTATTTTTGTACGAAAATATACGGTCATTAAAAATATCAAGGCTAAATCTCTTTAATATTAAATAGAAAATTACTAATCTAGAGGTCTAAATTCATGTTGGAGGTGATGATTAAACCCTCGACGAACTTAAACCGTCACCTGCAATCAAAAAATCATACCATGCATAAGGGAATTAGTTGATTTTATATAAATCCTAACATTTATAGAATAAAACCCTCATTATACTGAAAAGGATGAATCTGTAGATAAGGGTATAATTAGATCAATGATATGTGTCCCAATCCTATGACTTGAGAGACAAGGGATCGAATGGCCTAAAATATATTTGGCATGCTAGTGTGGACTGGGCATATTAAGATCTAATTAAGTGATCTACCTTTACACACCAACATGTGGATCACACACATGAAATAAATTTAAAAAAAACTTTCCAAGGTTGTTGATCCTATTATTTTTGTGTGGATCCATGGATTTGGGATCCCCAAAATTTAAACCTAAAGTTGTAGCAAGGGAACAAGTATGACCCTTTACAAAAAACTTGATAGCGAATGTTGTAGTCTTAGATATATGGTCTTGAGATCAAACTAAATATTTGATAAGTCCAACAAAACATATAATTAGTTGATTTGGTTAATTGATGTGTTGATATCATGGTTAACGTGTATGTGTTAGAATAATATAAATAACTATCAAATTGTTTGAATTGATTTATTATTCTATATATTAATCTCGAGGTTAAGAAACTCTTGTTATTCTTATTTTTGCTTTAAGTCATTTTGGTTAGATTCATGGTGGGATCTTAGGTACAAACATATTCATGCGGTCAACTAAATTAACTAATCATTTAAGCATCATTTTCTTAACCTTGAGACTAATATATAGAAGCATGAGCTCATTCAAATTCACTTGTTGTCTATTCTATATGCATAATTTAACCATGATATCAATACATCAATTAACTAAATCAACTATAGATTTGGCCTGAAACAATGTGGCCCAGAAACCCCAAAAGCCTATTATAAATGAAATCTATGCATGGATTGATTATTAGGTTTTGTAAATGTAGCTGTGAATTTAGTTTTGAGACTCTTCTTTTTCAGTCATTATCATTACTTAAGTTTGTGCCCTTTTGATTAAAATATTCTTTCAAGGTGCAAACACGTTATATCGAGTAATAGTAGGAGTTGTAGGCATTTTATCACATTTTGGGACTTTTTAGAGGGCAATTAAATTTTCGTTTTTTATTTGCATGCTACTATTCATTGGATCTCATTTTCTATAATTTAGAACTCATTAAATTTTCCCTTTACATGTTATATCATATTTTTCATTTTTTACAAACTATTAGGATCCCACCATGAGTTGGACCAAAATGATTCACAGGAAGGTTGAGCATAACAAGTTTTTTTGTTAACCTTTGCACTAACACATAGAAGCGTGAACTTTAATTAAAATAAACTATCAATTGTTTATGTTATTCTCCACGTATAACTTAACCATGATATCAACACCTCAATCAACTAAATCAACTAATTCAATTCAATATTATAATAAAGCATATGCACATCAACAAAATCGACTCATCAATTAAATATTATTATCTTAACCTTAAGACCAATATATAAAAACTTGAACTAATTCAAACCCATCAATCGTCTGTACTATTGTACACGTATAACTTAATCATGATATCAACACATCAATTAACTACATCAACTATAAATCTAGCGTGACACAAAATGGGGAAGCCCAAAACGACTACTACAAATGAAATATATGTGTGGCTTGAGTGAATTGGACAATCCTCGTTATTTTACTATTTGTGGTAGAATTACTCATTTTTAGTAGCACTTCTTAAATCTATATTAAAGAAAAGGAGATACATTTTTTTGTCATTATTGCATCTATATAAGAAAATAAAAAGATTGGTAAAATGCAAATTTATAGATATGAGTTATGATATCACTTTACACCTAGAAAAGAAATGTAATTACACGTACCCTCTACAAAGTAGGTCAAGAAACATAAATTTTAACTAGGCAATATAGGTGAATCAAACGTAGATAAAAGCAAGGTGAATGTATTTTAAAAAATGTTTAGCCCTTGCTAATTATGATTTTTATTTCAGACAGAAATTTTTAACATTATGAATAAAAAGAACTCTTTTTAAAAACATTATATGCCTGCCTTGAGACAAAGTTGGAAGAAATTAAGGGTGGAAGGAAACCAAATTTATGATGGGCACAAATCACCTATCCTAGCTCCTGGACATGGTCCTCTCTAAAGCCTTGCCACAAGGATCTCCCTCGACAAGAAATATAAACATATCGCTCATGCGACCCAAAGTTTGGATGGAAATTTTGATTCCCATATGATCAATTAAACAACAGCTTATGCACGTTTGGAGAGGAGACATGCGATCCGCAAATTGCTGGCGATGGCAAATACAAATGTTGGTTAACATAAACTTTGTAAACTAAATTGGTTGGCCACATGATGTTTAGCTGTGATGCTTACAGTGGTTGAAACCACGGGACAGGCATATCATTAGATTAGAAGCTACAGCACATGGCAAGCGTGGGACACCAAAGGAAGCAAGCAGTGGCAGGGGACAAGATACTCGTCTTGAGAAATTAGATGCCTCTGGCCGGGATTCTCTCTTTGTGTCTCCCTCTGTGCCCAGTCATGGTGAGTTGTATAAATCATGCTAATAGCCAGGCACAAGGCTAACACAGCAGCAGCAGCAGCATCAACCTTGAAGGAAACAATACACAACAGAATGAGTATGAGCATTACAGTACCTTTTCTCTCTCGTCTCTTCTCTCTTGGGGTGGCCATGGCCCTGCACTCTCCTCGCAAGCATCACCATAATCGCTCAAAGAGCATGCCCTCCAGGCTGCAATTGCAGGGGCACCCAATTCGCACAGACGAGGTGGAAAGATTGGAGGAGACTTGTTCTTCTTCCTCATGTTTTGGAACAGATTGGCTTGGCCGAGCATTGGAGATGTTGCTGAATTGCTATTCCGATTTGTCAAACACAAAGATGGACATGGGGAGCAAATGGATGAACGCACATCTGGATGACATACTCCATTTGCTTGAGGTGTTCAACTTGTTGAGGGACAGCATTTAAGAAATCAGAAAGCAGCACGCATGTGTGCAGGTAGCCAATCGCGGCCTTGGCCCTGCTCTCACTCCCTCTGCCTATGCCCTTGAAAGGGCACGCACCACTCTCGCCATTTGGTTGAGTAAGAAGAAGGACACGCAGAGCCAGCTGGAAAAGTGCATGTCCATTTTGAGGCGAATGGCAGAGAAGCTCAACGTTGAGAATAAAGCAGGAGTAGCACAGGCTGTCATCAACATCAACCATGCCAAGGCCATCACCATCTTGGTCTGCTCTACCCTTGTCACCGGTCTTTCCTTCAAGACATCCCACATGAGGATGCCATCTATTCCTCTTCCGGCGCATTTAACTTCTCTGCAACAAAAGCTCAAGGAGGCATTGGAGATAAGAAAGAGGTCGCCATCATCATCATCATCATCATCGAGGTCCCTGCACGAATTAGAGGCAGCAAATATTGCACTGGGAAATCTCAACAATCTTCTTAACTCCAAGTCCAAATTGCAGCTTCACCTTCATATCTCTCGCTCCACGTTGGCTCTCAATGTCTTGGAGATTGCTCTTCCCCTCCTTGAAAACAAAATCAACCAGCTATTCAAGTTTCTCATCTCTGCCAGGGTTGAAATCTTGAATACACTTTCTTCTCAGTGACTTACTGCCCAAGGAATTATTAACGAGCCGCCCAATTTGGCCTTTTAAACAGTTTGGGGACTCCAAAATGCATGTAACATATGTGTATTAATACTGCTACGAGGATCAAGGTCGAATTGATCTTCTTCAATACTTAAAAATAGAATGTTAATCACAATTTTCCTCTCACTGCGTTTGATAATCATTGCCTGTTTCTTTACAGCTGCATCAATTCACTGTTCACTTAATTTGTTTTGCAATATTTTATTTATTTATTTTCATGTTTATATGTATTACGTGTCTGTTTGATAAAGACTGTCACTTGATCCCATGACCATGCATATTCTAAAAGTAATGCAGCACAAGACTATGTATATGTGTGAAAATCTTCTGAATAATCTGATCTAGTTCGTTCTTCCGGGTTCCTTTAAATTTCGCATGTTACACCAAAATTCTCCCTTAGTCTCGCCCTCGGGCAGCCTCCGGCGTTTTACAAGGCCAAAGATGTGTTTTCTTTAATCAATGTGGCATTCGGCAGCGAGCATGCTTCGAAAGTATGTATAAAAATCTGTTTTCAAGGTTTGTGATGAACTGCATTCGGCAGCGAGCATGCTTCGAAAGTATGTATAAAAGTCTGTTTTCAAGGTTTGTGATGAACTTCTGACGTTAAAATTCGATTGATGATGTAAAAAATGTGTGTAATGACATCTTTCTTTAGAGAAAATAGAATGCAGCACGTGCATATAGCAGATGGTATTAGATTTAAGAGGAGTTATTGTGTTTTATATATGAAATGTATTTTCATTTTCATTGTCATATATGCGTGTTTTATTTTGACATGTATATTCACATTCATTACCATATAGTTCAGAGTAAGGAATAAAATGAATATTGTAGTGGTTATGCTTTGCTTTTTGCTCATTCGTTTTGGATTCACCTCTACTGCAATTAGTAGTGTATAAAAAATTATGGTTTTCATATAGAACATTGCAAAATAATCAAATCTTGTTCTTGTTTCCATCTATATTATTCTATATGGTACAAGGGTGGATTTACAAAGATAAGATTGAAATTGCAGGGAGAACCTAGGTACCAAAAAATCAACAAACTACATATCTGCTCAAGATCGAAAACCCAAAATCTCATTGTAAATCTACTCTCGCCAAACTATTTATCTATTCCTCATTGGATGTGTAATCTTACCAAACTAGATATCTACAACTATTAGATCCACTTATTTTGAATAGTTATTGATTCTCACTTTTTTTAAACTATATGATCCCGAGTTAGACATCTCGTTTATAGATTCAAAGACGAATCTTATGATTATTGTAGGTAAAGGAACGTGATGATAACTGTTATTTTTCTGTTTTCTACATTGGTCGTATTATATATTTTCATTACAAATTATCAAAAAGTATGTCTCGCAGTACAATAGTCATTATAGTTTTAATTCATAAAGATATTTTTTTTAATGCTTAAAATTCTCTCATCCTTAGGTTGTTCTCATGCACACATATTTTTACATCCATTAAAATGGAATAAAATGATTGCTTTTGTTCATTATTCCACATCACCAAATTGGCAGTGCGGTTGCTCTACCTCCAAGTATTCATCATGGGCGAATTAAGGAGACAACAAATTTAATTGCATGATAGGGTGTTATATTCACGTACAAGCACTATGATTCATTTAGAAAAACTATTGAACGCAAGGAATCAATGCCTTCAAGAAAATTTCATGGAATCTAAAAAGAATTATGTTGTGATATTGAGAA
Source organism: Cryptomeria japonica (assembly GCF_030272615.1). NCBI lineage: Eukaryota > Viridiplantae > Streptophyta > Pinopsida > Cupressales > Cupressaceae > Cryptomeria > Cryptomeria japonica. Next base: position 157,004,520 of record NC_081409.1, read on the forward strand.
TACATCTACACCTTAGAACATACTTAAACCGTAACTGTTTATCATCCTCCATCTTATTTAAACTCATTGGTTCAACATCCCTTCCATGGTTGTGGTCAGAGCATTGAGAGAGAAATATATAATGATATCGACTAGTGATGGGTTGAACAAAGAGAGGGATGCATATTAGGCAGAGCGATATAATTTTCAATTTGAGAGGGATAGGTTGTAGACTAAGTGATATAGGCTATAGTTAGAGAGATATGGACTATAGATATAGATACAAGAAGCTCAGGACAATGTCGGTCGATTGAGACAAGGACAACACCCTGCGAGATCCACGGTGCGAGGAAGATTGCAACATAATAATTTGAAGATGTGGGTTAACAGAGATATTTATACGAATAGGTAGTACGAACATGGTACGGGCTTCCAATATTTGTAGAATATATGAGTTCAAAAGTGTCAATGTTCACTAGATCAAAACTATTAGTTGCAACAAAAGCATCTCAAGGGCTACCACCATCATGACTACCATCACCAGGATGATCAGCGGTAAAGAGAGGTAGCCATAGTTAGCTTGGGATGGAAGGACTTTAATGTATAAATGTATATTATTATATTATGTAGATTTTTTGTACGCTCCATTTTTATGTATATATAAGATAATTGTAAAGTGGCATTCTATTACTGTTATATATGAGATGACTGACACATGTGATTTATGTAATGGATTTGTGATGCACACTGATGGTGACGTGATAAATACTTATGATTATGATGGACGATGCACATGAGAATTGGATCTGGTTTTATGTTTATGTAGATCTGACTTATATGCTCTTACAAACAAATAATGTTGTGTAATGGATTAAATATATTAAAAAAATCATGGATATGTGTTTTCCAGTATGATGGATTATTATGGTACAATGACATTTGTGGGTTATGTGAAAGTGCAATCCATGGAAAACCTATAGATGAATGGGTGAGGAAGAAAATAATAGATAAAGAGGAAACTAACTAACCAAATATAATCAATTGAAATCAAATGTACATGGATAACAAATGTCATTAATGGTTCGCAATAGATATCGATATGGGAAGGATAGGGATACTTTCAATTCAAATACTAAACTATATTGGAGTGATCACTTATTTTGATATGGCATGATATATTACATGCCCAAGGGTATGAAAAAAAAAGGTGATATTGTATCGCATGCATAGGAATAACTAGAAAAGAAAAAGTTTAATTAAGCACTTCACAAGGTGTCAAAATGGCATTCTGGCTACATTGTTGGATAACCAATAGAGAGAAGGAATTTTCCATCATAACACAGGATTGCATAGAGGCTTTAAACAATAAAATGTAGCAGAACCAAACAAATATTCCACACATCAGAATGATAAAATCGTGCACCCATATTGACTACCCAAGACATGTCATAATATAAATAGCGGCCATAGTTTAGTGAACTAGGAAGAAATAAAAATAAAAACAAACAAAATTCAAAATAAATAATCAATTAACACACACTAGAAGTTCCTTTACCAAAACACTGATGATAGGATAATTCTTGACATGTGAGAGATGATCTATCTTGAAAAGGTAAATGAATGGAAGATATCTAATGTGAAAGAATTTCTCGATGTGGGTTATCATAGTTACTTAAGGATCATGTATAGGAGCAACTTAGGTCATACAAGATTTAAATATCTATCAAGTGCAAGTGGATCCTACGACGAACTGACACCTATACAGAATACAATACAGCGATGTACAAATATATTAATAGAGGATATATATGACTATGTACATTATGGCTAAATTGAACTAATCCCAACCTCATCTATGAGACATTCATCTTCTTTTTGGGACAAAGGGAGTGGTTTATGGTGATACCACTTTGATGAAGCATCCAACTTCTGAAAGTACAATATTTAGGTGCATGTAAATTTTTGAATCTCTGAAATGGGTGAGAAGATGAAGCTTCATGTTGAGTACTGAATGACCAAGAGGGGAAGAAAGGGTGTAAGGGGAATGAGTTGAGGGTTTGAATGGACTGGACCAAAAGTATTTTATTAGAAAATTAATTGGATAAGAGGTCTTTACTTTTAAACATGGTTCTTGTAAATAGGTTCCCACCGTGTTAACTGTCCGAAGTTCAGCAAAAACTAGTTTTCACCATAGAATACATTATTTAACTCTATTATTTTTCCTCAATTTGCTCACTTTTAATTTTTCAATATAGCTTTCAATGAATAGGGCATAGAATGATTTGAGATCGATGATAATAATTGTCTCATCTAAGGAATTCCCTTCTAGAATGGCTTTTTGATATGCACCTAAACCATATTTAGTGGTGATGATATAAGGGCCTAGATGATTAGGATCAAACTTTCCTCTTTTTCCATTTCCTTAAGATTTATTTGACTCACCTTGAGTAATATATGAACAATTTGGAATTCTTTTAGACTTATTTTATTGTTATAGCTTTTAAAATATGACTTTGATAGGGTTTTAATGGTTAAAAATATTGAGGCACCATCGTTGATGAGCTCTAGTTTATGAAAGCATGCAACTCAAAATTCCTCATCATTTTATTATGCACATAATCCCTCATCAAAACCTAAAATTACGATCAAATCTAATATCATAAGATTTGATTCTTGCATCCCCATTTTGGATAACCTATTTTTGCTTTCACCTTATTCCTACCAAAATCTCTCGAAATTGTAACCATTTCAAGTTTTAGCCTTGATAATGCAACATCCCGTCTTGGTTTTCTTATTTGATCACTTTGTTGGATTTTTATAAAAAAATTAACCATTCAGATCATATATAAGCTAGTATATTTTTCCATTGTGATACATGATTTAAATGATAAGTAAGATTTACTAAATTGATCACTCAACTTTTCAAATGTTAAGCATTATCTAAAATCTTAATGTTTCAACATTGATTATTCACCATTATTGCTAGATGATTTAAGCTTCAAGGAAAGTTGGACAATAATAGGGATTAGAAAATGCTGATTAGAATGCATCGCTCCTAGAGGATTTGGTATGATTCTATGTTGCTCTCACAGTTCTTAGTTTTTATCTTCTGAGTTAAAATTTACAATCGCATTTTTCTAATTCCTTGTTTTAAGCATATTTTAATTAGGTTTTTCAGCTGACAAAAACACTCAATCTACTAATTCTAAATCTGAACATTTATTGTAGTTACATAAATTCATGAAACGGGTGCCCAAAGAATTAGTCAAGCATAAAAACTATCTACATTCAACTATAGGAACACCTCTATGTCTCTATTCCATTTCAACTACCATTAGTTGCTTCTTGTGTGTCTATATTTTCCTTCGTTACTTTATATTTTCATTTTTACATGTTTATAGACCTAATTAAATCATGTATTAGTTATTCAATCTATCTTCTTTGGAACAAAGTTGTAGAAATGGGGTTTTCTTGGCTCCCTTGGAATAGTTAGCCAAATTAAACACCTTTGGTTATTTTGATTTCCAGTGTTTTATGGAAGAGAAGTTGCTTCACGGTAAATTACAAGCTAGTTTCATTCATTTCTTTGCTATATCAAATATTTGGTTAACCCCAATGCCTTTTACATGTCTTACAATAATCAATGGTATGAAATATGATTTAAACACACTGTTTATGTCTTTTATGGTATTTACATAATTACTTAATTAATTGAATGCCTTACAAGTTCATTAGGTTACATATTTTCAAACATTGGTTAAAACGAGTTTTTCTTCTCTTAGATTACCAAGCCAAAACTTTTAAAATAAATTTTGTGTCCCCTAAATAGAAATACACATCTTGTCATCACTTTCTTCTACTTTTGTTTATTATACTATCTTTTATCAACACGTATCTAACAGAAAGCAGCCTTATAAAAAAATGGTGGATCCCTTTTAATAATGGTTTTATTGATTTTATGAGTCATTTAGTAGTAATGATTTTGATATGCTAAATGAGTCCCTCGATAGATTCATCTCAATTGATTCATCCTCTACATCTCCAAAACCATCCCTTTGTCAATAATTAATCAACATGATTTATGTCGCTAGTTCTAATGATGGACCTAAGAAACCTAAGATTGTTAGGTACAATCACATTGTCTATTATGATAGGAACTATAAATTTACTCACACCTATCCATCTCATGGTCGATACTAAAACATCAAATTTTATTCTAGGTAAACTGTGGATTCATTTTTTATTATCATTTTCATAGATTGAGAAATTATGTTTCGTTAGAATACAATTTAGTAATTCACCTATCATATAAGTTAGATCGATATATTATATTTATTCAAATAAATTTTCTAATTAATTAAATCGAATAATAACCTGAACCCCTACAAAGTTGACAACCGGTGTAAAACAAGCATCTCACGAGAGATGAAACAACCCAACATTATGGGCCGACAATTGAAAAAACCAAAACTAGATAAAAACCAAAAGGAATAAAAAAATAAAAAACACAGACACCAAGAAACCACGACTAATTTCCTATTAGACTAGTGCCTTTCATAGCCTACCACTCATGACTAAAAACAATTAGCTACTCCCAAAAAGAAAAAAAAATAACTTTACTAATCACCTTGGCAAGATTAGTATTTGGGGAATCAACGTTAACCTTAATTTTTCTAGTAGATTTATCCAATGCGCCAGCATCAACCTAAAGAACTATTGCGCTTGGCATGCTTCCTTTCAAGTTCCTATTACAACACGTGCATCGATACAACAATCTTGTTTGCCATTTCCCTTTTGACTGAAACATTTTTTTCTATTTTTTTCATCAAAACATCTTGCTTAGCCTCGAGATCAGATACAGACATCTCCATACACTAGCTTCAGTCATACGAGTCTTAACATCACATTGATATATAATTAAATATGTGTACATTAAATAGTCATTTATTGTATCTAACTGGCCACTTTTTATAACTTATTTAATTAAATCACATTTATACACATGTATCAATTAAACCATTGTAGTATTTATTAAGAAATCTCATTAGTTTATTAATTCGTTCATAGTTATGTTCAATTTGAGATAAATGTTCATTTTATTGTTTTCCTTAGATCTTTGTTCCATTTAATCAAAGTAGTATAACACATATGTTGGCATTAAATGACAAAGTGGCATCTACTTCAAATATTTCTAAATGCGATAAACATCATGATTTTTCTACAAATAATTATTCAATACAAGACATATACATATATAGGAAAATCACCACTCGAATATATTGTGATATACAATAAAAATAATATTTTTCATCACCCTATGGATGGTGGCTATATAACCTTCTACTGCTAGTGGTGCCCATGTGATCGAGGAATATATATGTGACATTAGTAAAATTGATTAACTCCCAGAGCTACTTCGTGTGTGTATTCATTTAACAAGGCCTCTGAGATACATTGCCTTGACCCTAGCACTCATGTATAAAGAGCTACAGGTGATATCTCTCAGCTTGCATGAACTCCACCTAAGTCTATATGGACTCCAAGTGATATTTGTCTACCAAACACTCATTATATGCTTATCTAAGTTTTGTGACAAGCTCAAAGATGTCCATGTTTCATCTTTAACCACTCTGAGGCATATAGCTAGCCCTTATTGATCATTGAATATATCTTGATATTTCATCAATTTTCTGGCACATCAGAAGCCTCTAAATACCTGAAATTTGACTGAATATTTATAAGATCTTTTAAAAATGAAAATAATAATATCTCACGGATCAAAAAGATTATTGAGGTAATCTCTTCACCATTAGTTTATTTTCAGCGTTCTAGAGATCTGTTTAAGATTTTGTGTCCATACATGCACAAAAGGCAGCTTACTTAAAATATTAGTCCTACCATTTTTAGCCCTTACTGAAAAGAAATAATTTTTTTGTGTGATACAAGATTGCTCTTACTTATTGTATTCTTTAGAATAAACTTATTTAGTATGATAAAATAAAAATATCCATAGATGGGTCCTTAGTGCAAAGCCTAATGAGGTGCCCATATATAAACAAATAAATCTCACAACTTAGGTAAAGGAGAAAACCTTACGAATCAAAACCATACTCCAAAAGAGAGAAAAATGTAAACTATCTTCTATATTTGAGGGATTAAAGGACTGAACATGGCCCCTCAATGTGTATATTTATCAAAAATATACACATATATCTCCTGACATGAGAAATATTGTGAGCCAATGACCCCTGCACATAAATAAGTAGCTCAAATTCCAATGATGAGAGCCTACAGACATAAAATGATCAACTACATATAAATAATATGTATCCCCTTATTAGGAAATACATCCATTACAGATTGTAAAAGTCATCCCTAAGATCTAGATGAATAAGAAATTCAAATCCAAATGTATGTTTTTAATGCTACTTTAATTTCCTTGTGTTGGATAAATATGTAACGTCAAAATAAAAAGTATATGCCCAATCAAGGAAGTAAACCAAGAGAGGATAAAATCGAAACTAAATCTAGAGACAATAAATACATGATGATACAACTACCATCAAAATGATAACTCAAATACTCTAGTGTATCTCTGAAATATACAATATAAGACTCCACAAAGAAATACGATGCTTGATAGATAGGCATTTAACTTCGCTATATTTGGAAGATAGAAAATATTGTATTCTACTAAATCAATAGGATACATAGATGTAGTGACATGTTTCTCATTAGGAGAAATTTAAGACGATTATATGATCCTTATAAGAGGATAAGAACTGGGGGAGAAGTCGTTGTGTTGTCAAAATATGCAAGACTTGCAATATATTTAATATCCTCTAAAAAATGATTGGAAAGCAGTGTACTATTAACCTCATTAATTGGAATGACAAATTCCATGGTATGATATATTAGGACCTGAAATTGTACCTCCACAATCTTATTCACATAGTTTATCTACCCTAAAATGCCAACGTATTATCTTCAAGAAGGTTTAAAATGGGATCTCATCAACAATTTGAGAATGGTCAAAGACCTAGAACAAGAGCGAGTAATCACTCATACTCTTCAAACGCGTCTCACAAATAGGAATGAGTTCTTAGAGGTCTACTTATTAGGTTTTTACATAAAAAATAATTTATTATGGCTATAATAATCTATAACTACACCTAGATATACACTTGTCATATAATTATCAATGGGTCAAGATAAACTAGCTACTTATAGTGTCATAAATTGTACAGCTTAGTTGTGAGTCCAATTTCATATTCCCCTTAGCACTCATTTAGTGTCCACTCACCTACACATTTTTAGGACCATTGTTAGGATTGCTAGAATAATCGGCAACATCAAGTCGTCATCAAATGTTCACTAATTATGATCCATCATTATGAAAGGTTAAAGGAATGATGGAGGATGATTTAATACATAAGTATGATTTAACTTCCTTGAAACTTTGAAAAATTCATGAAGATATATAGTTACAGTAATGTACACTGTGAATCCTCTACTACACTATTCAAAAGTGCATTCCTTCATTTATAGCTTAGAATTTAAAACTTGGTTCCGTAGAATGCTCGACAAACATTTCCAAACCAAAAAATTAATTCAATGACCAACCCTTTTGACAAAAAATGCAGTAGTTTTTATAAATATATAACCATGCCCTAGAGTCTAATAACTTAGAAGACATCCACTATTGTGAAAATATAAAATATTTTCGGAACCCAAAGAACCCTACTCACTGTCCTTGATTCTTTGGCATTGGCATCCCAAAATTTCATGAACTGCCTATAAAGTATCCTTCTATTAGTTACACCATTAGATATAGCATGAAACAACACGAAGAAGCCCAAAATGTTACTCAAAATGAAATTTAGGCATAGCTTGAGTGTATTATGATTTTTAATAGTAACTATAACATTAATTGTGGAACTCTCATTTTTCATTCATTTTACTACTTATACCTCTACCCTCTAGTTAGTATATACCTTTTAATTGCAAACATGTTAGATTAAGTAATTGAAGGCATCGTGGGCATATAAATAACAATTGGAACCTTCTTAAATAGAAAGTAGAGTTTACTTTTGTTTTGGATCACTACTACTCATTGGATATATTTTTCTATAATTTAGAGCTTGTTACATTTACCCTTCACTTTCTATATGAGAGTTTTTCAAATTTTTCCCAGGTCTTGTCGGATTGTCAAAACAATGGTGAACTTTTGAACTATGTTGCACTTTTCACATGGTTCATGAACTCATCAACGGTATGTGATTTAAAACTTAACCACTTCCTCCTTCATCCCTTTTTGTTTTATTTTTCTAGTATTTTGATAAGTTTGGCAACCTATTAACACACCGACACCCACTAATACCAAAAATGGTGGAAATGGTTGTCACCAGCCTAAAAATATAAATCAGGAACAATGTCAAGTTGTTTGTTCTACAAGATGTACGTGTAATTTAAGGAGTGAGATAATCTTGGCCTATAAGATAAGCCCCACGGGGCAATTTAAAACCTTGGCAAATTGAGCTCATATAATTACAAGTCGATTCAATATCCCACCAAAATATGTTTTCATGCATACATTATTTAAAAATTAGTAAATTGGTTTGAATTTTTAAAAAAAAACGTCACCATGAAAATTTTAAATAAATTCAAAACAAAATTAACTGTCATACCAAAGCATTAATTAATTCCCAACAAATAATTATTAAAACCATAAAACATTCATGAAAATAGTCCAAAAATATAAAGTGATGTCATGCATATAGTTTGTATACCAATATATGTATAGAGATATTTATAGTTAATTATACAAAATTTTATAGGGGATTTCCAAGACCCACATAACACCTTGAATTTATAGTCTCTATTTTAAAATTTGGTGAGGAAATCTGTTTTCAAGGTTTGTGATGAACTGCATCGGCAGCGAGCATGCTTCGAAAGTATGTATAAAAGTCTGTTTTCAAGGTTTGTGATGAACTTCTGACGTTAAAATTCGATTGATGATGTAAAAAATGTGTGTAATGACATCTTTGTTTAGAGAAAATAGAATGCAGCACGTGCATATAGCAGATGGTATTAGATATAAGAAGAGTTATTGTGTTTTATATATGAAATGTATTTTCATGTTCATTGTCATATATGCGTGTTTTATTTTGACGTGTATATTCACATTCATTATCATATAGTTCAGAGTAGGGAATAAAATGAATATTGTGGTGGTTATGCTTTGCTCTTTGCCCATTCGTTTTGGATTCACTCTGACCAATTTGTCTCTACTGTAATTAGTAGTGCATAAAAAATTATGGTTTTCATATAGAACATTGCAAAATAACCAAATCTTGTTCTTGTTTCTATCTACATTATTCTATATGGTACAAGGGTAGATTTACAAAGATAAGATTTAAATTGTAGGAAGAACCTAGGTACCAAAAAATCAACAAACTGCATATCTGCTCAAGGTCGAAAACCCAAAATCTCATTGTATATCTAATCTCGCCAAACTATTTATCTATTCCTCGTTGGATGTCTAATCTTACCAAACTAGATATCTACAACTATTAGATCCAGTTATTTTGAATAGCTATTGATTCTCACTTTTTGTAAACTATATGATCCCGAGTTAGACATCTCCTTTATAGATTCAAAGAAGAATCTAGGAATGTGATGATAACTGTTATTTTTCTGTTTTCTACATTGGTCATATTAAATATTTTAATTACAAATTATTAAAAAGTATGTCTCGCAGTGCAATAGTCATTATAGTTTTAAATCATAAAGATATTTTTTTAAATGCTTAAAATTCTCTCATCCTTAGGTTGTTCTCATGCACACATATTTTTACATCCATTAAAATGGAATAAAATGATCGCTTTTGTACATTATTCCACATCACCAAATTGGCAGTGCGGTTGCTCTACCTCCAAGTATTCATCATGGGTGAATTAAGGAGACAACAAATTTAATTGCATGATAGGGTGTTATATTCAAGTACAAGCACTATGATTAGTTTAGAGAAACTATTGAACGCAAGGAATCAATGCCTTCAAGAAAATTTCATGGAATCTAAAAAGAATTATCTTGTGATATTGAGAATACATCTACACCTTAGGACATACTTAAACCGTGACTGTTTATCATCCTCCATCTTATTTAAACTCATTGGTTCAGCATCCCTTCCATGGTTGTGGCCCAAAGTAGTCAACTAAGCTTCTCAAATGCATACTCAAAAGCACACAAAATATTTTTTATCCAAATACCAAAAAATAAGCTTCAAGGCTAGTTGAAAGAAAGCATTGAAATTAAATACTTAAAGTCTATGGCTCTAGTTTAGAAACAAGCTCACGAGATCAATTGAATATTCATAAAGGTACCTAGATTACCAAAGAGATAATTTCTTCACTGGGTTGGAGGTGAGACTAGTCAAAGCATTGAGAGAGAAAGATATAAGGATATTGACGAGAGATGGGTTGAACAAAGAGAGGGATGCATATTAGGCAGAGCGATATAGTTTTCAATTTGAGAGGGAAAAGTTGTAGACTAAGCTATATATGCTATAGTTAGAGAGATATGGACTATAGATATAGCTCCCAGAAGCTCAAGACAATGTTGGTCGATAAAAACCAAAACCAGATAAAAACCAAAAGGAATAAAAAAATAAAAAACACAGACCCTAAGAAACACCCACTAATTTCCTAATATACTGGGGCCTTTCATAGTGTACCACTCATGATTGAAAACAGTTAGCTACTCCCAAAAAGAAAAAAAACTAAATTTACTTATCACCTTGGCAAGATTAGTATCTAGGGAATCAATGTTAACCTTAATGTTTCTAGTAGATTTATCTAATGCACCAGCATCAACCTCAATATAACTCTTGCACTTGGCATGCTTCCTTTCAAGCTCCTATTACAAAACCTGCATCGATACAACAATCTTGTTTGCCATTTCCCTTTTGAACAAAACATTTTTCTCTATTTTTTTCATCAAAACATCTTGCTTAGCCTCAAGATTAGATACAAACATCTCCATACACTAGCTTCAGTCATACAAGTGTTAACATCACATTGATATATAATTAAATATGTGTACATTAAATAGTCATTTATTGTATCTAACTGGCCACTTTTTATAACTTATTTAATTAAATCACATTTTTACACACGTATCAATTAAACCGTTGTAGTATTTGTTAAGCAATATCATTAGGTTATTAAATCATTCACAATTATGTTCAATTTGACATAAATGTTCATTTTATTGTTTTCCTTAGATATTTGTCTTATTTAATTAAAGTAGTATAACGCATTTGTTGGTATTAAATGACAAAGTGGCATCTACTTTAAATGTTTCTAAATGCAATAAACATAATGATTTTCTACAAATAATTATTCAATACAAGATAATATAGGAAAATCACCACTCGAATATATTGCGATATACAATAAAATAATATTTTTCATTAGCCTATGGATGGTGGCTATATAACCTTCTAGTGCTAGTGGTGCCCATGTGATGGAGGAATGTATATTTGATGTTAAGAAAATTGATTAACTCCCAGAGCTACTTCATGTGTGTATTCATTGAACAAGGCCTTCGAGATACATTGCCTCAATCCTAGCACTCGTGTTTAAAAATCTATAGGTGATATCTCATAGCTTGCATGCACTCCACCTCAGTCTATAGGGACTCCAAGTGAGAGTAGTCTACCACGCACTCATTATACACTTGTCTAAGTTTTGTCACAAGCTCAAAGATGTCCATGTTTCATCTTTAACCACTCCGAGGCATATAGCTAGCCCTTATTGATCATTGAATATATCTTAATATATCACCTATTTTTTGGCATATTAGAAGCCTCTAAGTACCTGAAATTTGACTAAATATTTATAAGATCTTTTACAAATGAAAATAATAATATCTCACGAATCAAAAATATTATTGAAGTAATCTCTTCACCATTAGTTTCATTTCAGCATTCTAGAGGTCCATGTAAGATTTTTTGTCCATACATGCACAAAAGCCAGCTTACTTAAAATAGTAGCCCTACCATTTTTAAACCTTACTGAAAAGAAATAATTTTTTTGTATGATACAAGATTGCTCTTACATATTGTATTCTTCAGAATAAACTTATTTAATATGATAAAATAAAAATATCCATAGATGGGTCCTTGGTGCAAGGCCTAATGAGGTGCCCATATAATCTCACAACCGAGGTAAACAAGAAAACCTTACGAATCAGAACCACACTCCAAAACAGAGAAAAATGAAAACTAGCTTGCATATTTGAAGGATTAAAGGACTGAACATGACCCCTCAATGTGTATAATTATAAAAAATATATAGTATATCTCTTGACATGAGAAATATTGCGAGGGAATGACCCGTCCACATAAATAAGTAGCTCATATTCCAATAATGAGGGCCTACAGAAATAAAATGATCAGCTATATATAACTAATATGTATCCCCTTATTAGGAAATACATCCATTAAAGATTCTAAAAGTCATCCCTGTGATCTAGATGAATAAGAAATTCGAATCCAAAAGTATGTTTTTAATGCCACTTTAATTTCATTGTATTCGATAAATATGTAACCTCAAAAATAGAAAGTATATGCCCAATCAAAGAAGTAAACCAAGAGAGGGTAAAATAGAAACTAAAGCTAGAGACAATAAATACATGATGATACAACTACCATCAAAATGATAACTCAAATACTCTAGTGTATCTTTGAAATATACAATACAAGACTCCACAAATAAATACGATGCTTCATAGATAGGCATTTAACTTCGCTATATTTGCAAGATAAAAAATGTTGTATTCTACTAAATCAATAGCATACATAGATGTAGCGACACGTTTCTCATTAGGGGAAATGTAAAACAATTATATGATCCTTATAAGAGGATAAGAACCAGGGGAGAAGTCATTGTGTTATCAAAATACACTAGAATTTCAATATATTTAATATCCTCTAGCACATGATTGGAAAGGGGTGTACTATATTACATCATTAAATGGTATGACGAAATCCATAGTATGATATGTTAGGACCCAAAATTGTACCTCCACAATCTTATTAACATAGTTTATCTCCCCTAAAATGCTAAGGTATTATCTTCAAGAAGGTTTAAAATGGGATCTCATCAACAATTTGAGAATGGTCGAAGACTTAGAACAAGAGCTAGTAATCACTCATACTCTTCAAATGCATCTCACAAATGGGAATGAGTTCTTAGAGGTCTACTTATTAGGATTTTACATAAAAAATAATGTATTATGGCTATAATAATCTATAACTACACCTAGATATACACTTGTCCTATAATTATCAATGGGTCAAGATAAACTAGCTACTTATAGCGTCATAAATTGTACTGCTTAATTGTGAGTCCAATTTCATATTCCCCTTAGCACTCATTTAGTTTCCACTCACCTACACATTTTTAGGACCATTGTTAGAATTGCTAGTATAATCGCCAACATCAAGTTGTAATCAAATGTTCACTAATTATGATCCATCATTATGAAAAGTTAAAGGAATGATGGAGGATGATTTAATACATAAGTATGATTTAACTTTCTTGAAACTTTGAAAAAATCATGGAGATATATAGTTATAGTAATGTACATTATGAATCCTTTACTACACTATTCAAAAGTGTATTCCTTCATTTATAGCTTAGAATTTAAAACTTGGTTCTGTAGAATGTTGGAAAAACATTACGAAATCAAGATATTAATTCAATGACCAACCCTTTTGAAAAAAAATGCAGTAGTTTATACAAATATATAACCATACCCTAGAGTCTAATAACTTGCAAGACATACACTATTGTGAAAATATAAAATATTTTGGGAACCCAAAGAACCTTATTCACTGTCCTTGATTCTTTGGCATTGGCATCCCAAAATTTCATGAACTACATATAAATTATCCTTCTATTAGTTACACCATTAGATATAACATGAAACAACACGAAGAAGCCCAAAATGTTACTACAAATGAAATTTAGGCATGTCTTGAGTGTATTATGATTTTTAAAAGTAACTATAACATTAACTATGGAACTCTCATTTTTCATTCATTTTGCTACTTATATCTCTACCCTCTGGTTCATATATACTTTTTAAGTGCAAACATGTTAAATTAAGTAATTGAAGGCATCGTGGGCATATAAATAACAATTGGGACCTTCTTAAATAGAAAGTAGAGTTTACTTTTGTTTTGGATCACTACTATTCATTGGATATATTTTTCTATAATTTAGAGCTTGTTACATTTACCCTTCACTTGCTATATGAGAATTTTTCAATTTTTTCCCAGGTCTTGTCGGATTGTCAAAACAATGGTGAACTTTTGAACTATGTTGCACTTTTCACATGGTTCATGAACTCATCAACCATATGTGATTTAAAACTTAACCACTTCCTCCTTCATCCATTTCGTTTTATTTGTCTAGTATTTTGATAAGTTTGGCAACCTATTAACACACCGACACCCACTAATGGCAAAAATGGTAGAAATGGTTGTCACCGGCCTAAAAATACAAATCTGGAACAATGTCAAGTTGTTTGTTCTACAAGATGTACGTGTAATTTGAGGAGTGAGAGAATTTTGGCCTATAAGATAACTAGGCAATTTAAAACGTTGGTAAATTGAGCTCATATGATTACAAGTCGATTCAATGTCCCACCAAAATATGTTTTCATACATACATTTTTTAAAGATTAGTAAATTGGTTTGAATTTTTAAAAAAACGTCACCATGAATTTTTTTAAATAAAGTCAAAACAAATTTAACCGTTGTACCAAAACATTAATTAATTCCCAACAAATAATTGTTAAAACCATAGAACATTCATGAAAATAATCTAAAAATAAAAAGTGATGTCGTGCATATAGTTTGTATACCAATATATGTATAGAGATATTTATAGTTAATTATACAAAATTTTATAGGGGATTTTCAAGACCCACATAAAACCTTGAATTTATAGTCTCTATTTTAAAATTTGGTGAGGCACTCTTACAACTTTAACACATTCTATCTATGTAATTGTAATTTTATTTTTGTATGAAAATATACGGTCATTAAAAATATCAAGGCTAAATCTCTTTAATATTAAATAGAAAATTACTAATCTAGAGGTCTAAATTCATGTTGGAGGTGATGATTAAACCCTCGACGAACTTAAAGCATCACCTGCAATCAAAAAATCATACCATGCAAAAGGGAATTAGTTGATTTTATATAAATCCTAACATTTATTGAATAAAACCCTCATTATACAGAAAAGGATAAATCTGTAGATAAGGGTATAATTAGATCAATGATATTTGTCCCAATCCTATGACTTGAGAGACAAGGGATAGAATGTCCTAAGATATATTTGGCATGCTAGTGTGGACTGGGCCTATTAAGATCTAATTAAGTGATCTACCTTTATACACCAACATGTGGATCACACACATGAAATAAATTTATTAAAAACTTACCAAGGTTGTTCATCCTATTATTTTTATGTGGATCCGTCGATTTCAGATCCCCAAAATTTAAACCTAAAGTTTTAGCAAGGGAACAAGTATGACCATTTACAAAATATTTGATAGCGAATCTTGTAGTCTTAGATATATGGCCTTGAGATCAAACTAAATATTTGATAAGTCAACCAAAACATATAATTAGTTGATTTGGTTAATTGATGTGTTGATATCATTGTTAACGTGTATGTGTTAGAATAATAGAAATAATTGTCAAATTGTTTGAATTGATTTATTATTCTATATATTAGTCTCGAGGTTAAGAAACTCTTGTTATTCTCATTTTTCCTTTAAGTCATTTTGGTTCTATTCATGGTGGGATCTTAGATACAAACATATTCATGTGGTCAACTAAATTAACTAATCCTTTAAGCATCATTTTCTTAACCTTGAGACTAATATATAGAAGCGTGAGCTCATTCAAATTCACTAGTTATCTATGCTATTCTATATGCATAATTTAACCATGATATCAACACATCAGTTAACTAAATCGATTATAGATTTGGCCTAAGACAATGTGGCCCAGAAATCCCAAAAGCCTATTATAAATGAAATCTATGCATGGATTGATTATTAGGTTTTGTAAATGTAACTGTGAATTCAGTTTTTAGACTTTTCTTTTTCAGCCATTATCAGTACTTAAGTTTGTGCCCTTTTGATTAAAATATTCTTTCAAGGTGCAAACACGTTACATCGAGTAATAGTAGGAGTTGTAGGCATATTAATCACATTTTGGGAATTTTTAGAGGGCAAGTAAATTTTCCTTTTGTGTTTGCATGCTACTATTCATTAGATGCTGTTTTCTATAATTTAGAACTCATTAAATTTGCCCTTTAATTGTTATATCATATTTTTCTTTTTTTACAAACCATTAAGATCACACCATGAGTTGGACCAAAATGATTCATAGGAAGATTGAGCATAACAAGTTTTTTTGTTAACCTTTGCACTAACACTTAGAAGCGTGAACTTTAATTAAAATAAATTGTCAATTGTTTATGTCATTCTCCACGTATAACTTAACCATGATATCAACACCTCAATCAACTAAATCAACTAATTCAATTTAATATTATAATAAAGCATATGCACATCAACAAAATCGACTCATCAATTAAATATTATTATCTTAACCTTAAGACCAATATATAAAAACTTGAACTAATTCAAACCCATATATTGTCTATACTATTGTATACGTATAACTTAATCATGATATCAACACATCAATTAACTACATCAACTATAAATCTAGCGTGACACAAAATGGGGAAGCCCAAAATGACTACTACAGATGACATCTACATGTGGCATGAGTGAATTGGGCAATCCTCGTTATTTTACTATTTGTGGTAGAATTGCTCATTTTTAGTAGCACTTCTTAAGTCTATATTAAAGAAAAGGAGAGACATTTTTTTGTCATTATTGCATCTATATAAGACAATAAAAAGATTGGTAAAATGCAAATTTACAGATATGAGGTATGATATCACTTTACACCTAGAAAAGAAATGTAATTACATGTACCCTCTACAAAGTAGGTCAAGAAACATAAATTTTAACTAGCCAATATAGGTGAATCAAACGTAGATAAAAGTAAGGTGAATGTATTTTAAAAAATGTTTAGCCCTTGCTAATTATGATTTTTATTTCAGACAGATATTTTTAACATTATGAATAAAAAGAACTATTTTTAAAAACATTATATGCCTGCCTTGAGACAAAGTTGGAAGAAATTAAAGGTGGAAGGAGACCAAATTTATGATTGGCACAAGTCGCCTATCCTAGCTCCTGGACACGGTCCTCTCTAAAGCCTTAACACAAGGATCTCCCTCGACAAGAAATATAAACATATCGCTCGTGCGACCTAAAGTTTGGATGGAAATTTTGATTCCCATATGATCAATTAAACAACAGCTTATGCACATTTCGAGAGGAGACATGCGATCCGCAAATTGCAGGCGATTACAAATACAAATGTTGATTAAACATAAACTTTGTAACCTAAATTGGTTGGCCACATGATGTTTAGCTGTGATGCTTACAGTGGTTGAGACCACGGGACAGGCATATCATTAGATTAGAAGCTACAGCACATGGCAAGCATGGGACACCAAAGGAAGCAAGCAGTGGCAGGGGACAAGATACTCGTTTTGAGAAATTAGATGCCTCTGGCCGGGATTCTCTCTTTGTGTCTCCCTCTGTGCCCAGTCATGGTGAGTTGTATAAATCATGCTAATAGCCAGGCACAAGGCTAACACAGAAGCAGCAGCAGCATCAACCTTGAAGGAAACAATACACAACAGAATGAGTATGAGCATTACAGTACCTTCTCTCTCTCGTCTCTCCTCTCTTGGGGTGGCCATGGCTCTGCACTCTCCTCGCAAGCATCACCATAATCGCTCAAAGAGCATGCCCTCCAGGCTGCAATTGCAGGGGCACCCAATTCGCACAGACGAGGTGGAAAGATTGGAGGAGTCTTGTTCTTCTTCCTCATGTTTTGGAACAGATTGGCTTGGCCGAGCATTGGAGATGTTGCTGAATTGCTATTCCGATTTGTCAAACACAAAGATGGACATGGGGAGCAAATGGATGAACGCACATCTGGATGACATACTCCATCTGCTTGAGGTGTTCAACTTGTTGAGGGACAGCATTTCAGAAATCAGAAAGCAGCACGCATGTGTGCAGGTAGCCATTCGCGGCCTTGGCCTTGCTCTCACTCCCTCTGTCTATGCCCTGGAAAGGGCACGCACCACTCTCGCCATTTGGTTGAGTAAGAAGAAGGACACGCAGAGCCAGCTGGAGAAATGCATGTCCATTTTGAGGCGAATGGCAGAGAAGCTCAACGTGGAGAATAAAGCAGGAGTAGCACAGGCTGCCATCAACATCAACCATGCCAAGGCCATCACCATCTTGGTCTGCTCTACCCTTGTCACCGGTCTTTCCTTCAAGACATCCCACATGAGGCTGCCATCTCTTTCTCTTCCGGCGCATTTAACTTCTCTGCAACAAAAGCTCAAGGAGGCATTTGAGATGAGAAAGAGGTCGCCATCATCATCATCATCACCAAGGTCCCTGCACGAATTAGAGGCAGCAGATATTGCACTGGGAAATCTCAACAATCTTCTTAACTCCAAGTCCAAATTGCAGCTTCCGCTTCATATCTCTCCCTCCACGTTGGCTCTCAATGGCTTGGAGACTGCTCTTCCCCTCCTTGAACACAAAATCAACCAGCTATTCAAGTTTCACATCTCTGCCAGGGTTGAAATCTTGAATACACTTTCTTCTCAGTGACTTACTGCCCAAGGAATTATTAACGAGGCGCCCAAGTAGGCCTTTTAAACAGTTTGGGGACTCCAAAATGCATGTAACATATGTGTATTAATACTGCTACGAGGATCAAGGTCGAATTGATCTTCTTCAATACAGAAAAAAAGAAAGTTAATCACAATTTTCCTCTCACTGCGTTTGATAATCATTGCCTGTTTCTTTACAGCTGCATCAATTCACTGTTCAATTAATTTGATTTGCAATAGTTTATTTATTTATTTTCATGTTTGTATGTATTACGTTTCTGTTTGATAAAGAATGTCACTTGAATCCCATGACCATGCATATTCTAAAAGTAATGCAGCACAAGACTATGTATACGTGTGAAAATCTTCTGAATAATCTGGTCTAGTTCGTTCTTCCGGGTTCCTTCAAATTTCGCATGTTACACCAAAATTCTCCCTTCGTCTCGCCCTCGGGCAGCCTCCGGCGTTTTACAAGGCCAAAGATGTGTTTTCCTTAATCAATGTGGCATTCGGCAGCGAGCATGCTTTGAAAGTATGTATAAAAATCTGTTTTCAAGGTTTCTGATGAACTGCATTCGGTAGCGAGCATGCACATGAGAATTGGATCTGGTTTTATGTTTATGTAGATCTGACTTATATGCTCTTACAAATAAATAATGTTGTATAATGTATTAAATATATTAAAAAAATCATGGATATGTGTTTTCCAGTATGATGGATTATTATGGTACAATGACATTTGTGCATTATGTGAAAGTGCAATCCATGGAACAACTATAGATGAATGGGTGAGGAAGAGAATAATCGATAAAGAGGAAGCTAACTAACCAAATATAATCAATTGAAATCAAATGCACATGGATAACAAATATCATTAATGGTTCACAATAGATATAGATATGGGAAGGATAGGGATACTTTCAATTCAAATACTAAACTATATTGGAGTGATCACTTATTTTGATATAGCATGATATATTACATGCTCAAGGGTATGAAAAAAAAAGGTGATATTGTATCGCATGCATAGGAATAACTAGAAAAGAAAAAGTTTAATTAAGCATTTCACAAGGTCTCAAAATGGCATTCTGGCTACATTGTTGGATAACCAATAGAGAGAAGGAATTTTCCATCATAACACAAGGTTGCATGGAGGCTTTAAACAATAAAATGTAGGAGAACCAAACAAATATTCCACACATCAGAATGATAAAATCATCTGCCCATATTGACTACCCAAGACATGTTATAATATAAATAGTGGCCATAGTTTAGTGAACTAGGAAGAAATAAAAATAAAAACAAACAAAATTCAAAAGAAATAATCAATTAACACACACTAGAAGTTCCTTTACCAAAACACTGATGATAGGATAATTCTTTACATGCGAGAGATGATCTATCTTGAAAAGGTAAATGAATGGAAGATATCTAATGTGAAAGGATTTCCCGATGTCGGTTATCATAGTTACTCAAGGATCATGTATAGGAGCAACTTAGGTCATACAAGATTTAAATATCTATCAAGTGCAAGTGGATCCTACGACGAACTGACACCTATACAGAATACAATATAGTGATGTACAAATATATTAATAGAGGATATATATGACTATGTACATTATGGCTAAATTGAACTGATCCCAACCTCATCTATGAGACATTCATCTTCTTTTTGGGACAAAGGGAGTGGTTTATGGTGATACCACTTTGATGAAGCATCCAACTTCTGAAAGTACAATATTTAGGTCCCTGTAAATTTTTGAATCTCTGAAATGGGTGAGAAGATGAAGCTTTATGTTGAGTACTGAATGACCAAGAGGAGAAGAAAGGGTGTGAGGGGAATGAGTTGAGGGCTTGAATGGACAGGACCAAAAGCTTTTTATTAGAAAATTAATTGGATAAGAGGTCTTTACTTTTAAACGTGGTTCTTGTAAATAGGTTCTCACTGTGTTAACTATCCGAAGTTCAACAAAAACTAGTTTTCCCCATAGAATACATTATTTAACTCTATTATTTTTCTTCAATTCACTCACTTTCGATTTTTGAATATAGCTTTCAATGAATAAGGCATAGAATGATTTGAGATCAATGATAATAATTGGCTCATCTAAGGAATTCCCTTCTAGAATGGATTTTTGATATGCACCTAAACCATATTTAGTGGTGATGATATAAGAGCCTAGATGATTAGGATCAAACTTTCCTCTTTTTCCATTTCCTTAAGATTTATTTGACTCACCTTGAGTAATATATGACCAATTTGGAATTCTTTTAGACTTATTTTATTGTTATAGCTTTTAAAAATATGACTTTGATAGGGTTTTAATGGTTAAAAATATTAAGGCACCATCGTTGATGAGCTCTAGTTTATGAAAGCATGCAACTCAAAATTCCTCATCATTAAATAAATTTTACAATATAATTGTATAGCTAGGGAAGCTCAACTTCAATTGTAAAGATAACTTCCACAATTAATACTAGAAAGTATGGAGTAGTGCAGTTGGGTCCATTTATAATGTTATGGATATAAATTATCTTATATCACCACTAGAGGTGCTAGATGGGTCTATATATTATTCTCTTTAATGTACATGAGCAAGGCATCCCCAATGGAAATTTTCTCAAGGATGAAGGGGTTCCACAATACGTTTCTCTTTGAGGCATATACCTTTTCTTTCGTATTCAATGTCCTTAGTAATATCTAGAGGAATGGGATATTTTTATTTGAAGCATTCAAGGAGAGTGTCCAAATCACCTGTCTCAAGCAACGCATCTATACTTTTACTCAATATGTTGAACCTCAACTATTCGTAGTGACCGAAAGATAGGCCCATATTTCCGTGTTCAAGCTAATTGTTTGCACATGTGCCCATTGTAAGGGTCAGCCATTCGTGTGAGGAGAATGGGGAATTGTGCTAACAAATAAAATCATACTTTATCCTAAAACAATCATCCTCAATAAAACCACGATTTTTTCAAACATTAATCATACACGCTCAAGTAAAATATCAAGCATGCCTAGCTGCGTAACAGAAGTTGAAGCAACATAAATCACCCAGTGTAACACAATGCACAACATGATGCTAAATGATGAAATCTGACTATAACTCATCTATGACTAGCATTGTGCAATAAATACGATGCATAATCAATAGGTCTTAATGATGAATTAAATCTAATATTCATACATAAAGCATCAAAGTAGTGAAGTTGAAATATTGTAATAATATAAACATATAAAAGAACAGAAAAATCAATCCATAATCTAGATGTCCAAATAAAGATTCGTCAAGAATACATCTATCATCATACAATAAATCCTATAAAATTATCCATATTATACAATCAAAAAATATTGTTAGTACAACAAGGCCTTATCGAAGAGTTTCATAGAATGGATATGTAATTTCATACAAGTGACCCACAATTTCACACTCCCCTTAGAAATTTCTTTTTTTTTCTTTCCTCTAATCATTTTAAGACCATTTATAGACTTTAATTTACCCACAACTTGAGTGAATGCGTCCTATTCTATTTTAAATATTCATCATTTTATTATGCACATAATCCCTCATCAAAACCTAAAATTACGATCAAATCTAATATCATAAGATTTGATTCTTGCATCCCCATTTTGGATAACCTATTTTTTCTTTCACCTTATTCCTACCAAAATCTCTCAAAATTGTAACCATTTTAAGTTTTAGCCTTGATAATGCAACATCTCATCTTGGTTTTCTTATTTGATCGCTTTGTTGGATTTTTATAAAAAATTAACCATTCAAATCATATATAAGCTAGTATATTTTCCCATTATGATACATGATTTAAATGATAAGTAAGATTTACTAAATTGATCACTCAACTTTTCAAATGTTAAGCATTATCTAAAATCTCAATGTTTCAACACTGATTATTCACCATTATTGCTAGATGATTTAAGCTTCAAGGAAAGTTGGACAATAATAGGGATTACAAAATGATGATTAGAATGCATTGCTCCTAGAGGATTTGGTATGATTCTATGTTGCTCTCACAGTTCTTATTTTTTATCTTCTGAGTTAAAATTTACAATCACATTTTTATAATTCCTTGTTTTAAGTTTGTTTTAATTAGGTTTTTCAGCTGACGAAAACACTCAATCTACTAATTCTAAATCTGAACATTTATTGTAGTTACATAAATTCATGAAAGGGGTAACCAAAGAATTAGTCAGGCATAAAAGTTGTCTACATTCAACTATAGGAACACCTCTATGTCTCTATTCCATTTCAACTACCATTAGTTGCTTCTTGTGTATCTATATTTTCCTTCGTTACTTTATATTTTAATTTTTACATGTTTATAGACCTAATTAAATCATGTATTAGTTATTCAATCCATCTTCTTTGGAACAAAGTTATAGAAATGGGGTTTTCTTGGCTCCCTTGGAATAGTTAGCCAGATTAAACACCTTTGGTTATTTTGATTTCCTGTGTTTTATGGAAGAGAAGTTGCTTCACTGTAAATTACAAGCTAGTTTCATTCATTTCTTTTCTATATCAAATATTTGGTTAACCCCAATGCCTTTTACATGTCTTCTAATAATAAATGGTATGAAATATGATTTACACGCACTATTTATATCTTATATGGTGTTTACATAATTACTTAATTAATTGAATGCCTTACAAGTTCATTAGGTTACATATTTTCAAACATTGGTTAAAACAAGTTTTTCTTCTCTTAGATTACCAAACCAAAACTTTTAAAATAAATTTTGTGTCCCCTAAATATAAATACACATCTTGTCATCACTTTCTTCTAGTTTTGTTTATTATACTATCTTTTATCACCACGTATGTAACAGAAAGTAACCTTATAAAAAAATGGTGGATCCCTTTTAATAATGTTTTTATTGATTTTATGAGTCATTTAGTAGTAATGATTTTGATATTTTAAATGATTCCCTCAATAGATTCGTCTCAATTGATTCATCCTCTACATCTCCAAAACCATCCCTTTGTCAATAATTAATCAACATGATTTATGTCGCTAGTTCTAATGATGGACCTAAGAAACCTAAGATTGTTAGGTACAATCACATTGTCTATTATGAGATGAACTATAAATTTACTCACACCTATCCATCTCATGGTCGATACTAAAACATCAAATTTTATTCTAGGTAAGCTGTCGATTCAATTTTTATTATCATTTTCATAGATTGAGAAATTATGTTTTGTTAGAATACAATTTAGTAATTCACCTAGATCATATAAGTTAGGTTGATATATTCTATTTATTCAAATAAATTTTTTAATTAATTAAATCGAATAATAACCTGAACCCCTTCATAGTTGACAACTGGTGGAAAACAAGCATCTCACGAGAGATGAAACAACCCAGCATTATGGGCCGACAACTGAAAAAACCAAAACCAGATAAAAACCAAAAGGAATTAAAAAATAAAAAACACAGACCTCGAGAAACAACGACTAATTTCCTATTAGACTAGGGCCTTTCACAGCCTACCACTCATGACTAAAAACAGTTAGCTACTCCCAAAAAGAAAAAAAGCTAACTTTACTTATCACCTTGGCAAGATTAGTATCTAGGGAATCAACGTTAACCTTAATGTTTCTAGTAGATTTATCCAATGCACAAGCATCAACCTCAATAGAACTATTGTGCTTGGCATGCTTCCTTCCAAGTTCCTATTACAACACCTGCAACGATACAACAATCTTGTTTGCCATTTTGCTTTTGACAGAAACATTTTTCTCTATTTTTTTCATCAAAACATCTTGCTTAGCCTCGAGATTAGATACAGACATCTCCATGCACTAGCTTCAGTCATACGAGTGTTAACATCACATTGATATATAATTAAACATGTGTACATTAAATAGTCATTTATTGTATCTAACTAGCCACTTTTTATAACTTATTTAATTAAATCACATTTTTACACAAGTATCAATTAAACCATTGTAGTATTTATTAAGAAATCTCATTAGCTTATTAATTCATTCACAATTATGTTCAATTTGAGATAAATGTTCATTTTATTGTTTTCCTTAGATCTTTGTCCCATTTAATTAAAGTAGTATAATAGATGTGTTGGCATTAAATGACAAAGTGGCATCTACTTCAAATATTTCTAAACGTAATAAACATCATGATTTTCTACAAATAATTATTCAATACAAGATATATACATATATAGGAAAATCACCACTCAAGTATATTGCGATATACAATAAAAATAATATTTTTCATCACCCTATGGATGGTGGCTATATAACCTTCTGGTGCTAGTGGTGCCCGTGTGATGGAGGAATGTATATGTGACGTTAAAAAAATTGATTAACTCCCAAAGCTACTTTGTGTGTGTATTCATTGAACAAGGCCTCTGAGATACATTGCCTTGACACTAGCACTCATGTATAGAGAGCTATAGGTGATATCTCTCATCTTGTTTGCACTCCACCTTAGTCTATAGGGACTCCAAGTGAGCATAGTCTACCACAGACTCATTATACGCTTGTCTAAGTTTTGTGACAAGCTCAAAGATGTCCATGTTTCATCTTTAACCACTCAGAGGCATATAGTTATCCCTTATTGATCATTGAAATATCTTAATATTTCACCATTTTTTTGGCACATTAGAAGCCTCTAAGTACCTGAACTTTGACTGAATATTTATAAGATCTTTTAAAAATGAAAATAATAATATCTCACGAATCAAAAATATTATTGAAGTAATCTCTTCACCATTAGTTTCTTTTCAGCATTCTAGAGGTCCATGTAAGATTTTGTGTCCATACATGCAAAAAAGCCACCTTATTTAAAATAGTAGCCCTACCATTTTTACCCCTTACTGAAAAGAAATAATTTTTTTATGTGATACAAGATTGCTCTTACATATTGTATTCATCAGAATAAACTTTTTTAGTATCATAAAATAAAAATATCCATAGATAGGTCCTTGGTGCAAGGCCTAATGAGGTGCCCATATATAAACAAATAAATCTAACAACTTATGTAAACGAGAAAAACTTATGAATCAAAACCACACTCCAAAAGAGAGAGAAATGTAAACTATCTTGCATATTTTAGAGATTAAACGACTGAACATGACCCCTCCATATGTTTATTTATCAAAAATATATAGTATATCTCCTTACATGAGAAATATTGTGATGCAATGACCCCTCCACATAAATAAGTAGCTCATATTCCAATGATGAGAGCTTACAGACATAAAATGATCAGCTACATATAAATAATATGTATCCCCTTATTAGGAAATACATCCATTAAAGATTATAAAAGTCATCCCTATGATCTACATATATAAGAAATTCAAATCCAAATGTATGTTTTTAATGCCACTTTAATTTCCTTGTGTTGGATAAATATGTAACCTCAAAAATATAAAGTATATGACTAATCAAAGCAGTAAACCAAGAGAAGGTAAAATCAAAACTAAATCTAGAGACAATAAATACGTGATGATACAACTACCATCAAAATGATAACTCAAATACTCTAGTGTATCGTTGAAATATACAATATAAAAGTCCACAAATAAATATGATGTTTGATAGATAGGCATTTAACTTAGCTATATTTGGAAGATAAAAAATGTTGTATTCTACTAAATTAATAGGATACATAGATGTAGCGACACGTTTCTCGTTAGGAGAAATGTAAGATGATTATATGATCCTTATAAGAGGATAAGAACCGAGGGAGAAGTTGTTGTGTTATCAAAATATGCAAGACTTGCAATATATTTAATATCCTCTAGAACATGATTGGAAAGGGGTGTACTATTAACATCATTAATTGGTATGATGAATTCTGTGGTATAATATGTTAGGACCCAAAATTGTACCTCCACAAGAATATTAACATAGTTTATCTCCCCTAAAATGCCAAGGTATTATCTTCAAGAAGGTTTAAAATGAGATCTCATCAACAATTTGAGAATGGTCGAAGACCTAGAACAAGAGCTAGTTTGTTTATACTTTTATTCTATACTTTTATTCAATATGTTGATCCTCAACTATTCTTAGTAACCAAAAGATAGGCCCATATTTCCGTGTTCAAGATAATTGTTTGCACATGTGCCTAGTGTAAGGGTTAGTCATTTAGGTGAGGAGAATGAGGAATTGTGTTAACAAATAAAAACATACTTTATCCTAAGACAATCATCCTCAATAAAACCATGATTATTTGAAACATTATCCATACACGTTCAAGTAAAGTATCAAGCATGCCTTGCTACGTAATAGAAGTCGAAGCAACATAAATCACCCAACGTAACACAATGCACAACATGATAATAAATGATGAAATCTGACTATAACTCATCTATGACTAGCATTGTGCAATAAATATGATGCATAATCAGCAGCTCACAATGATGAATTAAATCTAATATTCATACATAAAGCATCAAAGTAGTGAAGTTGAAACATTGTTAAAATATAAACATATTAAAGAACAAAAAAATTAATCCATAATCTAGATGTCCAAATAAAGATTCATCAAGAATAGATTACAATAAATCACATAAAATTATCCATGTTATAATATAAAAAAATATTGGTAGTACAACAAGGCCTTATCGAAGAGTTTCATAGAATGGATTTGTAATGTCATACAAGTGAGCCACAATTTCACACTCCCCTTAGAAATTTCTTTTTTTTCTTTCCTCTAATCATTTTAAGACCATTTATAGACTTTAATTTACCCACAACTTGAGTGAATGCGTCCTATTCTATTTTAAATATTCATCATTTTATTATGCACATAATCCCTCATCAAAACCTAAAATTACGATCAAATCTAATATCATAAGATTTGATTCTTGCATCCCCATTTTGGATAACCTATTTTTCCTTTCTCCTTATTCCTACTAAAATCACTCAAAATTGTAACCATTTTAAGTTTTAGCCTTGATAATGCAACATCTCGTCTTGGTTTTGTTATTTGATCACTTTGTTTGATTTTTATAAAAAAAATAACCATTTAGTTCATATATAAGCTAGTATATTTTCCCATTGTGATACATGATTTGAATGATAAGTAATATTTAACAAATTGATCACTCAACTTTTCAAATGTTAAGCATTATCTAAAATCTCAATGTTTCAATAGTGATTATTCACCATTATTGCAAGATGGTTGAAGCTTCAAGGAAAGTTGGACAATAATAGGGATTATAAAATGGTGATTATAATGCATCTCCCCTAGAGGATTTGGTATGATTCTATGTTGCTCTCATAGTTCTTATTTTTTATCTTCTGAGTTGAAATTTACAATCACATTTTTATAATTTATTGTTTTAAGATTATTTTAATTAGGTTTTTCAATTGACGAAAACACTCAATCTACTAATTCTAAATCTGAACATTTATTGTATGTACATAAATTCATGAAAGGGGTGCCTGAAGAATTAGTCAGGCATAAAAACAGTCAACATTCAACTATAGGAACACCTCTATGTCTCTATTCCATTTTATCTACCATTAGTTTCTTCTTGTGTGTCTATACTTTCCTTCGTTACTTTATATTTTCATTTTTACATTTTTATAGACCTAATTAAATCATGTATTAGTCATTCAATCAGTCTTCTTTGGAACAAAGTTATAGAAATGGGGTTTTCTTGGCTCCCTTTGAATAGTTAGCTAGATTAAACACCTTTGGTTATTTTGATTTCGAGTGTTTTATGGAAGAGAAGTTGCTTCATGGTAAATTACAAGCTAGTTTCATCCATTTCTTTTCTATATCAAATATTTGGTTAACCCTAATTCCTTTTACATGTTTTCTAATAATAAATGGTACAAAAATATGATTTACACGCACTGTTTATGTCTTATATGGTGTTTACATAATTAATTAATTAATTGAATGCCTTACAAGTTCAGTAGGTTACATATTTTCAAACATTGGTTAAATCGAGTTTTTCTTCTCTTACATTACCAAACCAAAACTTTTAAAATATATTTTGTGTCCCCTAAATAGAAATACACATCTTGTCATCATTTTCTTCTACTTCTCTTTAATATACTATCTTCTATCAACACGTATCTTACAAAAAGCAACCTTATAAAAAAATGGTGGATCACTTTTAATAATGTTTTTATTCATTTTATGAGTCATTTAGTAGTAATGATTTTGATGTGTTAAATTAATCCCTCGATAGATTCATCTCAATTGATTCATACTGTACATCTCCAAAACCATCCCTTTGTCAATAATTAATCAACATGATTTATGTCGCTAGTTCTAATGATGGACCTAAGAAACCTAAGATTGTTAGGTACAATCACATTGTCTATTATGATAGGAACTATAAATTTACTCACACCTATCCATCTCATGGTCTATACTAAAACATCAAATTTTATTCTATGTAAACTGTGGGTTCATTTTTTATTATCATTTTCATAGATTGAGAAATTATGTTTCGTCAGAATACAATTTAGTAATTCAGATATCATATAAGTTAGATTGATATATTGTATTTAGTCAAATAAATTTTTTAATTAATTAAATCGAGAAATAACCTAAACCCCTACATAGTTGACAACCAGTGGAAAACAAGCATCTCACGAGTGATGAAACGAATTCGCATTATGGGTCGACGACTGGAAAAACCGAAAACTAGATAAAAACTAGAAGGAATAAAAAAATAAAAAACACAGATCCCAAGAAACACCAACTAATTTCCTAATACACTAGGGCCTTTCACAGGCTACCACTCATGACTGAAAAATAGTTAGCTACTCCCAAAAAGAAAAAAAAAAAAATTTACTTATCACCTTGGCAAGATTAGTATCTAGGGAATCAACGTTAACCTTAATGTTTCTAGTAGATTTATCCAATGCACCAGCATCAACCTCAATAGAACTCTTGCGCTTGGCATGCTTCCTTTCAATCTCCTATTTCAAAACCTGCATGAATACAACAATCTTATTTGCCATTTCCCTTTTGAATGAAACATTTTTGTCTTTTCTTTTCATCAAAACATCTTACTTAGCCTTGAGATCAGATACAAACATCCCCATACACTAGCTTCAGTCATACGAGTGTTACCATCACTTTGATATATAATTAAATATGTGTACATTAAATAGTCATTTATTTTATCTAACTGGCCGCTTTTTATAGCTTATTTAATTAAATCACATTTTTATAGATATTTGTCCCATTTAATCAAAGTAGTATAACACATATGTTGGCCTTAAATGACAAAGTGGTATCTACTTCAAATATTTCTAAACGCAATAAACATCATGATTTTCTACAAATAATTATTCAATACAAGATATATACATATATAGGAAAATCACCACTTGAATATATTGCGATATACAATAAAAATAATATTTTTCATCACCCTATGGATGGTGGCTATATAACCTTCTAGTGCTAGTGGCGCTTCTGTGATGGAGGATTGTATATGTGATGTTAAGAAAATTCAGTAATTCGTAGAGCTACTTCATGTGTGTATTCATTGAACAAGGCCTCTGAGATACATTTCCTCGACCCTAGAACTCATGTATAAAGAGCTATAGGTGATATCTCTCAGCTTGCATGAACTCCACCTCAATCTATAGGGACTCCAAGTGAGAGTTGTCTACCACACACTCATTATACGCTTATCTAAGTTTTGTGACAAGCTCAAAGATGTCCATGTCTCATCTTTAACCACTCTAAGGCATATAGCTAGCCCTTATTAATCATTGAATATATCTTGATATTTCACTAATTTTTTGGCACATCAGAAGCCTCCAAGTACCTAAAATTTGACTGAATATTTATAAGATCTTTTAAAAATGAAAATAATAATATCTCATGAATCAAAAATATTATTGAAGTAATCTCTTCACCATTAGTTTCTTTTCAACATTCTGGAGGTCAGTGTAAGAATTTGTGTCCATACATGCACAAAAGGCAGCTTGCTTAAAATAGTAGCCCTACCATTTTTAGCCCTTACTGAAAAGAAATAATTTTTTTTTGTGATACAAGATTGCTCTTATATATTGTATTCTTCAGAATAAACTTATTTATTATGATAAAATAAAAATATCCATAGATAGGTCCTTGGTGCAAGGCCTAATGAGGTGACCATATATAAACAAATAAATCTCACAACTTAGGTAAACGAGAAAACCTTACGAATCAAAACCATAATCCGAAAGAGAGAAAAATGTAAACTATCTTGCATATTTGAGGGATTAAAGGAGTGAACATGACCCCTCAATTTGTATATCTATCAAAAATATATAGTATATCTCCTTACATGAGAAATATTGCAAGGCAATGACCCCTCCACATAAATAAGTAGCTCATATTCCAATGATGAGAGCATATAGACATAAAATGATCAGCTACATATCAATAATATGTATCCCCTTATTAGGAAATACATCCATTAAAGATTGTAAAAGTCATCCCTGTGAACTAGATGAATAAGAAATTCAAATCCAAATGTATGTTTTTAATGCCACTTTAATTTCGTTGTATTCGATAAATATGTAACCTCAAAAATAGAAAGTATATGCCCAGTCAAAGATGTAAACCAAGAGAGGGTAAAATAGAAACTAAATCTAGAGACAATAAATACGTGATGATACAACTACCATCAAAATGATAACTCAAATACTGTAGTGTATCTTTAAAATATACAATATAAGACTCCACAAATACATATGATGCTTGATAGATAGGCATTTAACTTCGCTATATTTGGAAGATAAAAAATGTTGTATTCTACTAAATCAATAGGATACATAGATGTAGCGACTCGTTTATCATTATGAGAAATGTAAGATGATTATATGATCCTTATAAGAGGATAAGATCCGGGGGAGAAGTCTTTGTGTTATCAAAATATGCAAGACTTGCAATATATTTAATATCTTCTAAAACATGATTGGAAAGGGGTGTACTATTAACATCATTAATTGGTATGACGAATTCCATGGTATGATATGTTAGGACCCAAAATTCTACCTCCACAACCTTATTAACATAGTTTATCTCCCCTAAAATGCCAAGGTATTAGCTTCGAGAAGGTTTAAAAGGGCATCTCATCAACAATTTGAGAATTATCGAAGACCTAGAACAAGAGCTAGTAATCACTCATACTCTTCAAACACGTCTCACAAATGGGAATGAGTTCTTAGAGGTCTACTTATTAGGTTTTTACATAAAAAATAATGTATTATGGCTATAATAATCTATAACTACACCTAGGTATACACTTGTCCTATAATTATCAATGGGTGAAGATAAAATAGCTACTTATAGTGTCATAAATTGTACTGCTTAATTGTGAGTCCAGTTTAATATTCCCCTTACAACTCATTTAGTGTCGAATCACCTACACATTTTTAGGACCATTGTTAGGATTGCTAGGATAATCGACAACATCAAGTAGTTATCAAATGTTCACTAATTATGATCCATCAATATGAATGGTTAAAGGAATGATGGAGGATGATTTAATACATAAGTATGATTTAACTTCCTTGAAACTTTGAAAAACTCATGGAGATATATAGTTACAATAATGTACATTGTGAATCCTTTACTACACTATTCAAAAGTGTAGTTCTTCATTTATAGCTTAGAATTTAAAACTTGGTTGCGTAGAATGCTGCACAAAAATTTCCAAACCAAGAAATTAGTTCAACGACCAACCCTTTTGATGGAAAATGCAGTAGTTTATATAAATATATAACCATGCCCTAGAGTCTAATAACTTGCAAGACATTCACTATTGTAAAAAAAAAAAATATTTTGGCAACCCAAAGGACCATACTCATTGTCCTTGATTCTTTGGCAATGTCATCCCAAAAATTCATGAACTGCCTATAAAATATCCTTCTCTTAGTAACACCACTAGATATAGCATGGAACAACACGAAGAAGCCCAAAATGTTACTACAAATGAAATTTAGGCATGTATTGAGTGTATTATGATATTTAATAGTAACTATAACATTAACTATGGAACTCTCATTTTTCATTCATTTTTCTCCTATTATCTCTACCCTCTGGTTAATATATACATTTTAAGTGCAAACATGTTAAATTAAGTAATTGAAGGCATCGTGGGCATATAAATTACAATTGGGACCTTCTTAAATAGAAAGTAGAGTTTACTTTTGCTTTGGATCACTACTATTCATTGGATATATTTTTCTACAATTTAGAGCTTGTTACATTTACCCTTCACTTGCTATATGAGAGTTTTTCAATTTTTTCCCAGGTCTTGTCGGATTGTCAAAACAATGGTGAACTTTTGAACTATGTTGCACTTTTCACATGGTTCATGAACTCATCAAACGTATGTGATTTAAAATTTAACCACTTCCTCCTTCATCCATTTTTGTTTTATTTTTCTAGTATTTTGATAAGTTTTGCAACCTATTAACACACCGACCCCCACTAATGCCAAAAATGGTGAAAATGTTTATCACCAACCTAAAAATACAAATCTGGAACAATGTCAAGTTGTTTGTTCTACTTGAGATGTACGTGTAATTTGAGGAGTGAGAGAATCCTGGCCTATAAGATAAGCCCCATAGGGCAATTTAAAACATTGGCAAATTGAGCTCATATGATTACAAGTCGATTCAATGTCCCACCAAAATATGTTTTCATGCATACATTATTTATAAATTAGTAAATTGGATTGAATTTTGAAAAAATGTCACCATGAAAATTTTTAAATAAAGTCAAAGCAAAATTAACCATCGTACCAAAACATTAATTAATTCCCAACAAATAATTATTAAAACCATAGAACATTCATTAAAATAATCTTAAAATATAAAGCGATGTCGTGCATATAATTTGTATACCAATATATGTATAGAGATATTTAAAGTTAGTTATAAAAAATTTTATAGGGTATTTTCAAGACCCACATAAAACCTTGAATTTATAGTCTCTATTTTAAAATTTGGTGAGGCACTCTTACACCTTTAACACATCCTATCTATGTAATTGTAATTTTATTTTTGTACGAAAATATACGGTCATTAAAAATGCATGTCCATTTTGAGGTGCCCATATATAAACAAATAAATGTCACAACTGAGGTAAACGAGAAAATCTTACGAATCAAAACCACACTCCAAAAGAGAGAAAAATGAAAACTATATTACATATTTCAGGCATTAATTGACTGAACATGACCCCTCAATGTGTTTATTTATCAAAAATATATAGTATATCTCCTGACATGAGAAATATTGCGAGGCAATGACCCCTCCACATAAATAAGTAGCTCATATTCCAATGATGAGAGCTTACAGACATAAAATGATCAGCTACATATAAATAATTTGTGTCCCTTTATTAGCAAATACATCCATTAAAGATTGTAAAAGTCATCCCTGTGATCTACATGAATAAGAAATTCAAATCCAAATGTATGTTTTTAATGCCACTTTAATTTCTTTGTGTTGGATAAATGTGTAACCTCAAAAATATAAAGTATATGCCCAATCAAAGAAGTAAACCAAGAGAGGGTAAAATCGAAACTAAATCTAGAGACAATAAATACGTGATGATACAACTACCATGAAAATGATAACTCAAGTACTCTAGTGTGTCTTTGAAATATACAATATAAGATTTCACAAATAAATACGATTCTTGATACATAGGCATTTAACTTCGCTATATTTGGAAGATAAAAATTGTTGTATTCTACTAAATCAATAGGTTACATAGATGTAGTGACACGTTTCTCATTAGGGGAAATGTAAGGCAATTATATGATTCTTATAAGAGGTTAAGAAACAAGGGAGAAGTTGTTGTGTTATCAAAATATGCAAGACTTGCAATCTATTTAATATCCTCTAGCACATGATTGGAAAGGGGTGTACTATGTTACATTAATTGGTATGACGAAATCCACAGTATGATATGTTAGGACCCAAAATTGTACATCCACAATCTTATTAACATAGTTTATCTCCCCTAAAATGCTAAGGTATTATCTTCAAGAAGGTTTAAAATGGGATCTCATAAATAATTTGAGAATTGTCGAAGACCTAGAAAAAGAGCTAGTAATCACTCATACTCTTCAAACACGTCTCACAAATGGGAATGAGTTCTTAGAGGTCTACTTATTAGGTTTTTACATAAAAAATAATGTATTATGGCTATAATAATCTATAACTACACCTAGATATACACTTGTCCTATAATTATCAATGGGTCAAGATAAACTAGCTACATATAGCGTCATAAATTGTACTGCTTACTTGTGAGTCCAATTTCATATTCCCCTTAGCACTCATTTAGTGTCCACTCACCTACACATTTTTAGGACCATTGTTAGGATTGCTAGTATAATCGCCAACATCAAGTCATAATCAAATGTTCACTAATTATGATCCATCATTATGAAAGGTTAAAGGAATGATGGAGGATGATTTAATACATTAGTATGATTTAACTTTCTTCAAACTTTAAAAAATTCATGGAGATATATAGTTACAGTAATGTACATTATGAATCCTTTACTACACTATTCAAAAGTGTATTCCTCCATTTATATCTTAGAATTTAAAACTTGGTTCCATAGAATGTTGGACAAACATTATGAAATCAAGATATTAATTCAATGACCAACCCTTTTGACAAAAAATGCAGTAGTTTATATAAATATATAAAAATGCAGTAGTTTATATAAATATATAACCATGCAGTGAAAATATAAAATATTTGGAGAACGCAAAGAACCCTACTCACTGTCCTTGATTCTTTGGCATTGGCATCCCAAAATTTCATGAACTACCTATAAATTATCCTTCTATTAGTTACACCATTAGATATAGCATGAAACAACACGAAGAAGCCCAAAATGTTACTACAAATACAATTTAGGCATCTCTTGAGTGTATTATGATTTTTAAAAGTAACTATAACATTAACTATGGAACTCTCATTCTTCATTCATTTTGCTACTTATATCTCTACCCTCTGGTTCATATATACTTTTTAAGTGCAAACATGTTAGATTAAGTAATTGAAGGAATCGTGGGCATATAAATAACAATTGGGACCTTCTTAAATAGAAAGTAGAGTTTACTTTTGTTTTGGATCACTACTATTCATTGGATATATTTTTCTACAATTTAGAGCTTGTTACATTCACCCTTCACTTGCTAAATAAGAGTTTTTCAATTTTTTCCTAGGTCTTGTCGGATTGTCAAAACAATGGTGAACTTTTGAACTATGTTGCACTTTTCACATGGTTCATGAACTCATCAACCGTATGTGATTTAAAACTTAACCACTTCCTCCTTCATCCATTTTCATTTTATTTGTCTAGTATTTTGATAAGTTTGGCAACCTATTAACACACCGACACCAACTAACGCCAAAAATCATGGAAATGGTTGTCACCGGCCTAAAAATACAATGTCAAGCTGTTTATTCTACAAGATGTACGTGTAATTTGAGGAGTGAGAGAAATTTGGCCTATAAGATAATTGGGCAATTTAAAACATTGGCAAATTGAGCTCACATGATTACAAGTCGATTCAATGTCCCACCAAAATATGTTTTCATACATACATTATTTAAACAATAGTAAATTGGTTTGAATTTTAAAAAAAACGTCACCATGAAATTTTTTAAATAAATTCAAAACAAAATTAACCGTCATACCAAAACATTAATTAATTCCCAACAAATAATTGTTAAAACCATAGAACATTCATGAAAATAATATAAAAATATAAAGTGATGTCGTGGATATAGTTTGTATACCAATATATGTATAGAGATATTTATAGTAAATTATACAAAAATTTTTAGGGGATTTTCAAGATCCACATAAAACCTTGAATTTATCATCTATATTTTAAAATTTGGTGAGGCAGTCTTACACCTTTAACACATTCTATCTATTTAATTGTAATTTTATTTTTGTACGAAAATATACGGTCATTACAAATATCAAGGCTAAATCTATTTAATATTAAGTAGAAAATTACTAATCTAGAGGTCTAAATTCATGTTGGAGGTGATGATTAAACCCTCGACGAACTTAAAGCGTCACCTGCAATCAAAAAATCATACCATGCATAAGGGAATTAGTTGATTTTATATAAATCCTAACATTTATAGAATAAAACCCTCATTATACTGAAAAGGATGAATCTGTAGATAAGGGTATAATTAGATCAATGATATGTGTCCCAATCCTATGACTTGAGAGACAAGCGATAGAATGGCCTAAGATATATTTGGCATGCTAGTGTGGACTGGGCCTATTAAGATCTAATTAAGTGATCTACCTTTATACACCAACATGTGGATCACACGCATGAAATAAATTTTAAAAAAACTTACCAAGGTTGTTTATCCTATTATTTTTATGTGGATTCGTGGATTTGGGATCCCCAAAATTTAAACCTAATGTTGTAGCACGGGAACAAGTATGACCCTTTACAAAAAATTTGATAGCGAATCTTGTAGTCTTAGATATATGGCCTTGAGATCAAACTAAATATTTCATAAGTCAACCAAAACATATAATTAGTTGATTTGGTTAATTGATGTGTTGATATCATGGTTAATGTGTATGTGTTAGAATAATAGAAATAATTGTCAAATTGTTTGAATTGATTTATTATTCTATATATTAGTCTCAAGGTTAAGAAACTCTTGTTATTCTCATTTTTCCTTTAAGTCATTTTGGTTCTAGTCATGGTGGGAGCTTAGGTACAAACATATTCATGCGGTCAACTAAATTAACTAATCATTTAAGCATCATTTTCTTAACCTTGAGACTAATATATAGAAACGTGAGCTCATTCAAATTCACTAGTTGTCTATGCTATTCTATATGCATAATTTAACCATGATATCAACACATCAATTAACTAGATCGACTATAGATTTGGCCTAAAACAATGTGGCCCAGAAGCCCCAAAAGCCTATTATAAATGAAATCTATGCATGGATTGATTATTAGGTTTTGTAAATGTAACTGTGAATTCAGTTTTGAGACTCTTCTTTTTCAGCCATTATCAGTACTTAAGTTTGTGCCCTTTTGATTAAAATATTCTTTCAAGGTGCAAACACATTACATCGAGTAATAGTAGGAGTTGTAGGCATATTAATCACATTTTGTGACTTTTTAGAGGGCAAGTAAATTTTCCTTTTGTATTTGCATGCTACTATTCATTGTATCCCGTTTTCTATAATTTAGAACTCATTACATTTTCCCTTTAACTGTTATATCGTATTTTTTATTTTTTACAAACCATTAAGACCCCACCATGAGTTGGACCAAAATGATTCACAGGAAGATTGAGCATAACAAGTTTTTTTGTTAACATTTGAACTAACACATAGAAGCGTGAACTTTAAATAAAATAAATTGTCAATTGTTTATGTTATTCTCCACGTATAACTTAACCATGATATCAACACCTCAATCAGCTAAATAAACCAATTCAATTTAATATTATAATAAAGCATATGCACATCAACAAAATCAACTCATCAATTAAATATTATTATCTTAACCTTAAGACCAATATATAAAAACTTGAACTAATTCAAACCCATATATCGTCTGTACTATTGTATACGTATAACTTAATCATGATATCAACACATCAATTAACTACATCAACTATAAATCTAGCATGACACAAAATGGGGAAGCCCAAAACGACTACTACAGATGAAATCTACGTGTGGCTTGAGTGAACTGGGCAATCCTCATTATTTTACTATTTGTGGTAGAATTGCTCATTTTTAGTAGCACTTCTTAAGTCTATATTAAAGAAAAGGAGAGACATTTTTTTGTCATTATTGCATCTATATAAGACAATAAAAAGATTGGTAAAATGCAAATTTATAGATAATAGGTATGATATCAGTTTACACCTAGAAAAGAAATGTAATTACACGTACCCTCTACAAAGTAGGTCAAGAAACATAAATTTTAACTAGGCAATATAGGTGAATCAAACGTAGATAAAAGCAAGGTGAATGTATTTTAAAAAATGTTTAGCCCTTGCTAATTATGATTTTTATTTCAGACAGAAATTTTTAACATTATGAATAAAAAGAACTCTTTTTAAAAACATTATAGGCCTGCCTTGAGACAAAGTTGGAAGAAATTAAAGGTGGAAGGAGACCAAATTTATGATTTGCACAAGTCGCCTATCCTAGCTCCTGGACACGGTCCTCTCTAAAGCCTTTCCACAAGGATCTCCCTCGACAAGAAATATAAACATATCGCTCGTGCGACCCAAAGCTTGGATGGAAATTTTGATTCCCACATGATCAATTAAACAATAGCTTATCCACGTTTGGAGAGGAGACATGCGATCCGCAAATTGCAGGCGATTACAAATACAAATGTTGGTTAAACATAAACTTTGTAACCTAAATTGGTTGGCCACATGATGTTTAGCTGTGATGCTTACAGTGGTTGAAACCACGGGACAGGCATATCATTAGATTAGAAGCTACAGCACATGGCAAGCGTGGGACACCAAAGGAAGCAAGAAGTGGCAGGGGACAAGATACTCGTTTTGAGAAATTAGATGCCTCTGGCCGGGATTCTCTCTTTGTGTCTCCCTCTGTGCCCAGTCATGGTGAGTTGTATAAATCATGTTAATAGCCAGGCACAAGGCTAACACAGAAGCAGCAGCAGCATCAACCTTGAAGGAAACAATACACAACAGAATGAGCATGAGCATTACAGTACCTTCTCTCTCTCGTCTCTCCTCTCTTGGGGCGGCCATGGCCCTGCACTCTCCTCGCAAGCATCACCATAATCGCTCAAAGAGCATGCCCTCCAGGCTGCAATTGCAGGGGCACCCAATTCGCACAGACGAGGTGGAAAGATTGGAGGAGTCTTGTTCTTCTTCCTCATGTTTTGGAAGAGATTGGCTTGGCCGAGCATTGGAGATGTTGCTGAATTGCTATTCCGATTTGTCAAACACAAAGATGGACATGGGGAGCAAATGGATGAACGCACATCTGGATGACATACTCCATCTGCTTGAGGTGTTCAACTTGTTGAGCGACAGCATTTCAGAAATCAAAAAGCAGCACGCATGTGTGCAGGTAGCCATTCGCGGCCTCGGCCCTGCTCTCACTCCCTCTGCCTATGCCCTTGAAAGGACACGCACCACTCTCGCTATTTGGTTGAGTAAGAAGAAGGACACGCAGAGCCAGCTGGAGAAGTGCATGTCCATTTTGAGGCGAATGGCAGAGAAGCTCAACGTTGAGAATAAAGCAGGAGTAGCACAGGCTGTCATCAACATCAACCATGCCAAGCCCATCACCATCTTGGTCTGCTATACCTTTGTCACTGGTCTTTCCTTCAAGACATCCCACATGAGGATGCCATCTCTTCCTCTTCCGGCGCGTTTAACTTCTCTGCAACAAAAGCTCAAGGAGGCATTTGAGATGAGAAAGAGGTCGCCATCATCATCATCATCATCGAGGTCCCTGCACGAATTAGAGGCAGCAGATATTGCACTGGGAAATCTCAACAATCTTCTTAACTCCAAGTCCAAATTGCAGCTTCTGCTTCATATCTCTCCCTCCACGTTGGCTCTCAATGGCTTGGAGACTGCTCTTCCCCTCCTTGAACACAAAATCAACGAACTATTCAAGTTTCTTATCTCTGCCAGGGTTGAAATCTTGAATACACTTTCTTCTCAGTGACTTACTGCCCAAGGAACTATTAACGAGGCGCCCAATTTGGCCTTTTAAACAGTTTGGGGACTCCAAAATGCATGTAATATATGTGTATTGATACTGCTACGAGGATCAAGGTCGAATTGATCTTCTTCAATACAGAAAAATAGAAAGTTAATCACAATTTTCCTCTCACTGCGTTTGATAATCATTGCCTGTTTCTTTACAGCTGCATCAATTCACTGTTCAATTAATTTGTTTTGCAATATTTTATTTATTTATTTTCATGTTTGTATGTATTACGTGTCTGTTTGATAAAGAATGTCACTTGAATCCCATGACCATGCATATTCTAAAAGTAATGCACCACAAGACTATGTATATGTGTGAAAATCTTCTGAATAATCTGATCTAGTTCGTTCTTCCGGGTTCCTTCAAATTTCGCATGTTACACCAAAATTCTCCCTTAGTCTCGCCCTCGGGCAGCCTCCGGCGTTTTACAAGGCCAAAGATGTGTTTTCCTTAATCAATGTGGCATTCGGCAGCGACCATGCTTCGAAAGTATGTATAAAAATCTGTTTTCAAGGTTTGTGATGAACTGCATTCGGCAGCGAGCATGCTTCGAAAGTATGTATAAAAGTCTGTTTTCAAGGTTTGTGATGAACTTCTGACGTTAAAATTCGATTGATGATGTAAAAAATGTGTGTAATGACATCTTTCTTTAGACAAAATAGAATGCAGCACGTGCATATAGCAGATGGTATTAGATTTAAGAAGAGTTATTGTGTTTTATATATGAAATGTATTTTCATGTTCATTGTCATATATGCGTGTTTTATTTTGACATGTATATTCACATTCATTACCATATAGTTCAGAGTAGGGAACAAAATGAATATTGTAGTGGTAATGCTTTGCTCTTTGCCCATTCCTTTTGGATTCACTCTGACCAATTTGTCTCTACTGCAATTAGTAGTGTATAAAAAATTATGGTTTTCATATAGAACATTGCAAAATAACCAAATCTTGCTCTTGTTTCTATCTACATTATTCTATATGGTACAAGGGTGGATTTACAAAGATCAGATTGAAATTGCAGGGAGAACCTAGGTACCAAAAAATCAACAAACTACATATCTGCTCAAGGTCGAAAACCCAAAATCTCATTGTATATCTAATCTCACCAAACTATTTATCTATTCCTCTTTGGATGTCTAATCTTACCAAACTAGATATCTACAACTATTAGATCCAGTTATTTTGAATAGCTATTGATTCTCACTTTTTGTAAACTATATGATCCCGAGTTAGACATCTCCTTTATAGATTCAAAGAAGAATCTTATGATTATTGTAGGTAAAGGAACGTGATGATAACTGTTATTTTTCTATTTTCTACATTGGTCATATTATATATTTTCATTACAAATTATTAAAAAGTATGTCTCGCAGTACAATAGTCATTATAGTTTTAATTCATAAAGATATTTTTTTAATGCTTAAAATTCTATCATCCTTAGGTTGTTCTCATGTACACATATTTTTACATCCATTAAAATGGAATAAAATGATCGCTTTTGTACATTATTCCACATCACCAAATTGGTAGTGCGGTTGCTCTACCTCCAAGTATTCATCATGGGCGAATTAAGGAGACAACAAATTTAATTACATGATAGGGTGTTATATTCAAGTACAAGCACTATGATTCGTTTAGAAAAACTATTGAATGCAACGAATCAATGCCTTCAAGAAAATTTCATGGAATCTAAAAACAATTATCTTGTGATATTGACAATACATCTACACCTTAGGACATACTTAAACCGTGACTGTTTATCATCCTCCATCTTATTTAAACTCATTGGTTTAGCATCCCTTCCATGGTTGTGGCCCAAAGTAGTCAACTAACCTTCTCATATGCATACTCAAAAGCACACAAAATATTTTTTATCCAAATACCAAAAAATAAGCTTCAAGGCAAGTTGAAAGAAAGCATTGAAATTAAATACTTAAAGTCTATGGTTCTAGTTTAGAAACATGCTCACGGGATCAATTTAATATTCATAAAGGTACCTAGATTACCAAAGAGATAATTTCTTAACTGGGTTGGAGGTGAGACTAGTCAAAGCATTGAGAGAGAAAGATATAATGATATCGACCAGAGATGGGTTGAACAAAGAGAGGGATGCATATTAGGCAGAGCGATATAGTTTTCAATTTGAGAGGGAAAAGTTGTAGACTAAGCTATATATGCTATAGTTAGAGAGATATGGACTATAGATATAGCTCCCAGAAGCTCAAGACAATGTCAGTCGATAAAAACCAACACCAGATAAAAACCAGAAGGAATAAAAAAATAAAAAACACAGACCCCAAGAAAAACCCACTAATTTCCTAATATACTAGGGCCTTTCACAGCCTACCACTCATGACTGAAAACAGTTAG
This sequence comes from Cryptomeria japonica, assembly GCF_030272615.1. Lineage (NCBI taxonomy): Eukaryota > Viridiplantae > Streptophyta > Pinopsida > Cupressales > Cupressaceae > Cryptomeria > Cryptomeria japonica. The sequence continues at coordinate 157,047,515 of NC_081409.1, forward strand.
CTACTCCCAAAAAGAAAAAAAACTAACTTTACTTATCACCTTGTCAAGATTAGTGTCTGGGGAATCAATGTTAACCTTAATGTTTTTAGTAGATTTATCTAATGCACCAGCATCAACCTCAATAGAACTCTTGCGCTTGGCATGCTTCCTTTCAAGCTCCTATTACAAAACCTGCATCGATACAACAATCTTGTTTGCCATTTCCCTTTTGAATGAAACATTTTTCTCTATTTTTTTAATCAAAACATCTTGCTTAGCCTCGAGATTAGATACAAATGTCTCCATACACTAGCTTCAGTCATACGAGTGTTAACATCAAATTGATATAAAATTAAATATGTGTACGTTAAATAGTCATTTATTGTATCTAACTGGCCACTTTTTATAACATTTAATTAAATCACATTTTTACACACATATCAATTAAACCGTTGTAGTATTTGTTAAGAAATCTCATTAGGTTATTAAATCGTTCACAATTATGTTAAATTTGACATAAATGTTCATTTTATTGTTTTCCTTAGATATTTGTCCCATTTAATTAAAGTAGTATAACGCATTTGTTGGTATTAAATGACAAAGTGGCATCTACTTTAAATATTTCTAAACGCAATAAAAATAATGATTTTCTACAAATAGTTATTCAATAAAAGATATATACATATATAGGAAAATCACCACTCGAATATATTGCGATATACAATAAAATAATATTTTTCATCAGCCTATGGATGGTGGCTATATAACCTTCTGTTGCTAGTGGCACCCGTGTGATGGAGGAATGTATATGTGATGTTAAGAAAATTGATTAACTCCCAGAGCTACTTCGTGTGTGTATTCATTGAACAAGGCCTCTGAGAAACATTGCCTTGATCCTAGCACTCATGTATAGAAATCTATAGGTGATATCTCTTAGCTTGCATGCACTCCACCTCAGTCTATAGGGACTCCAAGTGAGAGTAGTCTACCACGCACTCATTATACGCTTCTCTAAGTTTTGTGACAAGCTCAAAGATGTCCATGTTTCATCTTTAACCACTCCAAGGCATATAGCTAACCCTTATTGATCATTGAATATATCTTGATATTTCACCTATTTTTTGGCACATCAGAAGCCTCTAAGTACCTAAAATTTGAATAAATATTTATAAGATCTTTTACAAATGAAAATAATAATATCTCACGAATCAAAAATATTATTGAAGCAATCTCTTCACCATTAGTTTCTTTTCAGCGTTCTAGAGGTCCGTGTAAGATTTTGTGTTCATACATGCACAAAAGCCAGCTTACTTAAAATAGTAGCCCTACCATTTTTCAACCTTACTAAAAAAAAAACTTTTTTTTGTGTGATACAAGAATTCTCTTACATATTGTATTCTTCAGAATAAACTTATTTAATATGATAAAATAAAAATATCCATAGATGGGTCCTTGGTGCAAGGCATAATGAGGTGCCCATATAATCTCACAACTGAGGTAAACAAGAAAACCTTATGAATCAAAACCACACTCCAAAAGAGAGAAAAATGAAAACTAGCTTGCATATTTGAAGGATTAAAGGACTGAACATGACCCCTCGATGTGTATATTTATCAAAAATATATAGTATATCTTCTGACATGAAAAATATTGCGAGGGAATGACCCCTCCACATAAATAAGTAGCTCATATTCCAATAATGAGGGCCTGCAGACATAAAATGATCAGCTACGTATAAATAATATGTATCCCCTTATTAGGAAATACATCCATTAAAGATTGTAAAAGTCATCCCTGTGAACTAGATGAATAAGAAATTCAAATCCAAATGTATGTTTTTAATGCCACTTTAATTTCGTTGTATTCAATCAATATGTAACCTCAAAAATAGAAAGTATATGCCCAATCAAAGAAGTAAACCAAGAGAGGGTAAAATAGAAACTAAATCTAGAGACAATAAATATGTGATGATACAACTACCATCAAAATGATAACTGAAATACTCTAGTGTATCTTTGAAATATACAATATAAGACTCCACAAATAAATATGATGCTTGATAGATAGGCATTTAACTTCACTATATTTGGAAGATAAAAAATGTTGTATTCTACTAAATCAATAGGATACATAGATGTAGCGACTCGTTTCTCATTATGAGAAACGTAAGACGATTATATGATCCTTATAAGAGGATAAGAACTGGGGAAGAAGTCTTTGTGTTATCAAAATATGCAAGACTTGCAATATATTTAATATCTTCTAAAACATGATTGGAAAGGGGTGTACTATTAACATCATTAATTGGTATGACGAATTCCACGGTATGATATGTTAGGACCCAAAATTGTACCTCCACAACCTTATTAACATAGTTTATCTCCCCTAAAATGCCAAGGTATTAGCTTCGAGAAGGTTTAAAAGGGGATCTCATCAACAATTTGAGAATTATCGAAGACCTAGAACAAGAGCTAGTAATCACTCATACTCTTCAAACGCATCTCACAAATGGGAATGAGTTCTTAGAGGTATACTTATTAGGTTTTTACATAAAAAATAATGTATTATGGCTATAATAATCTATAACTACACCTAGGTATACACTTGTCCTATTATTATCAATGGGTCAAGATAAAATAGCTACTTATAGTGTCATAAATTGTACTGCCTAATTGTGAGTCTAGTTTCATATTCCCCTTACAACTTATTTAGTGTCCAATCACCTACACATTTTTAGGACCATTGTTAGGATTGCTAGGATAATCGGCAACATCAAGTCGTCATCAAATGTTCACTAATTATGATCCATCAATATGAAATGTTAAAGGAATGATGGAGGACGATTTAATACATAAGTATGATTTAACTTCCTTGAAACTTTGAAAAATTCATGGAGATATATAGTTACAGTAATGTACATTGTGAATTCTTTACTACACTATTCAAAAGTGTAGTCCTTCATTTATAGCTTAGAATTCAAAACTTGGTTCCATAGAATGCTGCACAAAAATTTCGAAACCAAGAAATTACTTCAACGACCAACCCTTTTGAAGGAAAATGCAGTAGTTTATATAAATATATAACCATTCCCTAGAGTCTAATAACTTGCAAGACATTCACTATTGTAAAAATATAAAATATTTTGGGAACCCAAAGAACCCTACTCACTCTCTTTGATTCTATGGCATTGTCATCCCAAAAATTCATGAACTGCCTATTAAATATCCTTCTCTTAGTTACAACATTAGATATAGCATGAAACAACACGAAGAAGCCCAAAATGTTACTACAAATGAAATTTAGGCATGTATTGAGTGTATTATGATTTTTAATAGTAACTATAACATTAACTATGGAACTCTCATTTTTCATTCATTTTTCTCCTATTATCTCTACCCTCTGGTTAATATATACATTTTAAGTGCAAACATGTTAAATTAAGTAATTGAAGGCATCGTGGGCATATAAATAACAATTGGGACCTTCTTAAATAGAAAGTAGAGTTTACTTTTGTTTTGGATCACTACTATTCATTGGATATTTTTTTCTACAATTTAGAGCTTGTTACATTTACCCTTCACTTGCTATATGAGAGTTTTTCAATTTTTTCCTAGGTCTTGTCGAATTGTCAAAACAATGGTGAACTTTTGAACTATGTTGCACTTTTCACATGGTTCATGAACTCATCAAACGTATGTGATTTAAAATTTAACCACTTCCTCCTTCATCCATTTTTGTTTTATTTTTCTAGTATTTTGATAAGTTTTGCAGCCTATGAACACAATGACCCCCACTAATGCCAAAAATGGTGGAAATGGTTATCACCAACCTAAAAATACAATTCTGGAACAATGTCAAGTTGTTTGCTCTACTTGAGATGTACGTGTAATTTGAGGAGTGAGAGAATCTTGGCCTATAATCTAAGCGCCACAGGGCAATTTAAAACCTTGGCAAATTGAGCTCATATGATTACAAGTCGATTCAATGTCCCACCAAAATATGTTTTCATGCAAAAATTATTTATAAATTAGTAAATTGGATTGAATTTTGAAAAAAATGTCACCATGAAAAATTTTAAATAAAGTCAATACAAAATTAACTGTCGTACCAAAACATTAATTAATTCACAACAAATAATTATTAAAACCATAGAACATTCATTAAAATAATCTTAAAATATAAAGCAATGTCATGCATATAGTTTTTATACCAATATATGTATAGAGATATTTAAAGTTAGTTATAAAAAATTTTGGACGGTATTTTCAAGACCCACATAAAACCTTGAATTTATAGTCTCTATTTGAAAATTTGGTGAGGCACTCTTACACCTTTAACACATTCTATCTATGTAATTGTAATTTTATTTTTGTACGAAAATATACGGCCATTAAAAATGCATGTCCATTTTGAGGTGCCCATATATAAACAAATAAATCTCACAACTGAGGTAAACGAGAAAATCTTACGTATCAAAACCACACTCCAAAAGAGAGAAAAATGAAAACTATATTGCATATTTGAGGAATTAAACGACTGAACATGACCCCTCAATGTGTATATTTATCAAAAATATATAGTATATCTCCTGACATGAGAAATATTGTGAGGCAATGACCCCTCCACATAAATAAGTAGCTCATATTCCAATGATGAGAGCTTACAGACATAAAATGATCAGCTACATATAAATAATTTGTTTCCCTTTATTAGGAAATACATCCATTAAAGATTCTAAAAGTCATCCCTGTGATCTAGATGAATAAGAAATTCAAAACCAAATGTGTGTTTTTAATGCCACTTTAATTTCATTGGGTTGGATAAATATGTAACCTCAAAAATATAAAGTATATGCCCAATCAAAGAAGTAAACCAAGAGAGGGTAAAATCGAAACTAAATCTAGAGACAATAAATGTGTGATGATAAAACTACCATCAAAATGATAACTCAAATACTCTAGTGTATCTTTGAAATATACAATATAAGTCTCCACAAATAAATACGATTCTTGATAGATAGGCATTTAACTTCGCTATTTTTGGAAGATAAAAAATGTTGTATTGTACTAAATCAATAGGATACATAGATGTAGCAACATGTTTCTCATTAGGGGAAATGTAAGACAATTATATGATCCTTATAAGAGGATAAGAACCGGGGGAGAAGTCTTTGTGTTATCAAAATATGCAAGACTTGAAATGTATTTAATATCCTCTTGCACATGATTGGAAAGGGGTGTACTATGTTACATCATTAATTGGTATGACAAAATCCACAGTATGATATGTTAGGACCCAAAATTGTACCTCCACAATCTTATTAACATAGTTTATCTCCCCTAAAATGCTAAGGTATTATCTTCAAGAAGGTTTAAAATGGGATCTCATCAACAATTTGAGAATGGTTGAAGACCTAGAACAAGAGCTAGTAATCACTCATACTCTTCAAACGCGTCTGACAAATGGGAATGAGTACTTAGAGGTCTACTTATTAGGTTTTTACATAAAAAATAATGTATTATGGCTATAATAATCTATATCTACACCTAGATATACACTTGTCCTATAATTATCAATGGGTCAAGATAAACTAGCTACTTATAGCATCATAAATTGTACTGCTTACTTGTGAGTCCAATTTCATATTCCCCTTAGCACTCATTTAGTCTCCACTCACCTACACATTTTTAGGACCATTGTTAGGATTGATAGTATAATCGCCAACATCAAGTCATATTCAAATGTTCACTAATTATGATCCATCATTATGAAAGGTTAAAGGAATGATGGAGGATGATTTAATACATAAGTATGATTTAACTTTCTTGAAACTTTGAAAAATTCATGGAGATATATAGTTATAGTAATGTACATTATGAATCCTTTTCTACACTATTCAAAAGTGTATTCCTTCATTTATAGCTTAGAATTTAAAACTTGGTTCCGTAGAATGTTGGACAAACATTATGAAATCAAGATATTAATTCAACGACCAACCCTTTTGACAAAAAATGCAATAGTTTATATAAATATATAGCCATGCCCTAGAGTCTAATAACTTGCAAGACATTCACTATTGTGAAAATATAAAATATTTTGAGAACCCAAACAACCCTACTCATTGTCCTTGATTCTTTGGCATTGGCATCCCAAAGTTTCATGGGCTACCTATAAATTATCCTTCTATTAGTTACACCATTAGATATAGCATGAAACAACACGAAGAAGCCCAAAATGTTACTACAAATGCAATTTAGGCATGTCTTGACTGTATTATGATTTTTAAAAGTAACTATAACTGTAGCATCCTAAAATTGCGACACTTGCAATTTCGACTGCATTTGGGTCTTCACGATGGCGGTGCAACGTTGAACATGAATGGAGACCGCGAAACCTGCTTGCGACATCAAAAACTGCATCTTTCTGTACCTTGGTCTGATCCTCCTTGCACCTTGCTGTCCCGAGAGGTGGGACCATGGCACCCAGCACCCTGGTCCCTGGCCCTATTTTGGGCCCGGACTCTTGTTGGGCATTGGGTCTTTAAGTTTGCAATTTGGAAAATAATGTTCCTAGGTCGGCCTAAGGTCAGAAAAATCAGTCTCCTAACCCTAATTGACAAGTATATAAATTACATTTCCCCTCCCAGAAAGGGTGGTAGGAAAAAAGGAAAGATATATATGTGCAAGAGGCGGAAGTGATATTAAAACATTCAAACATTCAAGCATTCAAGAATTCCTTCAAGCAATTGAGCATTCTAGGTCTCCATTAAGGGCTAGGTGTTGCATTCAAGACAAGGATTCAACCATTGAAGAGGAGATAACCTACAACATACAACATACAACATCATTACACCTTTGCATGTAAGAATACAAACATTCTTACAACAAGGTATCAGTACTTGATTACATTACAAACACTTACATTTACAGCATTCTCATTTCTTGGTTAATTCCAAAACTGGGGTTTGACCTAAAGGCAAACCCCTAATCCCTAACCCCCCAATCGTCCTCTCTTTTCTGTGTGTAGGTTGCAGGTACGCGACTGTAATTGAAGATCTGGAATCCTTGTGTAGAGACGAATAGATCCCCCTTCATTTTGTGGATTTTTCGGAGGACCGTGTGCACTCCGGGCGCCATCGTCCCATCAACTTTCGCTCAAATTTGTAGGACAGTATCGTCTTGACATTTTACTGCTAATTTCAAGTCTGTAGCTTCATCTTGTGTCCCTATCTCCGTCTACAAGTGAATCTTTCTTACTTTACATGCACTCCTAGTTCAACCCTTCTATCTACATTCTTTACAAAAGAGGGTATCCTTGCTATCTCAACCCTTGAAACTCATTTAGAATCCAGTCTTGCATTGTGTGGAATTGGATCTTGTGGGTTTCAACCCTTCTTTTGAATGTAAAGTCTCTCCTAAGTGAAAACCGTCAATCCTAGTGACCTCCTTTCTCTCTCCATGGAGTGGGGGAACACCTAGGGTTCGATTTTCCGCTTTACATTTTGGTGAACCCGATGTGAACATCCTAATTCTGATTATTCATGGTTAGATCTGAAAAAAACAAAATTTGCTTCCTTAATTACATTTCCATGTTTGATCTTTTGCAAATTTTAGAGGTTAATGGCATAAAAACCCTAAATTTTCTTTTTAGCAATTGAGCTTGTGAAATGTTTAATTGTTAATGCTTGTTTCAGATCTACCCTTCTATTGCAAATTATCAATTCATATTTGTGCTTTAATTCTGAAAATTAAGTGGTTAAGTGTCAAAACCCTAATTTTTAAAACCCTCTTGATTCAACCTTTGACTGATGATTTCATTTATCAAAACACCTCCAAGTCAATTGTAACTTTGGATTCCGCAACAAAATCACAATATCTCTCATCCCTTAAAATTTTGAAAAAAGTTGCAAGGACCGTGTGCACCCCGGGCGCCATCGTCCCCAACATTTTTTCTGAAATTTCGGGAGCTAGATCTTACTGTATTTTTCTGCTAAAATCCAGAATCTTGGCTGATTTCATTAATTCTAACACTTTCAAAATTAAAGTCAAAATTGGTCTAGTGATTGCTTGGATTAAGGCTTATAATCATTCAAAAATTGTTGAAATTGAAATTTTGTGTTAAAATTGTGTTTCTTACAGTCTTAAATCTGAAAAGTGTGTTGGCATTCATTCGAAATTTCAGTGCTTTATTCAAATTCTTGCAGTTTGTGACTTTTGAAATTAAGTGTTTAATTGTAACAACTTTGATTTCTGCTTTCAAATTTGAATTCTGCATGAAATTGAGTCAACTTTTAAATTTCAAAGCTTGCAGTGCTTTCAGTATTCCCTCTAAAATCATAAAATTCAAAATTTCAGTTTCCCTCTCTTTTGTAAAATTCAAATTTTGCATTTTTCTACAATCTTGGTAGGGTTCAATTTTGAGATTGCAACTTTAATTTGGCCTATCTACAGATCGTAAAATCATTCAATTTTTTTAGATTAGCTTTAAAATCACCATAACTTTCATCTCTGAAAATTTCGAAAAAAGTTGTGGGGACCGTGTGCACTCCGTTCGCCATGGTCCCCAACATTTTTTCTGAAACTTCGAGAAATTGTCATGATTGCATTTAACAGCTTAAATCTAGGAGATTGGCTGATTTTATTGAAATTTGCTACTTCTAAATTCCAAATCTTCTCTCTCTCTTTAGTGCATGAGTTTTACAACAATAAGCCCTACTTACACTATTCCCGTTAGACAAAGCCTTAGAATTAAGTCCTTCCAAGGTTTAATTACCGAGGAGATGGAACCTAATTTGAACGGCCTTTTTAACGAGGACATGGGTAATTCCTCTAATCCTCTTAATGATGAAGAAGCTCTCCATGAGGTTTCTATAGAACAACTTTCAAAATTGGATAACCAATTTGATGATTTTCAGCAATGGATGTCTCAAGAATATCCCGATAGTCAAGCTCTTTCATTAATTGAGGGTCTAAAATGTATGGTTCAAAGCGATAAGAATGGAATTGATATTTTACGTAGTATTGCACACATTGTGGATTCGAATGTGATGCCTATGAAGAGTTGTGCTGAAACTTTAGGTTATACACAACCTCCTACTCAAGACAATCATTCTATTCCTTTGACAACTTCTATTGCTAGTATACCTACTTTTACATCAAACATAATGACTACTTCAATACAAAACATTCCACCTATGATCACTAGTCATGGGGGCAATCCTTCTTCTTCAATCAACCCTCTCCCTTCATTCAATCCAACTTCCTCATTCATTCCTTCAATGAGTGTCCCTATTACATCTCCACAAATGAACATGACGCAAGGGGGCAATTTGTTTAACCATTCCATTCTTCCTTGTAGTGTTCCTTTTTTCCAATCATCTCCTATGACTAACTATCATAGTGTCCCACCACCTTACTCTCAATCAATACCTTCTTTTCATAACATAATACCTCCATCACAATCTAACACGTCTAATATGAACTCTTTGATTGAAGCGACCATTAACAATCTTGCACAAACTATCTCTTCTTTACAGCAACAAATTGCCTCTATGAATCAATCTAAGTCTAGTGTGCCCACATTTGATGTTGCGAGACCACTTTCTCTTGACATTGTTCGAGCTATCCCCCCTAAGCATGTTGAAATCCCGCAATTGGAGCTTTATAATGGTAAGGGTGATCCTCTAACACATGTTAAGACCTTTCAAACAATATGTACCGATTTTGCTCATGACCAAAGGTTGCTTGCAAAACTGTTTACCAGAACATTAAGAGATAAGGCTCTACAATGGTATTGCTCATTGCCTTCTTATTCTATTACTTCTTTCCAACAACTTGCAAATGCTTTTATTCAACAATTTCAAAACAATATAAGTCCTAAAGTTACTTTGATTGATTTAATGCATTGTAAACAAGGTGTTAAAGAAAAAGTGACTGATTTTATTGGTAGATATAAGCATTTGTGTGCTCAAATTTCTTTTCCAGTACCTGACAATGATATTCAAAGAATATTTATTTCTAATTTACAAAAAGATATTAGAGAAAAACTTCTATTTTCTGAGTTTACTTCTTTCCAATAGTTGTGTGCAACTCTTCACAATTATCAACTGACTGTGAGTCAAATGGAACAAGCAAATCCTATGGCTCCAAGTGATAAGGGTGATAGTAGTCAACAACCATTTGGGAAGTTTAAACCGAACAGAGAGGTCATTAAGTTCAATGAAAACATCATCAACAACAATGTGAATGCAGCATCAAGTGTGAATGATAAAGACAACACATCTGTAGCTCCTCCTAACCAAAATCTTAAGATTTTTACTGATCTATTACCTTCTCATATCTCTAATGTGATTGAGACTAATGATTCCTCTTTCTCACCTGATAGTCTTGTGTCTATGACTCCGAATGTGATTAACTTTGTGGAACAGTAGAAAATCCCTAAAGAACCTTCCATCACATTTGATTCCAGTGAAACTATTAGGGCACCTGATGGTCCTTTATATATAGTTGCAAAAGTCAAGAATACACCTTGTCGTGGAGAGCTTATTGATCCTTCTTGTATGGTTAATGTCATTACTGAAGAATTTCTTTTTACCTTGCGATTGAATCAAGTGATCTATGACAAAACAAATGTGGTTGTGAAATTATTTGATGCATTTTCTTCTCCTGCAATTGGTTCTATTACACTACCTATTGAGGTCCATAACAAATCCCTTGATGTGAGCTTTGCTATTATTCCATCATCCGAACAATTTCGTGTGAAGCTAGGCTATCCTTGGCTATCTTCCATGAAAGATATTGCTTCTCCTATTCACAAGTGTTTGAAATTTCCCCATAATGGTGAAGTTGTTACTGTCAATCACAGTCTCTTTAAACCAGCTGAAAGAACTTCTAGCATTCCTATTGATTATTTTTGGCCTAAACAATTCCAATCTCTTCCACCACGGAGTGATCATCTTTTCAAATCTTATCAAAAGTGGAAAAAAGATATGATCCTATCTCTAAGTGAACCTAGAACACCCAAACTTGATATTCCTATCATTCTTGAGAAGGAAGTTCTTCCTTTGAAAGATAAAACTAATGTCTTTCCTCAAGAAGATTCCCAACCCATCCCTATGGATGTGACTACGTCTATGACTAATAAAATTTCTAAAGGTAGACCTATACCTCCTCGTCATGATGGACTTGGTCTCCTTCCTAAACCAAATATTCCTCCTTTATATGGAGCAGTTCCTCCTCCTTCCTCTTATAGAGAGAAGAGACCTTCCTCTTCTCCTATTATTCAACCTAAGAGACCACAACCTAAACACCCAAGTGATAAGGATGAGAACATTCCTCCTCCTCAATCTTCTCAACTTCCTACTAAGACTAGACGAAATCGTTCTACATGTGAATGCCGACGAAAGCGTCGTCTTAGAGCTTAGGCAGCTGCTTCTCAAACTTTGCAATCCCCAAAAACACCTTCAGCTAGTATTATTCCATTTTCTCCTCAGCTGAAAATTGAGCCAAAATCTCCTAAACATAAGATGCATGATGGTCTTGATCCTGTGCGAGTTAAAGATCCTATTTTTATAGATCTTGATGATGATATAGATGAAAATGTTATTCATGATGAAAATGTTACTCATCTTTCTTCTGATAGTGAATATGAATATGTTGATGTTGATAACCATTTATCTAACGAATTTTCTAAAGCACGTATCCTAGCTCCTAGACAAGAACAACATGGCGTGGAACATGAACATAGCCCTTGTTTGGATCTTGTGATAGCTCCATCTGCTGTGTTGGATGTTCCTCCTCTAGCATGTTTCCTGCCTTCCCGAAATATTGATCAGCAAGATTAGGGGGTGGATGACGTGCTGGACTAGTTTCACTAGCATAGCAGACTCTCTTCTCCTCTCTTGATCTCTTTTGTTACTTCTTCTATGTGTTATTCTCATTCTTCTAATTGTTTTCCTTAGTGTTGTCTACTTGAGGATGATGCAAAGCATTGAGATCTCTTTTGGTCTCTCTCATGTTGACTCAAAAGACACATGTGTTCCCTTCTTCTAGGTGACCTTCCTTGATTGGGGAATGAAGAACAATTATGCATACATACATATGATATGCATGAATTATCATACAGCATACTGACCCCAAGGAAAGCGAAGTCACCTCGTGCTTTGTGTTTTGTGTCTATTATCCTTGGGCTTATCTCACACTTGGGGGCTAAATCCTTGTGATAACGTGCTCCTTTCCCTTCTCATTTCTTATATGTATCACTACCTTAAAGAAATCACCCCTGATGAGGCGTGTGCGATCGCTTTAACGTAGGGGGCATACACTCTGTTCATATTTCTTCAAGATACTTGAAAATTTCTTGGCGAATTTAGCTTTGCCTTGAAAATTTTTGGTATTTTTCTTGTATGACTCACAATGAGGGAACCTTACTACTGATAGTCATGGTTCTCCCTCATAATCTTCCCTTTTACTTTGTCAATCGAAGTCATAAGATCCTTAGTCCACTGGGGGCTTGCTGTATCTAGCCTCCTTGACGTGGTGAAAGTTTTTCAATGTTGTTTCCTTGTACTTTACTGGAAGTATGGGCATACGCTTATACTCCCGCTAAAGTGGGGGCTAAATGTAGCATCCTAAAATTGCGACACTTGCAATTTTGACTGCATTTGGGTCTTCACGATGGCGGCGCAACGTTGAACCTGAATGGAGACCCCGAAACCTGCTTGCGACATCAAAAACTGCATCTTTCTGCACCTTGGCCTAATCCTCCTTGCACCCTGCTGTCCCGGGAGGTGGGACCATGGCACCTAGCGCCCTGGTCCCTCAGGACCATGGTACCCAGTGCCCTAGTCCCTGGCCCTATTTTGGGCCCGGTCTCTTGTTAGGCATCGGGTCTTTAAGTTTGCAATTTGGAAAATAATGTTCCTAGGTCGGCCTAAGGTCAGAAAAATCAGTCTCCTAACCCTAATTGACAAGTATATAAATTACATTTCCCCTCCCAAAAAGGGTGGTAGGAAAAAATGAAAGATATATATGTGCAAGAGGCAGAAGCGATATTAAAACATTCAAACATTCAAGCATTCAAGCATTCCTTCAAGCAATTGAGCATTCTAGGTCTCCATTCAAGGCTAGGTGTTGCATTCAAGACAAGGATTCAACCATTGAAGAGGAGATCACCTACAACATACAACATACAACATCATTACACCTTCGCATGTAAGAATACAAACATTCTTACAACAAGGTATCAGTACTTGATTACATTACAAACACTTACATTTACAACATTCTCATTTCTTGGTTAATTCCAAAACTAGGGTTTGACCTAAAGGCAAACCCCTAATCCCTAACCCCCCAATCGTCCTCTCTTTTCTATGTGTAGGTTGTAGGTACGCGGCTGTAATTGAAGATCTGGAATCCTTGTGCAGAGATGAACAGATCCCCCTTCGTTTTGCGGATTTTTCGGAGGACCGTGTGCACTCCGGGCGCCATCGTCCCATCAACTTTGGCTCAAATTTGCAGGACAGTATCATCTTGACATTTTACTGCTAATTTTAGGTCTGTAGCTTCATCCTGTGTCCCTATCTCCGTCTACAAGTGAATCTTTCTTACTTTACATGCACTCCTAGTTCAATCCTTCTATCTACATTCTTTACAAAAGAGGGTATCCTTGTTGTCTCAACCCTTGAAACTCATTTAGAATCTAGTCTTGCATTGTGTGGGATTGGATCTTGTGGGTTTCAACCCCTCTTTTGAATGTAAAGTCTCTCCTAAGTGAAATCCGTCAATCCTAGTGACCTCCTTTCTCTCTCCATGGAGTGGGGGAACACCTAGGGTTCGATTTTCTTCTTTACAATAACATTAACTATGGAACTCTCATTTTTCACTCATTTTGCTACTTATATCTCTACCCTCTGGTTCATATATACTTTTTAAGTGCAAACATGTTAGATTAAGTAATTGAAGGCATCGTGGGCATATAAATAACAATTGGGACCTTCTTAAATAGAAAGTAGAGTTTACTTTTGTTTTGGATCACTCCTATTCATTGGATATATTTTTCTACAATTTAGAGCTTGTTACATTTACCCTTCACTTGCTATATGAGAGTTTTTCAATTTTTTCCCAGGTCTTATTGGATTGTCAAAACAATGGTGAACTTTTGAACTATGTTGCACTTTTCACATGGTTCATGAACTCACCAACCGTATGTGATTTAAAACTTAACCACTTCCTCCTTCATCCATTTTCATTTTATTTGTCTAGTATTTTGATAAGTTTGGCAGCCTATTAACACACTGACACCCACTAATGCCAAAAATCATGGAAATGGTTGTCACCGGCCTAAAAATACAAATTTGGAACAATGTCAAGTTGTTTGTTCTACAAGATGTACGTGTAATTTGAGGAGTGAGAGAATTCTGGCCTATAAGATAACTGGGCAATTTAAAACCTTGGCAAATTGAGCTCATATGATTATAATTCGATTCAATGTTCCACTAAAATATGTTTTCATACATACATTATTTAAACATTAGTAAATTGGTTTGAATTTATAAAAAAACATCACCATGAAATTTTTTAAATAAAGTCAAAACAAAATTAACCATCATACCAAAACATTCATTAATTCCCAACAAATAATTGTTAAAACCATAGAACATTCATGAAAATAGTCTAAAAATATAAAGTGATGTCATGCATATAGTTTGTATACCAATATATGTATAGAGATATTTATAGTTAATTATACAAAATTTTATAGGGGATTTTCAAGACCCACATAAAACCTTGAATTTATCGTCTTTATTTTAAAATTTGGTGAGGCACTCTTACACCTTTAACACATTCTATCTATGTAATTGTAATTTTATTTTTGTACGAAAATATACGGTCTTTAAATATATCAAGGCTAAATCTCTTTAATATTAAATAGAAAATTACTAATCTAGAGGTCTAAATTCATGTTGGAGGTGATGATTAAACCCTCGATGAACTTAAAGCGTCACCTGCAATCAAAAAATCATACCATGCATAAGGGAATTAGTTGATTTTATATAAATCCTAACATTTATAGAATAAAACCCTCATTATACTGAAAAGGATGAATCTGTAGATAAGGGTATAATTAGATCAATGATATGTGTCCCAATCCTATGACTTGAGAGACATGAAATAAATGATCTACCTTTATACACCTACATGTGGATCACACACATGAAATAAATTTAAAAAGAAACTTACCAAGGTTGTTCATCCTATTATTTTTATGTGGATCCGTGGATTTGGGATCCCCAAAATTTAAACCTAAAGTTGTAGCAAGGGAACAAGTATGACCCTTTACAAAAAAATTGATAGCGAATCTTGTAGTCTTAGATATATGTCCTTGAGATCAAACTAATTATTTGTTAAGTCAACCAAAACATATAATTAGTTGATTTGGTTAATTGATGTGCTGATATCATGGTTAATGTGTATGTGTTAGAATAATAGAAATAATTGTCAAATTGTTTGAATTGATTTATTATTCTATATATTAGTCTCGAGGTTAAGAAACTCTTGGTATTCTCATTTTTCCTTTAAGTCATTTTGGTTCTATTCATGGTGGGATCTTAGGTACAAACATATTCATGCGGTCAACTAAATTAACTAATCATTTAAGCATCATTTTCTTAACCTTGAGACGAATATATAGAAGTGTGAGCTCATTCAAATTCACTAGTTGTCTATCCTATTCTATATGTATAATTTAACCATGATATCAGCACATCAATTAACTAAATCGACTATAGATTTGGCCTGAAACAATGTGGCCCAGAAGCCCCAAAAGCCTATTATAAATGAAATCTATGCATGGATTGATTATTAGGTTTTGTAAATGTAACTGTGAATTCAGTTTTGAGACTCTTCTTTTTCAGCCATTATCAGTACTTAAGTTTGTGCCCTTTTGATTAAAATATTCTTTCAAGGTGCAAACATGTTACATCGAGTAATAGTAGGAGTTGTAGGCATATTAATCACATTTGGGGACTTTTTAGAGGGCAAGTAAATTTTCCTTTTGTATTTGCATGCTACTATTCATTAGATCCTGTTTTCTATAATTTAGAACTCATTATATTTTCCATTTAATTATTATATCATATTTTTCATTTTTTACAAACCATTAAGATCCCACCATGAGTTGGACCAAAATGATTCACAGGAAGATTGAGCATAACAAGTTTTTTTGTTAACCTTTCAACTAACACATAGAAGCGTGAACTTTAATTAAAATAAATTGTCAATTGTTTATGTTATTCTCCACGTATAACTTAACCATGATATCAACACCTCAATCAACTAAATCAACTAATTCAATTCAATATTATAATAGAGCATATCAACATCAACTAAGTCAACTCATCAATTAAATATTATTATCTTAACCTTAAGATCAATATATAAAAACTTGAACTAATTCAAACCCATCAATCATCTATACTATTGTGTACATATAACTTAATCATGATATCAACACATCAATTAACTAAGTCAATTATAGATCTAGCATGACACAAAATGGGGAAGTCCAAAACGTCTACTATAGATGAAATCTACGTGTTGCTTGAGTGAATTGGGCAATCCTCGTTATTTTACTATTTGTGGTAGAATTGCTCATTTTTAGCAGCACTTCTTAAGTCTATATTAAAGAAAAGGAGAGACATTTTTTTGTCATTATTGCATCTATATAAGATGATAAAAAGATTGGTAAAATCCAAATTTATAGATATGAGGTATGATATCACTTTACACCTAGAAAAGAAATGTAATTACATGTACCCTCTACAAATTAGGTCAAGAAACATAAATTTTAACTAGGCAATGTAGATGAATCAAACGTAGATAAAAGCAAGGTGAATGTATTTTAAAAAATGTTTAGCCCTTGCTAATTCAGACAGAATTTTTTAACATGATGAATAAAAAGAACTCTTTTTAAAAACATTATATGCCTGCCTTGAGACAAAGTTGGAAGAAATTAAAGGTGGAAGGAGACCAAATTTATGATTGGCACAAGTCGCATATCCTAGCTCCTAGACACGGTCCTCTCTAAAGCCTTGCCACAAGGATCTCCCTTGACAAGAAATATAAACATATCGCTCGTGCGAACTAAAGTTTGGATGGAAATTTTGATTCCCATATGATCAATTAAACAACAGCTTATGCACGTTTGGAGAGGAGACATGTGATCCGCAAATTGCAGGCGATTGCAAATACAAATGTTGATTAACCATAAACTTTGTAACCTAATTTGGTTGGCCACATGATGTTTAGCTGTGATGCTTACAGTGGTTGAAACCACGGGACAGGCATATCATTAGATTAGAAGCTACAGCACATGGCAAACGTGGGACACTAAAGGAAGCAAGCAGTGGCAGGGGACAAGATACTCGTTTTGAGAAATTAGATGCCTCTAGCCGGGATTCTCTGTTTGTGTCTCCCTGATGTGCCCAGTCATGGTGAGTTGTATAAATCATGTTAATAGCCAGGCACAAGGCTAACACAGCAGCAGCATCATCATCAACATTGAAGGAATCAATACATAACAGAATGAGTATGGGCATTACAGTACCTTCTCTCTCTCGTCTCTCCTCTCTTGGGGTGGCCATGGCCCTGCACTCTCCTCGCAAGCATCACCATAATCGCCCAAAGAGCATGTCCTCCAGCCTGCACTTGCAGGGGCACCCAAATCGCACAGACGAGGTGGAAAGATTGGAGGAGTCCTGTTCTTCTTTCTCATGTTTCGGAACAGATTGGCTTGGCCGAGCATTGGAGATGTTGGTGAATTGCTATTCCGATTTGTCAAACATAAAGATGGACATTGGGAGAAAATGGACGAACGCACATCTGGATGACATACTCCATCTTCTTGAGGTGTGCAACTGGTTGAGGGACAGCATTGCAGAAAGCAGCACGCATGTGTTTAGGTAGCCATTTGCGGCATTGGCCCTGCTCTCACTCCCTCTGCCTATGCCCTTGAAAGGGCATGCACCACCCTCGTCATTTGGTTGAGTAAGAAGAAGGACACGAAAACCCAGGTGGAGAAATGCATGTCCATTTTGAGGCGAATAGCAGAGAAGCTCAACGTTGAGAATAAAGCAGGACTAGCACAGGCTGCCATCAATATCAACCATGCCAAGGCCATCACCATCATGGTCTGCTCTACCCTTGTCACTGCTCTTTCCTTCAAGACATCCCACATGAGGATGCCATCTCTTCCTCTTCCTACCCATTTCACTTCTCTGCAAAACAAGATCAAGAAGGCATTTGAGATGAGAAAGAGGTCATCATCATCATCATCATCGAGGTCCCTACACGAGTTGCACTGGGAAATCTCAACAATCTTCTTAACTCCAAGTCCAAATTGCAGCTTCCGCTTCATCTCTCTCCCTCCATGTTGGCTCGCAATGGCTTGGAGACTGCTCTTGCCCTCCTTGAACAGAAAATTAACAAGCTATTTAAGTTTCTCATCTGTGCCAGAGTTGAAATCTTGAACACGCTTTCTTCTCAATGACTTACTGCCCAATGAATTAATAACGACGCGCCCAAATTGGCCTTTCAAACAGTTTGGGGCCTCCAAAATGCTTGTAACATATGTATATTAATACTGCTATTCGGATCAAGGTTGAATTGATCTTCTTCAATACATAAAAATTGAACAATCATCATAATTTTCCTCTCACCGCGTTTGATAATCATTACTATTACTGGTTTCTTTACAGTTGCATCAATTTACTATTAAATTAATTTGTTTTTCAATAAATTTTTTATTTGTGTCAGTTTGATAAAGAATGTCACTAGAATCCCATGACCATGCATATTCTAAAAAGTTATGTAGCATAAGACTATGTATACGTGTGAAAATCTTCTGAATACTCTGATCTAGTTCGTTCTTTTCGGATCCCTCAAATTCCCCATGTTTCACAAAAATTCTCTCTTTGTCTCGCCCTTTGTGCAGCCTTCAGCGTTTTACAAGGCCAAAGATGTGTCTTCCTTAATCAATGTGGCATTTGGCAGCGAGCGTGCTTCCGAAGTATGTATAAAGGTCTGTTTTCAAGGCTTCTGATGAAGTTTAACGTTGAAATTTGATTGTTTTGTATGTTGATGATGTAAAATATGTGTGTAATGACATCTTTCTTTAGAAAAAATAGAATGCAGCACATGCATATAGCATAAGGTATAAGGTATTAGATGTAAGAAGAGTTATTGTGTTCTATTTTTAAAATTTATTTTCATGTTCATTGTCAGATCATGCATGTTTTATTTTGACATGTATAGTCATGTTCATTATCATATAGTTAAAAGTAGGGAATAAAATGAATGTTGAAATGTGCATACTTTGTTCTTTTTCCATTCGTTCTGGACTCACCCTGACCAATTTGTCCCTAATGCAATTAGTAGTATATAAACCATTATAGTTTTCATATAGAACATTACAAAATAACCTAATCATGTTCTTGTTTCTATCTGCATTATTCCATTTGGTACAAGGGTGGATGTGTTGGAATCACCATTGTCGTTACACCAAAAGCTCGAGCTATCAGTGAACGGGAGAGCGGCTAGAGACAAGGATCCACGGGAGGTGGGAGGAATTCATGTCGCGAACCCCAAGGAGGTGCTGACCACCAAGTCAACAATCCCCCCCTCAGCACCGACTGAGGGTTCCGCACCGACGGAATGAATGGGACCTCCTGGGATTCGAACCCATAACCTAGTGCTCTGATACCAATTGTTGGAATCACCGCTGCCATTACACCAAAAGCTCAAGCTGTCAATGAATGGGAGAGTGGCTAGAGACAAGGAATCACAGGAGGCAAGAGGAATCCATGTCGTGAACCCCAAGGAGGTGCTAACCACCAAGTCAACATGATGTACAAAGATGAGATTGAAATTGTAGGGAGACCCTGGGTACCAAAAAATCAGCAAACTAGATATCTGCTCAAGATCAAAAACCCAAAATCTCATTGTATATCTAATCTCACCAAACTATTTATCATATGATATACAAGAGAGATGGGTTGAACACGGAGAGGGATACATATTAGGCAGAGTGATATAGTTTTCAATGGGAGAGGGATAATTTTTAGTCTAAGTAATATAGCCTATAGTTTTCAGTGGGAGAGGGATAGGTTTTAGACCAAGTGATATAGTTACAATGATATAGTTAGAGTGATATAGCCTATAGTTAGAGCTACAAGGAGCTCAGGGCAATGTCAGTCGGTGGACACAAGGACAAGACATTGCAAGAGGACTACCAGGTCTACAAAAATTCCCGCATGCATTTTGGGAGATTCGTAGTGTAGGATGTAGCTTAATTCTTGCAGGAGGTGGGGTAATTTAGAGATCTTTATGTGAGTAGTACAAACATTCTAGGTAGTTCAGATAAATCAATTCTTGTTAGATTAAAACTATTAGTGGCGACAGAACTGATACAACAACTTTAGCTCAATCACTACTTACCAATGCTCAAACACTATAATCATATCTCCCCCTTTGACAACAATGTCAAAGATTCATTTCAATACGCTTACAAGAGTGCTCCCCCTAACTGGAGTAGTCCACACTTATCAATCTAGTCTTAAAAAAATTGAAATCATACAAGATTGATATAGAGCCCTTTTTGCTTACTTTACTGCAGGTAGGGGCATAACCCCCAACTTACCTCTAAGATATGCAAAGGTGTCCTTCTATAGTGGCTTGGTGAAGATATCAGCCACCTTCTCTTTTGTTGGTATATGCTCTGCAAAATCACTTCCTGTATAGTGATAAGTTTTCTACTCAAGGAATCTGATACCTTGTTTAGCTATCCCTTTTTGTGCTTGATAGTGAATGTGTATGCCTACAGGTATTCTATCCATTTGATGTGTTTATTGCTCAACTTTTCTTGGGAATTGATAAAACTCAAGGCTTGGTTATTTGTAAACACTACAAATTCTTTGGGCAAGAGATAATGCCTCCACTTCCTAAGAGCTTGCACTAAGGCATAAAACTCTAAGTCATAGGATGAGTATCTTTTCTTAGCTTCATTCAACTTCTCACTATAGAATGCTATTGGTCTTCCCTCTTGGTTCAAAACAACTCCTACTACTATATGACTAGCATCACATTCTAAGGTAAATAACTTATCAAAACTTGGTAAAACTAGGATAGGTTGGGTATCTATCCTCTTTTTGAGCAACTCAAACCCTTGGTCGTCTTGTTTAGTCCACCTAAACTTAGTTTTCAACCCACCCTTAATTGTATCAATAATAGGAGCACAAATTTCACTAAAACTTTGAATGAACTTCCTATAAAATTGGGCAAGTCCATGAAAACTTCTTACCTTAGTAACAGTTTTCAGTATAGGCCAACTCTGTATTGCTTCCACCTTGCTAGGATCCATTTCCAAAGTATCTTGGGATACAAAAATACCCAGATAAATGAGTTCTTGTTTCATGAATTCATATTTTTCAAGGTTGATTGCCAACTCTTCCTCATGCAATTTCCTTAATACATTCTGCAAGTGTTCAAGATGCTCTTCCTCTATTTTGCTGAATATGAGGATATCATCAAGGTATACCACTACAAATCTACCTATGTAGTCCTTCAACACCTCATTCATCAACCTCATGAAGGTACTAGGGGCGTTAGTAAGCCCAAATGACATAACTAACCACTAATATAACCCCTATGTAGTCTTAAAAGTTGTTTTCCATTCATCCCCTTCTTTAATTTGGATTTGGTGATATCCACTCTTTAAATCCAACTTAGTGAAATACTTTGCTTCTCCAAGACAATCCATTAAATCCTCAATTCTAGGGATAGGAAATTTGTATCTTATGGTGATTCTATTTATTGCCCAAGAATCAGTACATAATCTCCATTTACCTCCTTTCTTGGTTGCTAACACCACTAGTACAACACATGGGCTTATACTTTTTCTGATTAGACCTTGATCAAGCAACTTTTGTACTTGTCTTGCCACTTCTTTGTTTTGTTCAGGAGTCAAATTATAGGTAGCCTTATTTGGTAGTGATGCTCCGGGTATAAAGTCTATCTGGTGACTTACTGTTCTAGGAGGAGGTAGCATTGTGGGTGTTCCATCACTCACAATGTCCTTGAATTGTTCTAACAACTACTGAACCTATTTAGGTAAAATTTCTTGTTCAGTCTTCTTTTCTTGACTAGGTTTCACTAAGAGAGCATAATGTTCTCCATCTCCTTTCTTGAGATCTCTCAAAAATTCTTTTCCTCAAGCCAACAACACATTAGGACCACTAGCCTTGATTCCTTCATCCTCTACCAAAGATTGAATCTTGTATGTCACCCCTTCCTTTGTGAATGCATACGAGTTATTTTCTCTGTCATGGATAACTTTTCTATCAAATTTCCTTGGTCTATCTAGCAACAAATAACAGGCATCCATGGGTAGAACATCACATAAAATTCTATCCGAGTATTTCCCAATTGCAAATTAAACCCATACTTGTTCATTTACTAACACATATTGTCCTTTACTCAACCATGTGACCTTGTAAGGATGACTATGTGGCATGCTACTCAACCCAAGTTTACTTATTGCTTCTTCGAAGATGATATTGTCAGTTGATCCTGCGTCAATGATCACTTTACAGACCTTGCCAAGTATCTTGCACTTTACTCTGAAAAGAGACTTCCTCTGTTTAGGCTCTTCCTTAACCAGTTCCCTAATTAGCACCCTTCTAACCATCAAATTCTCACCATTCTCTAAGTCAAGGTTTACTTCAGGAGACTTCACACTACTAGAATCCTCTTGTACATAATTAATTCTTTTCTCTGAACACGATGAGGTTGCCTTCTCCGGACACCTATAGGAAGGATGACCAAAATTACTACAGTGGTAACACTTCATGTTTGCAAAGTATGAACCTCCACTAGAACTTCTAGATCTACCTCTGTTGTTGTTATGACCTCTTCCTCTACTATAATTTCTTCTTCCACTAGATT
Source organism: Cryptomeria japonica (assembly GCF_030272615.1). Classification (NCBI taxonomy): domain Eukaryota; kingdom Viridiplantae; phylum Streptophyta; class Pinopsida; order Cupressales; family Cupressaceae; genus Cryptomeria; species Cryptomeria japonica. The sequence continues at coordinate 157,070,491 of NC_081409.1, forward strand.
AATTATTCTGCCAATCACTTTTGACTCTCCTTGTGGTCCCATTTCACTTCCTCTGTCACTGTAGCTTCCTTTATAACCTTTTGAATCTCGGCCTCTACCTCTGCCTCTACTAGTATTTTCATGTTTCTTCTTATTCTTTTCTTCTACTTTTAGGTCTAATTGATAACATTTGTGAATGGTATTTGGACTCCACAGACTTAACTCTTCTTGTATGTTCCATCTCAGACCATTAAGATACCTTGCTACGCGAATGCTTTCATCCTCCATCACTTTTGACCATAGACACAACTTTTGGAACTCTTCGGTGTAGGTACTTACATATAACTCCTTTTTCCTTAGGTTTTGTCTTTTCCTATGCAACTATACTTCATAATCCTCAGGAAGATAAGTCTCTTTGATTTTTCTTACCATCCCTTTCCAAGTAGAGATGGAGATCTTACCTTTTCTTTCTCTCTCATTTTGTATAAACTTCCACCAAGTAACGACAACATGGCCCATTCTTGACTTAGCCACCTTAACCTTTTAGGCCTTAGTCACACCTTCACACTCTAAATGATTTTCCATACCCCTATCCATTCCATTACCGACTCTGCTTCCATCTTGCAACTAAATAGTGGTACTTCTTCCAAAGAATTTCCACTCATTGCCTTCAGAGCCTTCAAGAATGGTTCTTGATCAATAATAGGGTTTGGGGTAGGGACTTCATTCTCTATTGCCAATATTTTAACCTTCTCATCTATCTTCCCACTCACTTCTATTGTCTTGACTTCCACCACACCTAGTTTTTGCTCCAACTTCTCCACCTTTTCTTGAGAAATCAGTTTTCTTCTTCTTGGTCAGTGACTTGCTTAGCCAATTCTGCATTGGTCACCATATTTACTCCTTCTTCTGATACTAGATCAGTCTTACACTCTTCACCACAAATCTTTAACTAGCTCTAATACCAATATGATAGGGAGGATCCTAGATTGCTTGAGTCATCTTGACTCACACCAAGGCTTTCTTCCTAGCCTAACCCGAGAATTCTCCTCTCACTATTACCCTAATCCACTCTAGGTCCTCACTACTGAGGTTTGATACTCTACTCTGTGTGAATTCACTTTTGTAAATCCACCAACTCACTAATCCACTGGATCTCACCAGCCACCTTGTAGGGTTTTCTCTACCATGGGTTATACCTACAACTTATGCTAAGTTGTTTTCCTCCTCATGCTTGGGTCTTCTCTCCCTTTGATCCCATCTTCCTCTGGTCTGAGGCTAACAACCTAGAATCTAGCCTACCTTGCAAGTGACTCCTCTTGGTCACTGATACCTAGTCGGGTAATCATCAAGCTCGCCTAGGGCCAGTCTGCTAAAATGGACAATGCCATTCCTTGTTCTGCTACATATAGAACTCTATTGTGCATGGTTGTCCCTTCTTGACAACCTCCAATGCTCGTGTAGATCCCACAATGGAGAGTCAAGACAAAGCCATGTTCACAAATGTGAAACATAAATAGAAAACAAGAGTACAAAAGGTGATTTTATTTATAGAGCCGAGCTTGGCACACATGCAACTTGGAATTCAGAAAACAAGGAAAAACCACATTTACCCTATCCACATTAGCACTTAAGGATTTAAGTCATGTTTACAACAGAAAACAAAACTCTGAGAAAATAACCAAAAAATAATCTTCCAATTGTTATTACAAAGAAGTTTGTTTTTGTGGAACTAACACATCCAACAATCCCAATCCAACCTCCTTCTAACCTCTTCACAAAATGCCCATTGGGTCTTTTATAGCCTCCTACGACATGTCATGAAACATCCCTAACAGATGAGATCAAACTTGACACAATCGGTTTCCTATTGTAACTGTCTTTTCATTTTCATCGGGTCATCAAGTTAGCATCGCTTTCCTCATCAGGTCATCGGGTTATCACTGAAACACTTACACCGACGTCTGATGGTAGTTTACAACTCACTTCCCTTTCTATCGGGTCATTGGAGTAGCCTCAAAATAGTTATTTCGATGTCCGATGACATTTTACCAATTACACACTTCCTCATTGGTTTCCATCGGGTCATCGGAGTAACATTAAAATACTCTTACCGATGGCCGATGGTGAACTCCCAACATTATGCTTTCCCATCGGGTTATCGGCATAGCCTAAAACACCTCCTGTCGATGGTGCGTTCTAGACTGTATGCATTCCCATCAGGTTATCGAGTGACACAAAAACTAATTATGCCGATACCTGATGGCTCCACTTTGACTCGCTCCACTCGTTGACTTCTTGCTGGGTCCCACCATGGTCGCCAAGTCATGGGAGATAAACCTCGTGTAGCTTGCCATAGCGGTATAGCGATCGACGTTGATCAACCCATGACTTTCTCACTCGTTAGCTGGTGGTTTCATCAGGTTATTCGGGTAGGTGGAAAACACTCCCACTGATATCTGATGTTTCCACTTTGACTCGCTCCAACCCCTGGTGACTTCATCGGTGTAGGTTTTGCCAAAAATCAAAACTTTCACAAAGAAGATAAAAATGCACTCCAATCTCCAAACATACCACCTAATGGACTCGAACCAATCCTTATGCCAAAATTGCCAAAATTGAAAAGGGAACTTGCTCACCCTTAGGTGTTCCTGCACCACTATCCTTCCCATATCCATATTCGATGTGAATAATTTTGCTGAAAAATGTGAACTATTAATAATATTTGTTATCCATGTGAATTTAATTTCAGTTGATTATCTTTAGTTAGTTAGCTTCCTCTTTGTCACTTATTCTCTTCCTTTCCAATTCATCTATAGTTGTGCCACAAATTGCACTTGCACATAATCCACAAATTTCATTGTATCATAGTAATCCATCATACTCCCAAATGCATATCTGGATAAATATTTTAAAAATTTAATCCATTGTATATCCATATTTGTTTGTCTAACCATCTACATCAAATCAACATAAAAATAGAACCAATCTAAATCCATCATAATCATTCATATACATCATGTCATCCATCAATGTGCATCATAAATCCATAGACATACATCACACACATCAATCATATGATATATATTAACAATAGAATGTCATTATACAATTGTCTTATGTATACATAGAAACAAAATGTATGTCAATTCTAGAAAGAAGAAGAATATAGATATATACATTATGTTGGCATCGACAAAACCGGTCAATCCAGAGAACCAGTATATGAGCTAAGATTTGTCATTGATGTCTAACACTGATCGGTGAAGTGGTATCGGTAGAGTGGTGTATTTCAGTAAGCAAAGGTGATGACTTGCAAACACATGGAAACAACATTGGAAATAGATGAAAAAAGTTCAATCAGCTCAAGGGAAGATAGACTAAGCCAACCGGTCTGTCATTCAAGAAGATTGGTCATTCTCATGTTAATGAAGTCACAAAAGATGACTCAGGCAAGAAGACTTGAGGTTGTATGCAAACTGGAACCTCATTAGCAAACATGGAAAGACACTTGATGCTAGCACAACAAACCAGCAATAAAAGGATGGACTGGTAATATAGAAGTGCAGTGGTATACTGGTACACCGGTATGACAGAAGGAAGATAGGTGATCACCATAAATCATGGAGCAATGATCGATTATTCAGTTGTGGTGCAAAAAGGTGAGTTGGTGAGCTTGTATCTATGCCAAATCACAAGTTGGTAAGGTCAACTTTAGCTATCATGCAGTCAAGCCATGATTACCTATGGATTTTTTTGGTTCACACTTAAATAACTGAACTTGACCAAGAAGTTACTATTTTTGGGAGATGCGGTGGCAGAATTCGTTGAACACTTGGCATAATTGTTGTAGGGCGTGCAAAGAAAGAGTGGGAGATTTTGAATTTGAAATATTTTGAAGTCTGCGATTGCTTTTATTGAGGAACACCTGAAGGTGAGGTCAGAAAATGTATAAAGTATTCTTGAGTTCATTCAGAAATTCTTGATCGTAAAACTTGCAAAAGGAAGATCTTGTAGAAGGTGATCCAAAGTGAAGAGAAGAGTGAGAGGAAGTGCTAAAAGGATTTAGCAGAGTAGAGGGTGTTTGAGGTAGACCAACTGAGTGTAGAGCTGAGAAACAGAGAACCGATAGAGTGTAGAGCCGAAGGTCAGAGGATCGACAGAGTGCAGAGCCGAGGGATAAAGGATCGGTAGAGTGTAGAGCTGAAGGTGTAAGAAGAAAACCAGTGTGAAGAGAAGAAGCAACCAGTGTGGATAGAGTGTGATTCTCATTGTGATCTGATCAAGCTATCAGTAACTAATTCAACAGATCATCCATTTGTTGCTTTCTAAGAATTGCAAATTAAATCCCTTAACCGAGTGGAATTTAACAGGTTCCTTTTGTTAAATCCCTTAACCGGGTGACATCTTAATTGATGTTCTTAAGTCCTTTCATCAGGCTACCTTTAATAGGGTAAAGGCACTAACATGCCTTAAACAAAATCCCTTAACCGGGTGGCACCTAATAGTGTCTTTGTAATCTCCTAATAGGGATGGCTCCTCACTGGGCGCACTCCAGAAGAGTACAAATTTTGTGAGTTCCTACTCACACCATGGTTTTCTCCCATTTGGGTTTCCATGAAATAAATCTTGGTGTCACTGTCAAATTTTCATGCATGCATATTCTACTTCAGTGATTAAGTATATTGATGAATATTAAATAAATTCAGATTAGAGTTAAAAATTTTAATTGTGAAAAATAGATCAAGTGTTCATTCACCCCTCCTCTCTCAGCATCTGTTGGGACTAACAATTGGTATCAAAGCATCAGGTCCTTAGAATCAGAAGAAGCTTAATCAACTTAAGGAAAGATCCAAGATGATGTGAAAGGAGGGTCCTAAGTTCTCTAAGGAGAATTACACCTTATGGTGTGGAAGAATGAAACTTTATCTAAGATCCCTAGGAGAACATTACTGAAATCATGTAATCACAGAGTACATTGAACCTTCAGGGACTCTCACTCCAGATTAGATCAAAGAAAGGCAAGATAATATTGCTGCTATGGATCTGATTGTCAGCACTCTTTATGATATTGAATTTGTTGAGGTTCAAGATTTGAAAATAAATTTTCATAAATGGAATAAGATAAAGACAGTCTATGGGGGAGATCCTCATGTTTGAAAGGCTAAAGTAGACAGCCCGAGAGGAAAATATGATGAGATGAGGACGTAGGAAGGAAAAAACTTAGAGAAGTATAGAAAGAGAATAAAGGATGTAGTAAACTCCATTAAAAGTGTGAGAGGAAAGCTTGAGGAGGATGATGTGGTTAGAAAAATCCTAAGAATCTTGCTACCACAATATGCCATAAGGGTCTCTACTATCCAGGAACCCAGATCCTTGGGAATAGTTAATGTATCTCTTGACTCACCGATCGGTAAGTTGACTACTTTTGAACTGAGCAATTATGACAACAATGTACCAAAGATTGATGCTTCTTTCAAAGCCTCCATGATGCATGCATCAATAAGGAGAAGAAAAGAAACTGGAAGTAGTTCTACTAAAAGAATTGGTCATTCTCATGAAAGTGACAATTTGTTATCCAAGGAACAAGAGCAAGATGAAATTGAAGCTCTACTGGCAAGAAGATTTCCAAGAGGAAAAGGAAAGTATAAAGGTAAATTACCCTTAAAGTGATTCTCCTATAATAAGATAGGTAATATTTCTTCAAGGTGTCCTAACAATGATGGAGACAAGAAGGATAATTTCAGAAGCTATAGGAACAAGAGCAAGAAGGAGTGTTATATTGCAGAAGGAGTCACTAATGAAGAATCAGAAGGATATGATGGAGATGGAATTGCATTTGTGGTAGTCAAGTAGGATAGCACAGAGGAAGGAGATATGGCATTGATTTCTAGTACAAACTGGTGTGGAGAATGGGTGATTGATAGTGGTTGCACTCACCACATGACCGGTGACAAACAAATTCCTCAGCATGGAGGATTGCAATGGAGGAACTATGAGATTCGGAAATGATGCTCCTTGTGTAGAAAAAGGTAAGGGATCTATATCCTTGAATGATAAAATAAATTGTGATGATGTCTATTGGGTAGAAGGGCTAAAATATAATTTGTTAAGTGTTGCACAACTTAACAATAAGGGTTACCAGTTAGAATTCAATGAAGGAATATGTAAAATAAATTACAAATCAGGAAGTCTGATTGCTACTGGTAAACAGTCAAGAGGCAACTTGTTTCACCTAGACACCACCATAGGTAGTTGTCTAATGGCTAAGGTAGAAGATAGTTGGATGTGGCACAAAATACTATGTCATGTGAACTTGATAGCATAGCAAAAGTCAGTAAGACAAAGTCTCTCAGAGGTATGCCTAATATAGTGAAACCTGAAAAATGATATGTGCAAAGAATGTCAACTAGGAAAGTTGACCGGGTCTAGTTTTAGCAGTAAATCCTTTTCATCTGAAAATGTGCTGGACTTAGTTCATATAGACCTGTGCGGTCCTATGAGAACCAAGAGTTTCTATGGAGACCCGTATTTTATGTTTTTTGTGGATGATTTCTCAAGAATGACGTGGGTTGTATTCTTGAAGGAAAAACCTGAAGCCTTTCACATGTTTAAAGTTTTTAAGTCTTGAGTAGAGAGAGGAACTAGTAAGAATCTAAAGTGTTTGAGATCAAATATAGGAGGAGAGTTAACCTCTAAAGAGTTCATGAATTACTGTGAGGAAAAAGGGATTATGAGATAAATGTTTGCACCTAGAACACCTCAGCAAAATGGGGTTGTTGAAAGAAGAAACATAACTCTTATTGATTGTGCAAGGACTCTGATGATACATAAGGAAATTCCACATATTTTTTGGAGAGAAGTAATAAGCACTGCTGTATACAACTTGAACCGGATACAGTTAAAGAAAGGGAAAAATAAAACTCCCTATGAATTATGGTGTGGATACTCACCTAATGTTTGTTATTTCAAAGTATTTGAAAGCAAGTGCTATATCAAGAGGGATGAGTACACTGGAAAATTTGATCCCAAAAGTGATGAAGGAAGCTTCTTGGGTTACTCCAAAAAGAGTAAGGCATACCAATGTTTGAACAAAAGTACTAGCAAGATTGTGGAAAGTGCAAATGTCAAAGTAGATGAGTACTCTGAGAAAAATGAATAGGATAGCAAAAGTGAACCAGAGAACTATAAAGGGTTCGAGTACAATGTACCGGTGGAACCTGCTGAAGAAGATCTTGTTGAAGTGACAAATGAAGAGGCTTATGAAGTAGAACCTACACAACCAATAGAAGAATCTCCAAGAAGTGAATCGATATTGGCTAAGTATGTCAAAAACAATCACTCTGCAAAAAATGTCATCGGTGACAAAGATGCAGGAGTTCTAACCAGGAGAAGAGCAAGAGAGAATGATTGTATGCTCTCCATAATTGAGCCCAAAATAGAAAAGGAGGCTCTAAAAGATGATGACTGGGTCAAAGCCATGGAAGAAGAATTGGAGCAAATTGAGAAAAATGAAACATGGATCCTAGTGCCTAGACCAAAAAACAAAAATGTGATAGGCACTAAATGGGTGTTTAGAAACAAAATGGATGAAACTGGTAAAGTGATAAGAAACAAAGAAAGATTAGTCTGCAAGGGCTATGCTGAGGAAGAAGGTTTGGACTATGGAGAAACCTTCACACCGGTGGCCAGGCTGGAAGGGGTCAGAATTTTGCTGGCCTATGTTGCTTACAAAAATTTCAATGTTTATCAAATGGATGTCAAATTGGCATTCTTAAATGGTGTGTTAGAGGAATAAGTATACATAGAGTAACCAGAAGGGTTTGCATCTAAAGATGGAAGAAATATGGTATGCAGGTTGTAGAAGGCTCTATATGGGCTGAAACAAGCACCAAGAGCTTAGTATGAGAGGTTGCACCCATATCTGCTAAGCACAAGGTTCAAAAGAACCAGTGAAAATAGTAACCTGTATCTGAAGAGTGGAGCTGAAGGAAAACATCTAATTGCTGAGATCTTTGTAGATGACATCCTATTTGGAGGAGATGATGAGATGAACATAAGTTTTGTAGAACAAATGAAGCAATAATTTGAGATGTCCATGATTGGCGAGATAAAGTTTTTTATTGGCCTGCAAGTCTCACAGCTAAAGAATGGCATCTTCATCAGTCAGACTAAGTACATAAGGAAAATTCTAAAAAAAATTGGAATGGAAGATTGAAAACTTGTTGGAACTCCAATGGTTACAGGTTTCAAGCTCTCTGAATATGATGAGGCTAAAGAAGTGAATGAGACACTTTACCAGTCCATGATCGATAAGTTGTAGTATGCAGTTCATAGTAGACTAGACATGGCACAAGCTATTGGCTTGGTTGCCAGATTTTCTACAAATCCAAAAGAGACTCACATGGTGGTAGTCAAGAGAATATTTAGATACCTCAATGGGATTTATGAGTATGGTCTCTGGTATCCACATAAGGGATACTTCAGCTTAAGTGTCTTTACTAATTCAAATTGGGTAGAGAACATTGATGACAGAAAGAGCACTAGTGGAGGTGCATTCTTTATTAGAGATAGGATTGTGTCTTGGACAAGCAAGAAACAAAACTACATATCTCAATCCACAGCTAAGGCTGAGTATGTAGTTGTTGCAATCAATCGCACACAACTAGTTTGGATCAAGCAACTATTGGAAGGTATCCAAGAAAAGGTGATTGGACCGGTAGTGATTCATTGTGACAACACCAATGCCATTGACATATCCAATAATCCGGTGATGCAATCCAAAACGAAGCATATAGCTATAAAATATCACTATCTAAGGGAACAAGTTCAAGAAAAGGAAGTAATGTTGGAGTAATAGGTGTGGAGAGTTTCAAAGAGCTTTACAGAGAAGAAGAAGACTTTTCTGAGGTATACAAGGTAAGCAATGAGTTTAATAATAATTTCAATAGCCAATATGCAGATTACACATTGCAAAGTGGTCTTTTGTTTAAGGGATGTCAGTTATGTGTGCCAAAGGCATCTATGAGGGAAAATCTCATACAAGAAAAACATAATGGAAGTCTTAGTGGATATTTTGGTCTGAATAAAACACTTGAATTGTTGCAAACATTTTATTATTGGTCAAAAATGCATAAAGATATCAGGAAGTATGTTGAGCAATGTATTGTGTGTCAGAAAGCCAAGGGTACTAGTTCAAATGCTGGACTATTACAACCTTTACCAATTCCCAAACGACCATGGGAGTGCATCAACATGGATTTTATTGTGGGTTTTCCAAAAACCAAGACTCGCCTGGATAGTATTTTTATCATTGTTGACCGGTTTAGTAAAATGAATCATTTTGTTCCATGCAAGACTACGCATGATGCTAGTTACATTGCACATTTATTTTTCAAAGAGGTGGTAATAATTCATGGGATGCCTCTCAGTATAGTTTCAGACAGGGATGTGAAGTTTATGAGACACTTTTGGAAAGCTCTATGGACAAGACGGGGAACTAACATTTCTTTTGGTTCTGCGTACCATCCGCAGACAGATGGTCAAACTGAGGTCATTAACTGAGTATTGGGTAATCTTCTGAGGTGTCTGACAAAAGAATATGGATAAATGTGGGATCAAGTTCTACCATAGACAAAATTTGCATATAATGACAGTGTCAACAAAACTATAGGTAAGAGTCCTTTGAGATTGTTTATGGACTCTACCCACGCGATGTTTGTGAACTTCAAGATTTGGGAAGCCTGGAAGGAAGAAGTGTACATGTAGAGGATTTCACTCAGTCTATGAACAAGTGTAGAAAACCTTGATCGACGCTACGTAGAGAATTAAGGCTAAAGCAGATGAGAGGAGAAAAGACATTCAATTTGTAGTGGGAGACATGGTTATGGTACATCTAAACAAGGAATGATTGCAGAAGGGAGTCCCTAGTAAGCTTCAAATAAGGAGAATAGGACCTTGTAAAATTTTGGCTAAGTATGACCCTAATGCTTATAAGATAGATTTACCTGTAGATTTGGCATTTTCCCCTATGTTTAATGTCCAAGACTTGGTTCAGTTTAAAGGTCCCGTAGCAGTGCCAGATGGATCGAATCTAGGAGAGGAAACTACTCTCAGTGATATTCCAATACCACCTATTTATAAACCAAAAGCATAACAGATTTTAGATTCCAGGGTGAAGAAGCAAACGAGGCATGGCGTGTAGATGAAACACTTAATCAAGTGGCGCAACTTACTTGACACCAAAGCCACTTGGGTTGCAGAATCTGATTTCAAAAGACTAGGCATTGATGTCGCCTTGTTGCCCCCAGGGGGGACTTGATTTTTTGTGTGGGGAGTATGGTGTAGGAGCACCTAAGGGTGAGAAAATACCCTTTTCAATTTTGGCAATTTTGGCATAAGGACTGATTCAAGTCCATTAGGTGGTATGTTTGGAGCTTGGAGTGCATTTTTATCTTCGTTGTGAAAGTTTTGTTTTTTGGCAAGACCTACCCCGATGAAGTTGCCAGGGGTTGGAGCGAATCAAAGTGGAACCATCTGATATCGGTAGGAGTGTTTTCCACCTACCCCGATAACCCGATGAAACTGCCAGCTAACAAGTGAGTAAGTCATGGGTTGATCAACGTTGGTCTCTATACTGCTATGGTAAGTTGTATGAGGTTTATCTCCCTTGACTTGGCAACCATGGTGGGACCCGATGAGAAGTCAGCGAGTCGAAGTGGAGCCATCGGGTATCAGCATAACTAGTTCTTGTGCCGCCTGATAACCCAATGGGAAAGCATACGGTTTGGAGTGCACCATCGACCATCGGTAGGACATATTTTAGGCTACATTTATAATCTAATAGGAAAGCATTATGTTGGGAGCACACCATCGGCCATCGGTAAGAGTGTTTTAATGCTACTCTGATGACCTGATGGAAACCAATGAGGAAGTGCGCAATTGGTAAAATATCATCGGATATCTGAGTAACTGTTTTGAGGCTACTCTGATGATCGGATAGAAAGGGAAGTGAGTTGTAAACTGCCATAGGACGTCAATGTAAGTGTTTCAGTACTAACTCGATGACCCGATGAGGAAAGCGATGCTAACCTAATAAAAATGAAAAGATAGTTACAACAAGAAACCGATTATGTCAAGTTCGATCTCGTCCATTAGGGATGTTTCATGACATATCGTAGGAGGCTATAAAATACCCAATGGGCATTTTGTAAAGAGGTTAGAAGGAGGTTGGATTGGGATTATTTGATGTGTTAGTTCCACAAAAACAAATTTCTTTGTAATAACAATTGGAAGATTATTTTCTAGTTATTTTCTCAGTTTTATTTTCTATTGTAAACATGGCTTAAATCCTTAAGTGCTAATGTGGATAGGGTAAATGTGGTTTTTCCTTGTTTTCTGAATTCCAAGTTGCATTTGTGTCAAGCTCAGCTCTGTAAATAAAGTCGCCTTTTGTGCCCTTATTTTTTTGTTTGTGTTTCACATTTGTGAACATGGCTCTACCTTGACTCTCCATCATGGGATCCACACGACCATTGGAGTTTTTCAAGAAGGGATAAACATGTACAATAGAGTTCTATATGTAGCAGACTAGGGAATGGCATCAGTTGTTTCAGCAGACTGGCCCTAGGCGAGCTTGATGATAGCCTAGCTAGGTATCAGTGACCAAGAGGAATCACTTGCAGGGTAGACTGGAGTCTAGGTTGTTTGCCTTAAACTAGAGGAAGATGGGATCAAAGGGAGATAAGATCCAAGAATGAGGAGGAAAACAACTTAGCAGAATTTGTAGGTATAACCCATGGTAGAGCAAACCCTGTAAGGTGGATGGTGAGATCCGGTGGATTAGTGAGTTGGTGGATTTATGAAAGTGAATTCACATAGAGCAGAGTATCAAACCTCGGTAGTGAGGACCTAGAGTGAATTAGGGGAATAGTGAGAGGAGCATACCATGGTTAGGCTAGGAAGAAAGCCTTGGTTATTCAAGCTGACTCAAGCAATCTAGGATCCTTCCTATCAGATAGGGATACTTTGAATGCAAATATTAAACTGTAATGTAGTGATCGCTTATTTTGATATAGCATAAGATATTACATTCACAAGAGCATGAAGAAACAAGGTGATAATGTACCCCATGCATAGGACTAACTAGACAAGAAAAGGTTTAATTAAGCACTTCACAATATCTCAAAATGCCTTGGTAGTTACAATATTGGATAACCAATAGATAGAAGAATTTTCCATCATAACACAAGGTTGCAAAGAGGTAATAGATAAGAAAATGGAGGAGAATCATACTGTAAATATACAATACATCAAAATTATAAGACCATGTGCCCATATTGACTAGCCAAGACACATCGTGGTATAAACATTGACCATAGTTTAGTGAAATGAGAGAAAATAAAAATAAAAATAAACAAAATTCAAAATAAACAATCAATTTACACACACTAGAAGTTCCTTTACAAAAGGACTGATGTTAGGACAAATCTTGACATGTGAGAAACGATGTATCTTTAAAACTTAGATGAATGGAAGTGATGCAGGAGCATCCCTGGTTCTTGGCAATCATGCATCAACCAAAAACATTTATTTTCAATTTGTTTTCTATTTCGTAGTTTTAGCTTTTTTTTCTGCATTTTCTTGCATCATCTCATCGGATCTTGAAGAGCTATATTTTGCTTGTAAACATGATCATATTCCTTTTCCCAAATCCACGGGATGTTTGGATCATTTTCTGGCAAGTCATCGCTTCTGGATTACAAGATAGTTTTCTGGCTCAGAACTTTGAAACCGTTTGGACATATTTGCTATTGGTGAATCTTGTGGATTCTCTATGTAGTTTGTGGAGATTTAGTTCATTGATTCCAATGTTCCTTGGTGTCTGGCTGGCCTTCCCTTTGATCCGCACTTCATGCTTTGGATTTTTTAGAGGATTCTCTTTGGCGGAGGCCAACCTGGTGGTTTTACACATTTCATCTTGTTCTTCAGCATTTGATCCCCCTTGGGCCAACACGGATCTCTCTTGAGCATATAAATCAATGTAATTAAGCATCATAATTCATTCTAGAGATTATAGGAGATACATATTAAGATTTAGAGGTTTGGAGTTGACCAGTTCTATAATTGAGCATGTATGTAGTAGGCTAGTGAGCCGAAACTTGTAACTGGAATGTTACAAGCCTTTTGTAACTAGTTATCATGATCTAATTCATTCATTTCTACATTTGCTCCATCATATTGTCTTGCTTTATTTGTGTTTTACTCTTGTTGTATAGTTCGGATAGATCTCATTGAGGTCCCTCCTAACTGTGACTGCACCAAGTGGTATTAGAGGGAGATTTTATCTCAAAATTGCATTCTCGTGAAGATTTTGTTGTAGGGTGGCGGACAGTGGATCTGACCTACAATTGTAGAGGACTACTATGAAGATGGCATGAAGAGGAAATAGGAATGGTGGAGCACATGGGAATGCAGACCGTGTTGTGATGGAAATGTTGAGAGAAATTGTATTTCGATTAGAAGTTGTTGAAACAGCCTAGAGAAGAGGTCTACATATTGAAGATGTGAGTGAAGATGAAGAAGAAGAAGCATCGGAAGAACAAGTAGCAAATCCACCGATGATTGATCTGGATGAAGAGGGTGTTGGAAAATGCACACTCCAATGAGAAATTATAGGTGATTGAAGGTATTGTCATTGATGGCAACCTTACAATCATATGATATCGTCAGGCACCGGCACTAGCAGACTCTACACCAGCATAAAGTTCACCAGCACTGAAAAGATTACCGGCACCCTGGCCGGCCGACAGGATTTTTGTTTAATTATATTTTGTATTTAATTGTAAAATCATTATGTAAGCCAACATGGCGGATTGTAATATGACTCATATAAGTATGACATCTTGTAGATCATTTAAAATGTATGTATGGTCAAATTATTGAAGATCTAATGTGCGAATTGTAAGGCAGATTTTGGATAAGGGTTTATGATTATTACAGAGCTTAAACCGGTACTGAACCCGGCATAGAAGATGTTGATCTGAAGCAGTACATGACATTGGATTTGTATAATCCATTTTTGTAAGTCAATGAGACTTCTTTTGTAACTGAGTAATGAGCTCTAGACACTTGGCCTTCCTGCATGTGCAGGCCCCTATTGTAACAATAATATCCTCTTATTGGCCAGTAAGAGAATATTGTGAGTCACAAATCCCACTGAGGTTTTTCCCACACCCATTTTCCTCATTAAAAATATTGTGTTATGGTGTATCTTTCATTTTATTCTTATTGTTCTTATTTGTTGCATTAATTTTGGTTAACCGATGCACAGTTTTGGAATTCTTTTCATATAATAAGTTCAAAAAATTCATCAACCGATCAGATACTGATTCACCCCCCCCCCCCCCTCTCAGTATCTTGGAGAATCCTAACAATTGGTATCAGAGCCTAGTCCTCTGTTTTCAAAAGCCTAACCACTTGAGGAAGATCCTAACACTAGTAGAGATGGAAAACTTGAGAAAGCAATTAGAAACAACTCTTTCAGACTATGATGCAGAAAAAGTGAAGAATATCAAACTTGAAGATGATTTGAAGGCTACACAGGATATCATTCAAGGACTTCAAGAGAATCTCACTATTGCAAGGAACAAAAGAAGAGAACTTTGTGAAAAGATGCAAAATGATGATGATGAAAAAGAAACTCTTAATGATCTGGTGAACAAACTGAGATGAGAAAACAATGAAGAATGAGATGCGGGATATGACTATGAGATTTTGTAAAGAGACTGAAAATCGGAAGAAGAATGAAGATGACTTGACTAGAAGAATAAATGATGCTGCAAATGAAAATGTAAGACTCAGTCATGGGAATGATATGCTAAAAACAAATCTAATTCACTTAGAACATGACAAAACTAAACTCATGAAACATAAATATTTCTTGGAAAATGAGTTGGCTACTGCAAATCAACACAAGGAGAAATTCAAGAAAAGTTGAGAGGAACTTGATGACATGTTGAAGAAATAGAAACCTAATGGTGATACAAATGCCCTTGGCTTTGAAGTTGGTGAAAGCTCTGGTACTGCAAACAATCATGATCACAGCAAACCAATAAGACAACCTAATGCTTACAAATTTAATAGGAAATGCTTTAACTGTAACAAGTATAGTCATAGAGAAAATCAGTGTAGATCTAGAGATTACCAAAACACTAATACACCCATTGGTCAATGTTCTAAATGCAACAAAGTTGGTCATAATTCAGAAATTGCAGAATGAATGTAAGATGTTATGTTTGTGGAAGATTTGGACATCTATCTAATCAATGCATAACACATATTGGCATAGGATATGGGAAAGCTATTTAGAAAAATAATGTGACTTGTTATGCTTGTAACAAGATTGGACACATTGCAAAATTTTATAAAAGTAAGGCATCACCAGCAAACAACAAAGGACCCAACTTGAAAGGAAAAGAAAAGGTTGAAGAGGTAAAGTAAGAATTTTCAAAACAATGGATTAGGAAGTCAGATCATAATGTTGATGGGAATACTTCTCCACCGGCAAAATGGAGTATCACTCCACTGGAAGGAGATTATTCATATAACTAAAGAAATATCCATTGGGGGTATGGCAACAAAATGAAAAACATGCTAGTTTACCCTTAGTTGATGGTGAAAAGTTGAGTTACTTCTTTATCAGCAGATGAGTTAAGTTTGACTTAACCGGTAGGCATTAAATGTGGTAGTTGAAGGTTATAACACTATAAAAAGAAGTGTTTTGGTTCTTTTTCATTCACCAAACATTCAAATCTCTAGAAAGTGTGAAAATCTTGAGTGAAGGCATCCATAGCGTAAAGTGAAGCAAATCATCCAAGCAAATCATCCTAAAGGCAGTTTAAGGTATTTATAACAATGGCTTCCTCCTCTGCACCTAAATTTATTGCAAACCCTATTGTGATTGAAGTTATCAAGCGCCCTAGACCCGTGTTCAAACTTATTCCCAAAATTGCTAAGAAAGATGATGCCCTAGGAGCATTTTCAAAAATACCCAAGGGAGTAGTTTATGCAGAGGATCCTAGAATATATATATATATATACATTGTCATATTGAGGAACTAGGAGATGATGAAATCAAGAACATGTATAGGACTGTAATTTGTGATGTAAATGGTAATATTAAACTAGAACACAAGGTAGTAGAAACCCTAGGTTTTGTGGACATTCTTAGCATCCCTGATTTTCCTAAAGATGTGATAAGGATAGTCCTAAGAAGAGTCCATGGTGAATTCTTTTGGTTAGATTTCATCCACAAGATCACTAAAGAAGCATTTAGGGCAGTGACAGGGTTACCTTCCACCGGTAGCAGGCCTGATAGATCTAAAAATGTCTCAAATGACACTGTGATGACCTTAACTAGTGCAACATTTGACAAAAGATCCCTAAGAGTCAATGATGTGAAGGAAATCAATGTTACATTTGTTAGTATGATTCTTGGTTACAAGGCTACACATGCAAATAGATTAAACTCAGTATCCATCTTATGTATTAAAACTGCATATGACATGGTGAATGACAATGCAAGAATTTATGTGTGTGAATGGCCTAAAGATGAACTGATAGACAACCTAAAGAAAATCAAAGGTAATAAGAAGGGAACTTTCAAATTTGGTAACTTGCTTGTATGCTTAATGCTATACATTACCAAGGAAGTACCCGATATTGGTAAGAAAGACTTTGGTTTTGATATACCGGCAGGAAAGCAACTGTTAGACATATTAAACAACATGGGAGAAGACAAAGAGAAAAATATAAATGAACATTTTCAAGCACTCAATGCTAGAATGAAGACAAGAATAAGGCCATCTCAAGCAATTGTTGATAAATATCAAAAAGAGATATGCTTTGTAATTAAGAAAGATGAAATCTGGATGGAGGTAGTTGTCCCTAGTACTATTTGGGTTACCGAGATGGGATATGAGACAGATGATAATGAAAAAGGGAACCAAATAGGCAAGAAAATTGAACAGATAGTGAAGAAGGGAACCAGATAGGCAAAAGCAATAAAAGAAGATGTATTAAAGAAAACTGGTATTAAGGAAAGTGAACTGGAAAGACTTCAACCGGAAGCACATATTTCACCGGTTGCAACTTCTTCTGACAATGAGATACCAGTTGAGTTCAAAAAGGTAGAAAGGAAAAGAAAACACTCACCGACACCCTCTCTTACACCCAGAAAGACAAGAGAGAAACAACAGGCAGTAAGGCCCCTAGCTAAAAAGATGACACCTAGAAAGAAAAAGAAAAAATAGGTGATTCCTTCTCTTGACAACCTATTGAATGAAATAACAGATGATGGAAACTTATCAAATGTAAGTAAATTGTATGATACTTTTACAAATGAGGAGAAAGAAAGCATAGAAAATAGTATCATCTTACACCTAGATATTTATAAGAAAGTTTTGATAGAGGTTGTAGATGATTTGCCTAGTGATCTATATAGGTAGCTTGATGCTAAAAGATTAGCTATTATGGAACTAGAAAAGAAAATCAAGATTGAGAAATTGCTAGTTGTTCATCCAGTGAAATCAGTTTGGGAAATTGATGAATTGATCAGTGAAGCAAATAGGACAGTCTTTTCTAGTGGTCACCGGTATGTAAGTCTAATGGCTAGTAGAGAAAATGAAATCTCTGAAGAAACAACTGATAAATGGGACATCTTCTTTGTGGAGAAAGAAAAACAAGAAGAACTAAAAAGACCAAAACCCTTTAAGGTATACCAAAAGGATAAGGACAAAGGAAAAGGCAAAATAGGTGGACCACCAAATATAAAAGTGACAGACAATTTGACACCACCTTCAGTCACTCCACCAGTACTAATTGATAGTTCACTGGCTACTGAGAATATGGAGACTCCTCTTGAGGATACAAATCCTGAGTTTGAAATTTTGTATACCATGAACATAGACACTCAGGAGGTCAATATTGTGGTTGATAAAGAGACCACTAAAGATAAGAAGAAAGAAGTGGCTACTGAGCCACCGGCTGAAAATATTGAGATTTGGCTTAGTGATATTGTCAATGCAAGCATTGAAAAACCAACACAGACAGAGGAACCGGCAGTGGATACCACTGGAAATCCATCAAAAACGCGAGTAGAAAACACTGAGAAACAATCAGAAAAACCGGCAAAAGAGAGCACAGTGAAACTGACAAAGACAAAAGAAGAGAAACAATTAGAGTCACAGGTTCAAATAGAGATAGTTCCACCGTCAACTGCAGAAAAGCCTAAACCTTTGATTGTTGGCATTTGGCATTATAATAGACAATGAGAGATTGTTGGCATTTCAATAAGGATATTGAGAAGGTTGTTGATGATTATGGATATAATTGATTAAGGATGATTTACTATCTTAATATTATTATTTTGTCATTGATGTCAAGAAATTGATTTTCTAATTCAGTATGATGTTGCCATATCTTGAGAAGTATGATTTGATGAGTATAAAGATGTCGGTAAAAGACACAGAAAGAATATGATGAATAAGGGGATGAATAAGGTATTCAATGGGCAACTATTACCGAGTCAGACAATGATGAGATCATGATTTTTAGATTGTTTTAACATCATACATATGTTGTAAATTGTAAGGTTAATACTATACTATGTTACCGAGCAAAGAACCTAGTCGGTAAACCCTAAGGTTATTGCTATTGGTTAATGAAGGCAGTAGTATTTAACGAGTTATTATCGAGTTGTAACTAAGCTGTAACAGAATACATTAAATGGTTACATGTATTATTTAATGAAGGAAGCTGATGAGCTGAAACTGATTAAATGATTGGTATGGTGTGCATAAAGTTTGTTAATGAATCTATGGCAAAGGAAAATTGGCATGAACATCTACAGTGCAGATTGAACCGCACTACCCTAGCACAAGTTCCAAGAAATGTATGCAAGTTCCTAGGTGGGGTAAAACATTTTTTAGATCGAAGGATACATTGAACCTAGATAAGATTGAAGATCTGATGGCTATGATTGATCATGGGAAATGTGATCAAAGAGATTAAGTGGTTAGATAATTATTTATAAATAGGGAGTTGTTGATAAGCAATGTATGCAGGCAAATGTATGCATAGGGATGCTAGATAGTGATTATCGAGCACAAAAGCTTGAAGACCTATTTGAATAATAGATTATAGAAGCCCAGCAGATGGACAAGATTAGTTCTATGTCTAGATTGTATTGAGCAAAAAAGAATTTTCTTTATCATTTTAGATGTGAAGTTGCAGATAGATTTTATTACTGTTATTTTGTGAAAGTGATAGAAAATCTCTTAACTGAGTGGACTTAACAATCTTATTTGTAAAACCCTCTAGCAAGGTGACATTCTAATTGATTGTTTGAAATCCTTTAATAAGGTCACTTCTAACAAGGTGAAGATCCTAACAGATCTGAGGGAAATCCATTAACCGGGTCACATCTAGCAATGTGTTTGTAATCTTTAACAGGATTTGCTTTTAACCGAGCATACTCTAAAAGAGTATATTTCTTAGTGGGTCTGAAATCTCATAGTGGTTTTTCCCTATTTGGGTTTCCACTTTAAATCTGGTGTTATGAGGTTTATGATGTTAATATGCTTTTGAGTTTGCATGTTTAGCATTTTTGGTTATATTATTGAAGTATATGTTACCAAGGTTGAATCTGATGTTTTCATGGAAGATTAAGTTTGTATGATTCACCCCCCACCCACTCTCATCTTGTTGGCTATTGGATCTGTACTTACATTAAGTATCAGAACTATCAATTGGTATCAGAGCTTTGGACTCCGAAAGAAAAGTTTAAAGGTACTTGAGGCAAAGATCCAAAGATGTATAAGAGGGATGCACCGAAGCTGAACAAGTCAAGTTTCTCTACATGGTAGAAAAGGATGAAGCTGCAACTATCAGGAGTTGGAGAATATGTTGTATATGATTTGGAGAATGATTTCATCACACTGACAACCTATCCATTGACTATGGAAGAAATAAAGGCAAAGCAAGAACATATCCAAGCAATGATTGAAATAACATTTGCATTGACTGACTCAGAGTTTAATGATCTAGAAGGTTGCAATGATGCAAAGGCAATGTGGCACAAGCTCATATATGTATATGGTGGAGATGAACATGTTCAAAGAGCAGAAAAAGTAGATAGTCTAAGAGGACAACTTGAATCTATGAGGATGAATGAAGGTGAGAACATAACCCAGTACAATACAAGACTAAAGGAGATTGTCAATCAAATCAAAGGAGCAAGTGGAACTATTGAAGAAAAGGATATAACAAGTAAGTTGTTAAGAACCCTTCTACCGGTTTATGCAATCTGAGTCTCTGCAATCAATGAATTGAGGTTTGTACCTAATATGCCAGTTTCTTTAGATGCTACTATTGGTAAGCTACATGCATTTGAGTTAAGTAAGTTTGATAACAGTGGATCTTCGGTAAATAAAGTTGAATCTGCATTTAGTTCTTTTCATCTTGATGAATCTAATGATTACAATGGAAGAAAGTATAAGTACTCTGAAGGAGATCACAGTGGAGCAAGTGAAAGATTTCATAAGAACATGGAAGAAGTACACAAACTGTAAGAGGAAATCAGAAAGTAGGAAGAGTTTGAAGCACTATTAGCCAGAAGGTTACCGAGAGGCAAAGGTAAGTATAAAGGAAAACTACCTTTGAAATGTTTCAATTGTGATAAAATAGGACATATGGCTTCTAACTGTCCTGACAAAGATTCTACTGAAAAGAGAGATTACTAAGATGACAGATAGAAAGATAATCATTACAGAGGGCACCGAGACTTCAGGAGAAGAGATAGAAAGACATGCTTAATAGCCGATGAGGAATCCAACGATGATAAATTAGATGAAACTGATATAGAGGAAGTAGTTTATGTGTCTATCAAAGATGGATCAGATGAAGAAAGGTATGAAGAAAAAGCCCTAATATCTCACATAAATAGTAATGATTCTTGGATCATAGATAGTGGATGCTCACATCATATGACAGGTGATGAACACAAGTTTGTTATGTTAGAAGATTATGATGGAGGTTATGTAAGATTTGGTAATGATGCACCATGTCCAATAAGAGGTAAAGGATCTATAACACTTCTTGACAATGCAAGATGCAATGATGTTTATTGGGTTGAAGGTTTGAAATACAATTTCTTGAGTGTAGCATAGCTAAACAATACAGGTTACCGAATAGAATTTCAGAAAGGAATTGTCAAAGTTCATGACAAGCATGGAAAGTTAGCTGCTACCGGGACACAAACAAAAGGTAATACATTTCACCTTGACTCAACTCAGAATATGTGTCTGTATGCAAAGATAGATGATACCTGGTTATGGCATAAAAGGTTTTGTCATGTAAATTTTGATAATCTGGTCAAAATAAGCAAGAAGCACCGAGTAAGAGGTCTATCGAGTCTTGAAAAAACTGAGACTGCTATGTGCTGAGGATGCAAAATGGATAAGATGACAAGATCAAGCTTTACAAGTAAGTCTTACACTTCTAAGGGAATTTTAGATCTTGTGCACACTAATCTATATGGTCCTATGAAAGTTAAAAGTTATTATGGTGATAAATATTTCATATTATTTGTGGATGACTATTCAAGGATGATGTCGGTAATGTTTTTAAAAGAAAAATCAGAAGCTTTTCAAATGTTTAAATGGTACAAGGCAAGAGTTGAAAATGAAACAGGAAGACAACTAAAATGTCTTATATCAGATAGAGAAGGAGAGTTCACATCTGATGAGTTCAACATATTATGCAATGATCATGGTATTAAAAGACAAGTCTTTGCACCGAGAACTCCATAGCAAAATGGAATAGATGAGAGAAGAAACAGATCTATTGTGGATTGTGGCAGAACCCTGATGATTGAAAAGAAAGTGCCACAAACATTTTGGAGAGAAGCAATAAGCACAACAATTTACACCTTAAACCGAGTACAACTAAAGAAAGGTACTTTGAAGACACCTTATGAAATCTGGTATGACAAGAAACCTAATATAAGTTATTTTAAAATCTTTGGAAGTAGATGCTATGTACACAAAGACGATAGAAATGGTAAGTTTTATCAGAAAAGTGAAGAAGGAACATTTCTAGGTTATTCTTCTAGAAGCAAAGCATTTAAATGTCTGATCAAATCATCTAACAAAATAGTAGAAAGTGCAAATGTGAAAATTGATGAATTTGCAGAAAGAAATGATCAAGGAAATTCCAAAGAACTAGAAGATTATGATGAATTTGTCTATGTTCAACCAACAAGTTTTACCGAGAAAACTGTTGAAGAAAATGAAGAGAATATCCAGTTACTGAGTGATGAAGAAGATCATACAAAGCCTACCAAGCCTGTATTAGCCAAGTATGTCAGAAGACATCATGCACCAAGTCAGATTATAGGAGATAAGGATGATCCAATGATGACAAGGAACAAACTGAGATAGAACACATGTCTGATATCTGAATTTGAACCGAGAATAGTGAAAGAGGCATTTAATAGTGAAGATTGGATAAATTCTATGACAGAAGAGATTGATCAAATCAAGAAGAGTGACACATGGACACTAATCCCAAGACTGAAGGACAAAAATGTAATCGGTACAAAGTGGATTTTTAGAAACAAGCTAAATGAAAAAGGTGAGGTCATTCGAAATAAAGCAAGACTAGTATGCAAAGGTTATGCTCAAGAAGAAGGAATTGATTGTGGTGAAACTTTTGCACCTGTGGCTAGACTTGAAGGAGTAAGAACATTGTTGGCATATGCTTCTTTCAAAAACTTCAAGGTATATCAAATGGATGTCAAATCTGCATTTCTGAATGGAATATTAGAAGAAGAAGTTTTTATTGAACAACCTGAAGGATTTATTGAAGACAAGAGTAAAGATCAGGTATGTAAATTGAACAAAGCATTATATGGTCTGAAACAAGCACCTAGAGCATGGTATGAAATATTGCACTCTTATTTGATTAAGATTGGTTTTATAAGGACAAGTGAGAATAGCAATATGTACATGAAGAATGATGAAAATGGAATACTGATCTCAACCATATTTGTTGATGATATTATATTTTGTGGAAATGACTCTTTATGCAAGAACTTTGGAAATGAAATGAGCAAAGAATTTGAGATGTCATTAATCGGTGAGATAAAGTATTTTATAGGTTTACAGATACTGCAAATGAACAATGAGATTTTTATTACTCAATCCAAGTACATAAAGGAAATCTTGAAGAAATTTGGAATGGAGGATTCAAAACCAGTAAGTACTCCTATGACTACCAACTGTAAATTATCAAAGAATAATGAATCTGCATCTATTGATGAGACACTTTACCAATCCATGATTGGAAAGCTACAATATGTTGTTCACAACAGACCAGACATAGCACATGTAGTAGGTATAGTTGCAAGATTCTCTGCAGATCCTAAGGAAACACACATGATAGCAATCAAAAGAATTTTTAGATACTTGAAAGGCACCGAGGATTATGGCTTAGTATATTAGAAAGGAAATGATTTTGATTTAAATGTGTATACTGATGCTGATTGGGCAGGCAACATTGATGACAGAAAAAGCACAAGTGGAGGAGCTTTCTTTTTAGGAGAAAGACTAGTGAGTTGGCTTAGCAAGAAACAAGGATGTGTTTCACAGTCAACAACAGAAGTTGAATACGTTGCTGCAATATTGAATTGTACCAGCATAGCATGGATCAAACAACTATTGGAAGGTATAAATGAGAAAGTTACCAAGCCAGTAACTATATTCTATGACAATAATAGTGCCATTAACATTTCAAAGAATCATGTTATGCACTCTAAGACAAAGCACATCTCTATCAAATATCATTATCTTAGAGAAGAAGCTCAAGAGAAGAAAGTGGTGTTGGAGTATGTTAGCACAAAGGAACAAATAGCAGATATCTTCACCAAGCCACTACCAAGGGACACTTTTGAGTATCTCAGATGTAAGCTAGGGGTCCTACCCCTATCTTCTATTCACTGACCGAGTTCGGTGAAAGCATCAATTTCATGACTCTACAGAATATATTTTAGGAGTTGATGTTGATTTACACACTTTAGGAGGTTTTCTAAAGGTGTACAGGAAATAGTGCAGGATACAATACAAGAAATAGGAATTGAAGACAAAATGCTCTGACCAAGACTAAGTTGACACATTACAGCAAGAATTCACTTCATACAAGAAGAAATTATGTGTTAGTTCTTTTTCTTTTGGCATTGTTGTCAAAGGGGGAGAAGACTGAAGAAGATTGAAGAAAAAGAGGGAGAAGACTGGAGAAAAGAGGAGAAGTCTAATGTATGCGGGAGAATTCTGATGACAGGAAGAGAGCATTTCAGAATCTCACAAACAACTCATAGCAATCCGAATCAATTAGATCAAATCAAATGGTTTTTCAATCAATGCCAAAGGGGGAGATTGTTGGCATTTGTCATTATAATAGACAATGAGAGATTGTTGGCATTTCAATAAGGATATTGAGAAGGTTGTTGATGATTATGGATATAACTGATTAAGGATGATGTACTGTCTTAATATTATTATTTTGTCATTGATGTCAAGAAATTGATTTTCTAATTCAGTATGATGTTGCCATATCTTGAGAAGTATGATTTGATGAGTATAAAGATGTCGGTAAAAGACATAGAAAGAATATGATGAATAAGGGGATGAATAAGGTATTCAATGGGCAACTATTATTGAGTCAAACAATGATGAGATCATGATGTTTAGATTGTTTTAACATCATACATATGTTGTAAATTGTAAGGTTAATACTATACTATGTTACCGAGCAAAGAACCTAGTCGATAAACCCTAAGGAACCTAGTCGGTAAACCCTAAGGTTATCACTATCGATTAATGAAGGCGGTAGTATTTACCGAGTTGTAACCAAGTTGTAACAGAATACATTAAATGGTTACATGCATTATTTAATGAAGGAAGATGATGAGTTGGAACTAATTAAATGATTTGGTATGCCATGCATAAAGTTTGTTAATGAATCTATGGCAAAGGAAAATCAGCAGGAAGATCTACAGCACAGATTGAACCACAATACCCTAGCACAAGTTCCAAGAAATGTATGCAAGTTCCTAGGTGGGGTAAAATGTTTTCAGATCGAAGGATACATTGAACCTGGACAAGATTGAAGATTCGATGGCTATGATTGATCATGGGAAATGTGATCAAAGAGATTAAGCGGTTAGCTAATTGTTTATAAATAGGGAGTTGTTGATAAACAATGTATGCAGGCAAATGTATGCATAGGGATGCTACATAGTGATTACCGAGCACATAAGCTTGAAGACCTGTTTGAATAATAGAGTATAGTAGCCCAGTAGATGGACAAGATTAGTTCTATGTCTAGATTGTATTGAGCAAATAAGAATCTGCTTTAGCATTTTAGATGTGAAGTTGCAGATAGATTTTATTACTGTTATTTTGTGAAAGTGACAGAAAATCTCTTAACCGAGTGGACTTAATAGTCTTATTTGTAAAACCCTCTAGCAAGGTGACATTTTGATTGAGTGTTTGAAATCCTTTAACAAGGTCACTTCTAACAAGGTGAATATCCTAACGGATCTGAGGAAAATCCCTTAACCAGGTCACATCTAGCAATGTGTTTGTAATCTTTAACAAGATTTTCTTTTAACCAAGCATACTCTAGAAGAGTATATTTCTTAGTGGGTCCGAAATCCCATAGTGGTTTTTCCCTATTTGGGTTTCTACGTTAAATTTAGTGTTATGAGGTTTGTGATGTTTATATGCTTTTGAGTTTGCATGTTTAGCAGTTTTGGTTATATTACTGAAGTATATGTTACAAAGGTTGAATCTGATGTTTTTATGGAAGATTAAGTTTGTATGATTCACCCCCCCCCCCCCTCATCTCATTGGCTATTGGATCTGTACTTACATTAAGTATCAGAACTATCATTAGAGTCATAGGTTCAAATAGAGATAGTGCCACTGTGAATTGTAGAAAAGCCTAAACCTTTGCTAGTTGAAATGCAAACACAAACTGACCTACCAGAGGTTGAAACAAGCAAAATTGTTACTACCACCGGCAGCATGGAGATTGTGAAGTCAGTTGGGCAGACATTTGGCACATCATTGACTGAATTCAAACCAACAAATGTGACTGAGGTACCATTAGACTTAATTAAAAAGACAACAGACTGCAATATATTAGCATATAAGGCTATAGATGACACCATCCCTATTCTTAAATTGATTGCACCCAAGTGCAATGTAGATAATAAAGATTCTTTGAGTCAGTTAGACACATTATCTAAATACATAACCAGTAATATACTGGCTGTGGATCAAATAAATGAAGAGAAATTTAAAGAGAAAATGGATAAGAAAAAATAGAAATTCTTTGATGAAACAATAAAGAAGTGCACAGAACACATTGATACCCTCTTACCGGCACTGAGCACAACAATAATGGAATTTAAGGAACTATACCGAGACACCTGCAAGACTAATCTTCTAACAGCAAATATTAACAAAGAAATCAACAAAGTGCAAAAAGAGATTGATGATATAGCTGACAATATTATTGGTTTATCTGAACCTATATCAATTATAGAATAGGAGATAGCTAGATTTGAGGAAAAAATGGAGAAAGAGAAGGAAAGAATAAAAGGAAAAGCAAAGGAACTCAAATATAGACTCATTCCTAAATTGGATAACCTCATCTCTTTGAGGAAAGAGATCTCAGAGGCACTTATTCAAGGATAGAAGGCAATGGAAGAGCAAATGCATCACCTCACCAGTACAATTTAGAGAACAGAGTTAGCATTAAAGGATAGCAACAGGTTTACTTAGAGCCTAAATTTGGTATTAGCAGACCTATTCTAGATTGTAACCAATCGGTTACAAGGTTCAAGCTGAAACTACACTTAGTTGACATTTTCACAACCTTTGTCATTAATGACAAAGAGGGAGTAGTAGAACTGAGAAAAATAACTTGTAGAAGAGATCATTAGCTTAAGGGGAGCACACATTTTTTATAACACGGTTTCGGTAAGACATTTAGGCAAATTCCTTTTGGACAACACTTTTGGACACTTTTTGAATTTTTCTCATGAGTGTTGCCAGCAATGCCAAAGGGGGAGATTGTTGGAAAATGCACACTCCAATGAGAAATTGTAGGTGATTGAAGGTATTGTCATTGATGGCAACCTTACAATCATATGATACCAGCAGGCACCGACATCGAAAAGATTACTGGCACCTTGGCCGACAATATTTTTGTTTAATTATATTTTGTATTTAATTGTAAAATCCTTTTGTAAGCTGACATGGTGGATTGTAATATGACTCATATAAGTATGAGATCTTGTAGATCATTTAAAATGTATGTATGGTCAGATTATTGAAGATCTAATGTGCAAATTGTAAGACAGATTTTGAATAAGGGTTTATGTTATTATAGAGCTTAAATCAGTACTTAACCTGGCATAGCAGATGCTAATCTAAAGCAGTACATGACATTGGATTTTTATAATCCATTTTTGTAAGTCAGTGAGACTTATTTTGTAACTGAGCAGTGAGCTCTAGGCACTTGGCCTTCCTGCATGTGCGGGCCCCTATTGTAATAGTAATATTCTCTTATTGGCCAGTATGTGAATATTGTGGGTCACAAATCCCACCGAGTTTTTTCCCACACCGAGTTTCCTCATTAAAAATATTGTGTTATGGTGTGTCTTTCATGTTGTGCTTATTGTTCTTATTTGCTACATTAATTTTGGTTAACTGGTACACAGTTTTGGAATGCTTTTCATATAATAAGTTTAGAAAATTCATCAATCGGTCAGATACTGATTCACCCCTCCCCCCCCTCTTAGTATCTTGGGGAATACTAATAGAGAGGTTCTTGAGTAGGGTGAACACCAAACCACATTTCACTCCACCAGATTATGATGCCAAATTGGATTCAGATGAATTGATGGATTGGATCTCGAAGGTGGAGAAGTATTTTGATTTTGAGAACACTACTGAAGAAAGAAAGGTGAAATATGTTTGTACTAGGTTGAAAGGTCATGCATCTCTTTGGTGGGAACATTTGCAGGTTGATAAATAGAGAAGAGGTAAAGAGAAGATCAAATCATGGGAGTGGATGGTTTCCAAGTTGAAATCAAAGTTTATGCCAGTTGATTACCAAGTAAATTTGTTTTGAAAGTTACAGAACTTGAAGCAGAAAGAGTCTAGTGTGAAGGAGTATACCAAATCATTCTACAAGTTTAATATAAGATCCAGACATGTCAATGATGAGGTTGAACAAGTTGCTAGATACTTATATAGATTTTGGATGTCTATACAAGATGAACTTAGTTTGATCAAGTTGTTGAGTGTTGAAGAAGCTTATAAATATGCTCTAAAAGAAGAAGAAAATTTGAACAAAAGACATGAGCGGAGACAAAGAGGTAGAGGTGGAAGGTTTTCTGAAGCAAGATTTCAAGGAGATAGAGGATATCTTGGAGGAAGAGAAACTTGTACAGATCAGAACAAAGACAAGGAAGTAAGAAAAGATGGTAGTTCATACCAGAAGCATGATAGAAATTTCTACGAAAAAAGAGAACTTGATGGTTACTAGAATGAGGGTTTTGGGAAAGATGACAGGAGACAAGATAAGAGGGTGTTTAGAGGAACTTTATTTAAGTGTGGAGGAGAAGGACATCATGCTTTCAAATGTAAGAAGACAGAGAACACTGGGAGAACAGCATTGGTAGAAGAAAGCCCCATCGGATTAGCTAACAAACTCAAAGATGGAGAACTGTTGATGATGAGGAGAGCCTTGTGTCATACTGAAGAGGATGAAGAGCCCTTGTAGAGGATAAATTTGTTCAAGACCAGGTGTAAGGTATCTGGTAAGTGTTGCAAAGTAGTTATAGATAGTGGTAGTTTGGATAATCTTGTTTCAGAAGAGATGGTGAATAAATTGAAGTTGGAAAGATTGAGACACCCTAATCCTTATCAAATAGCATGGATTTGGGATGATCATAAGTTTTTAGTGAGTGAGAAATGCTTGGTGAAATTGAAAATTGGAAATTATCATGAAGAAGTTTTGTGTCATATTATGCCTATGCATATCTGTCACCTTTTGTTGGGTAGACCTTGGCAGTTTGATAGACAAGCAATACATGGTGGAAGGAAGAACATATACACTACTGTAGCAAACTGAACAAAACAAACCTTTCTACCCTTGGAGGAGCCCCTGAAGAGAAAAGTTTGTACGAATGCTAGAATTTTTTTTATGGATGGAAGGAAATTCCTGGATGGAATGAGACATGAGAATGTATGTTTTGCCTTAGGCCCTAATAAGACTGAGAACCCAAAGCATGAAGAAAAACTAAAGGAGATAAAGGAGTTGTTGAGAGAGTATGAAGACATCATTTCTAATAATGTGCCTAATGGATTACCACCTGTAAGGAGTATCAGTCATTGCATGGACCTAATCCCTGGAGCTAGTTTGCCTAGCAAAATTGCACACCGCATGCCACCGACAGAGAATGAAGAGTTGAATAGACAAGTGCAAGAATTGTTGAAGAAATGTTTGATCCGAGAAAGTTTGAGTCCTTGTGCACTACCAGCTATGTTTACACCTGAGAAGAATGGATAATGGAGGATGTGTACTGATTCCATAGCAATAAACAATATCACAGTGAAGTATCAATTTCCTTTGCCTAAGATAGATGACCTAATTGATGTTTTGAGTGAAGCCAAATACTACACAAAGATAGACTTGAAGAGTTGATATCATCAGATCATAATCAGAGAGGGGGGTGAGTGGAAGACAACATTCAAGACAAATGAAGGATTGTATGAATGGTTTGTGATGCCTTTTGGGTTGACTAATGCACCAATTACTTTCATGAGATTGATGAATGCGGTATTGAAGAAATTTTTGAGTAAGTTTGTTATTATGTATTTGGATGACATTTTGATTTTGAGTAAGACAAAAGAGGAGCATTTTTTGCATACAAGACAAGTTTTGTGGAGGTTGAGAGAAGAGAAGTTGTTGATAAATCTAAACAAGTGTAGTTTCATGAAGGAAGAGTTAGAATATTTGGGATTTGTGATATATGTGGATGCATTGAAGATGGATCCTAAGAAGGTAAAAGCAATTGTTGAATGGCCTACACCAGAAAGAATTGGAGAAGTTAGATCATTTAATGGATTGGCTAGTTTCTAATGGAAGTTTATTAGAAATTTCAGTTCAGTTTGTACCCCTATGACTAAGACAATGAGAGGAGATAGGAAATAATTCAAGTGGACAACCGGAGCAAATAAGAGTTTTGAATTGTTGAAGCAAAAGGTGATTGAACATCTTGTGTTAGCTTTACCGGATTTCAACAAAGTATTTCAAGTAGATTGTGATGTAAGTGGGAACACAATTGGAGCAGTGTTAAGTCAGGAAGGAAGAGCAATAGCTTATTTTAGTGAAAAGTTGAATGATGCTAGGAGGAGATATTCAATGGAATGATGCCATAATTCAAACCTTGAAGAAGTGGAGACATTACCCATTTATTAAAGAGTTTGTGTTGTATAAAGATCATTGATATTTGTAGTATTTAAATAGTCAAAGAAATTTGAATCAAAGACACATGAGATGGGTAGAGTTTTTGCAGAGTTACACCTTTGTGTTAAAGCATAGGAGTGGGAATTCAAACAAATTTGTTGATGCATTAAGTAGAAGGAGGAATTTGCTGACAAAGATGAGAGTGTGATGTAGACAAGCTAGGGAGATCCATTGAAGGAAATCCCCGCCTTGCAGCCTATAACAAAAAACACCATGCAAGATACTGGCAATTGGTATATATAATGCAAGAGATAACTGGTAAATAGATAAAACAATCATTACAACCATTTAAATAATTACACATGTCTTCAGTTGTTACACATGTTGGACCACAACCCAAGATTAAAAAACAATGCTTACAACACAAATTTGATATCTTTTCATCGATTCGACCTCCGATAACAGTCTGCCTAGATCAACACTGATTCGAACCTCAGCCCCTCCAGGCTTTAGTCCCCCAGGACCAAAAATCTCTCTGGTAACTACATATTTGCTCGATATCTTCTTCCTCTAACCTCTGTCCTCTAAAATGATTCTCAAAAATTCCCTTTATACCATCCGCAAGCAATAACAACTTGATCAAGTCAGCCAAAGACCAATCGGCTCATGATGAAACATGTAAACAATAACATGTCGGTCCAAATCACCAAAAAAATCTTCAAAATGCATATAAATACATGCGGACCTCCAAAAACATCGGTCAAGGCCCAAAAAAACATCACTCAATGATCTGCAAGTTATGAAAACCACTCGCAACCCGATTCATCTCCGCTCCACACACTATAAGACCAATCGGTAACAACATAGCAACACTGGGCCATACCTGAATCGATATCTCACCAAAATCAAACCCAAATGCCATGAATATTGAACATGATAAAGATAGTGAACTCAAGGTGATAAATCCAAAACCACAATGCTAAACTCTCAAACATGAATAAATGCAATGATCTCCAAGCAACTCCACTACAAAAGGCTCCAACCTATTGAGCTACTCTGGTGCGCCTGCATCAGAGTGACAGTATTAGGATTTGAGGAATTGAAGACCTTGTATGATGATGATCCATATTTTGTAGAACCTTGGAAGCATGTAGAGAACTGGTTATGGTAGATAGAAGTGATTGGCAGAGGAGTTCAGTTGTGTATACCTAAGATTTCTATGAGGGAGAATCTTATAAAGGAGAAGCATAGTGGAGGATTAGTTGGACACTTTGGTATTGACAAAATAGTAGCATTGGTGAGCGAACATTACTTTTGGCCTCAGATTCATAAGGATGTCAGGAAATTTGTGCAGATTTGTAGAGTTTGTCAGGTTGCAAAAGGTAGTAGTCATAATGTGGGATTGTATAAAACTTTGACAGTTACAGAGAGACCTTGGGTGGACATAAGCATGGATTTCATACTTGGATTACCTAAGACACATAGGGGAAATGATTCTATATTTGTGGTGGTGGATAGATTCTTGAAGGTGGCTATTTTCATACCTTGTAAGAAGACATCGGATGTAGTGCATATAGCTGACTTATTTTTCAAGGAAGTGGTGAGATTACATGGATTACCTAAGAGCAGTTTCTTAGTTGGAGAGAAGACTAGAAGTTGGTATTTGATTCTTGCACAAGAAAAGTTTTCCTACAATAATTCAGTGAACAAGAGTACTGGAAGAACACCTTTTGAGATTGTTACCGAAGCACACCCTAGAGATATATTAGAATTGAGGAATATCAGTAATGATGACAAGAGGAGTGTAGAAGAAGAAGAATTTGCAAATCACGTGAAGACCTTACATATATAGGCTAAGCAACAATTGGAGGATATGAACATCATGTATAAGGAGAAAGCAGGTGAGAGGAGAAGACATAAGGAATTTGAAGTTGGCAATGAAGTGATGATGTACCTGAGGAAGGAAAGATTTCCAATCAGAACCTATAACAAGTTGTAGATGAGAAATTTTGGACCTTGCAAGATCTTGAGGAAGTTCAATCCCATAAATGCATATGAAGTGGAGCTACCAGATAGTTTGAACATTTCACCTATATTCAACATTGCAGATCTACATCAATATCATGAATCAAAATTTAGTGAAGACAGTATTTCATACTTGGAGAAACATTTGCCCTAGAAGGAACGAGGTCATATTGAAGACATTTTGGATAGTAGGATTGGGCGTAGTACTCAGAGCAGTCAGTATAGAGAGTATCTTGTGAAATGGAAGGAAATACTAGTTGAAGATTCATCTTGTATTTCCTAGGAAGAGGTGAACCACCTTGGTTTTCCTCTGACCCCAGCAAAGTGAGGGATTCACTTTTTCAATAACCATGGATGTCTGATGCAGAAGCATCCCTGGTTCTTGGCAATATTGCATCAACCAAAAACATTTCTTTTCAGTTTATTTTTTGTTTTTGCAGTTTTAGCATTTCTTTCTGCATTTTCTTGCATCTTCTCACCAGATCTTGCGAAACTAGATTTTACTTGTAAACAACATATTCCTTTTCCCAAATCCATGGGACATTTCGATCATTTTTCGACAAGTTATCGCTTCCGGATTTGAGACAGTTTTCTATCTTAGAACTCCATAACCGCTTGGACCTATTTGCTACATGTGAATCTTACAGATCCTTTTTTTATCTGGTGGAGCTTCAATTCATTGATTCCAATTTTCCTTGGCATGTGGCTGACCTTCCTTTGATCCACACTTCACCCTTTTGATTTTCTTGGAGGATTCTCTTTGGCCTAGGCCAACCTAGTGGTTTTACATGTTTGATCTTGTTCTTCAACATTTGATCCCTCTTGGACCAACGTGGATCTCTCTTGCACATATAAATAAATCTAATTAAGAATCATAATACATTCCAGAGAGTATAGGAGATATATCTTAAGATTTAGAGGTCCGAAGTTGATTGATTCTATAGTTGAGCATGTATGTAGCAGGCCAATGAGCCGGATCTTGTGACCCGAATGTTACCGGCCATTTGTAACTAGTTATCATGATCTAATTAATTTAGTTCTGCATTGCCTCCATCATCTTGTCTTGCTTTTGTTGTGTTTTACTCTTTCTGCACAATCCAAATAGATCTCATTAAGGTCCCTCCCAATCGTGATTGCACTAGGTTGAGATCAAATTGGAAAGGATTTTTGGGTGTAGGTTATCATGGTTGCTTAAGGATCCTATATAGGAGCAACTTAGGTCATACAAGAAAATATATATCAACTGCAAGTGGATCCTACAATGAACTGACACCTATATATGATACAATATAGGGATGTACAAATGTATTACTACAGGATGTACATGATTATGTACACGGTGGCTAAATTAAAATGAACCCAAACCTCATATATGGGAAGTTTATCTTAATTTTGAGAGTAAGGGAGTGGTTTATGGTAACACCACTTTGATGAAGCATCCAACTTCTGAAAGTACAATAAAGGTGCATGTAAATCTATAACTCTGAAATGGGTGAGAAGATGAGCCTTCGTTTTCTGTACTAAATGACCAAGAGGAGAACAAAAGGTTCAAGGTGAATGAGTAGATGGATTCAATGGACAAGACCAAAAGGTTTTCATCAAAAAATTGGTTGCATAATAGGTTTTTACTTTTACATGTGGTGCTTGTAAATAGAGTTTGACCATGGTAACTAATCAAAATTCCACAAAAACTATTTTTCACCATAGAATACATTATTTAACCTTACTATTTGTTTTAATTCATTTTATTTTGATTTTTTTAACAAAACATTTTATGAATAAGGCATAGAATGATTTGAGGTTGATGATAATAATCAGTTCATCTAAGGATTTCCCTTCTAGAGACACTATTTGATATGCAACTAATTTTGATGATATAAGGTACTAGCCAATTAGGATCAAACTTTTGTCTTTTCCATGTCCTTGAGATTTATTTGACTCTCCTTGAGTAATAGATGGCCAATTTGGAATTTTTTTTATCTTATTTTATTGTTATAGCTTTTAAAAATATGACTTTGATAATCTAGTATTTTAAATGATTAAAAATATTGAGGCACCATCATTGATGAGCTCTAGTTTGTGCAATAATGCAACTCAATAATCCTCATCATTAAAGATATTTTACAATAAATGTAAAATGAGGGAAGCTCAACTTAAATTGGAAACATAGCTTCCACAATTAATACTAGGGAGTATGGAGTAGTGCAGTTGGGTCCATCTATAATGGTATGGATAGAAGTT
Source organism: Cryptomeria japonica (assembly GCF_030272615.1). Taxonomy (NCBI): domain Eukaryota; kingdom Viridiplantae; phylum Streptophyta; class Pinopsida; order Cupressales; family Cupressaceae; genus Cryptomeria; species Cryptomeria japonica. The sequence goes on from NC_081409.1 coordinate 157,105,339, forward strand.
ATCTTAGATCACCATTAGAGGTGCTAGATGATGATAGTTCTGATACTTAATGTAAGTACAGATCCATTAGCCAACAAGATGAGAGGGGGGGGTGAATCATACAAACTTAATCTTCCATAAAAACATCAGATTCAACCTCGGTAACACATACCTTAGTAATATAACCAAAACTGTTAAACATGCAAACTCAAAAGTATATAAACATCATAAACCTCATAACACTAGATTTAACGTGGAAACCCAAATAGGGAAAAACCACTATGGGATTTCGGACCCACTAAGAAATATACTCTTCTAGAGTATGCTCGGTTAAAAGCAAATCCTATTAAAGATTACAAACACATTGCTAGATGTGACCCGGTTAAGCGATTTCCCTCAGATCTGTTAGGATCTTCACCTTGTTAGAAGTGACCTTGTTAAAGGATTTCCAACACTCAATCAGAATGTCATCTTGCTAGAGGGTTTTACAAATAAGATTGTTAAGTCCACAATGTTAAGAGATTTTCTATCACTTTCACAAAATAACAGTAATAAAAATCTATCTGCAACTTCACATCTAAAATGCTAAAGCAGATTCTCATTTGTTCAATACAATCTAGACATAGAACTAATCTTGTCCATCTACTGGGCCTCTATAATCTATTATTCAAACAAGTCTTCAAGCTTCTGTGCTCGGTAATCACTATGTGGCATCCCTGTGCATACACTTGCTCACATACATTGTTTATCAACAGTTCCCTATTTATAAACAATTAGCTAACCACTTAATCTCCTTGATCACATTTCCCATGATCAATCATAGCCATCAGATCTTAAATCTTGTCCAAGTTCAATGCATCTTTCGATCTGAAAACATTTTACCCAGCCTAGGAACTTGCATATATCTCTTGGAACTTGTGCCAGGGTATTGCGGTTCAATCTGCGTTGTAGATCTTCATGCCGACTTTCCTTTGCCATAGATTCATTAACAAATTTCATGCATGGCATACCAATCATTTAATCAGTTCCAGCTCATCAGCTTCCTTCATTAAATAACGCATGTAACCATTTAATGCATTCTGTTATAGCTCGGTTACAACTCGATTACAACTCGGTAACAACTAGGTAACAACTCGGTAAATACTAAACTTCACTCGATAGACATTCCAACTTTATTAACCGATAGCAATAACCTTAGGGTTTATCGACTAGGTTCTTTGCTTGATAACATAGTATAGTATTAACCTTTACAATTTACAACATATGTATGATGTCAAAACAATCTAAACATCATGATCTCATCATTGTCTGACTCGGTAATAGTTGCCCATTGAATACCTTATTCATCATATTCTTTTTGTGTCTTTTACCAACATCTTTATACTCTTTAAATCATACTTCTCAAGATATGGCAACATCATACTGAATTAGAAAATCAATTTCTTGACATCAATAACAAAATAATAATATCAAGATAGCAAACATCTTTAATCAGTTATATCCATAATCATCAACAACCTTCTCAATATCCTTATGAAATGCCAACTGTAGCATAGGAAATAGGAAATCATCAAAGCAATTCAAAATACTAATCATTAGCTTAATCACGAAAACTCATTGCAATGATCTATCCTAAACACATTCAATAGAGACATAAAGATAAAACATTCAAAAAGATTATGCAAACCAGAGATAAATCTGAATGCTTCCTTCATACGACTCCATTGTTCTTCTTTCCTCTTCAAATAGTTTGGTTGTAGACCTCACCTACAAGTGCATATACATGATTGAAAGCAAGTAGACAAGATTATTGATCAAGAGTACTCAAAATGTGATTGATTAGAAATTTGATAATCTGATTAGGGGATTGATTGAAGAAATTCATCCAATTTATAGAAGAATTGGAGAAAAGACAAGATTAGCATGATTCAATTCAAATGGAAATTGCAAATCAATTATGTCAATCATGACAAATTATGACAAATTATGCACTTTCTATGCAAAATTTGTTGATTGATAATTTATGACAAATTATGACAACTTCTATGTCAAAAATTGATTGATTGTCAATTATGACAAATTATGACAAATTGACATGTCATTTCCATGAATTTAGGAGAGAAATAGGAGGAATTTGAAATTAAGAATTTAGAAAATTAGAAAATTAGAGAATTAAAAATTTAGGAATTAAGAAATTGATGAAAATTAGAAATTAGGTAAATTAATTAATAATTTGTCATTTATTAATTAATTCACAAAGAGGAGTAATTAGCCAATTAAATGAACATTTAATTGTGACAAGAAGACTTAGGATAAATAAACAATTTATTAATCCTAAAGGAAGAAATGACACAGAAGGTTAAATTATTAAATCACGAAACCCTAGAAGATGAATTAGCAAATCGAGAATGCCAATTAGGTCTTGATTGAAGATTGATCATGATTTTGAATTGATAAATGACCAATATGATAAATGATTTGATTGAGAAAATGCGCCAATTGACGAGGAATAATGACAAATTGATCCAAATTGATACGATTGAGAAGGACGACGATCGATGACAAATCGATCACGAAATGACAAGATTGACAAAAAGACAAGGATTGATGACAAAATAGATTGCAAAATGACAAATATTGAAAATGACCATGATCGATGACAAATCAATTGCAAAATGACAAGATCGAACATGGCAACGACCTATGAAAAATCAATCATTAAACAACAAGATTGAAAATGATAAGGATTGATGATAAATTGATCGCCAGATGACAAGATTGATAAGAGGACAACTATCGATGACAAATCGATCGCAAGATTGACAGGAGGACAAAACCCTAATTAGGATTGATGATGTCCAAAATGATGACAAATAAGCACGCACATTGATGCAATAGGATAAGATCGATCAAAATCATGACTGGATAGTGTTGTCGACAAGACCAAATTCGAAGGCGAGATGAATGAAGAATGTAGAAAAATGACTCGATGCTCACAAATGATAAAGACCAAGTGTGAAACATAGGAGAAATGTTAATGCGACGCAAAAAACCTAAAATGAGGCAATGCGCAAATGTTAAAGTATGATTCTGCAAGCATTGACCATTTTTAGGTGTCTACATTTTGCCCCTCTTTGAGACAATGCAATTTTAAGCGTTGTTTCAAAGAACAGTAATGAAAATGCCCCTGACAATAACAATGACATATGCATGCCCCCTCAAGGAATTGGCCAGAAACATGCAGAAAGGAGGCCAATTGATCGATAAAAATGATAGGATCGAACAGACTGACAATTGGATACCGAATGCATGAAGGACAAGCAATATAAGATGCAAAAGACCACGACCAGAATAAGATGGAGAGGGTGCACGTCCATCTATGCACTAACGAAGATCTATAAATGAGACCAAGAGAGGTGAAAATTGCTCATTTGCACTAGACAAAGAGGAGGATTTGTTGCTCTGGACAAGGACATTTGCAAATAGATGGCAAACATTCCAATGGCGGATCACCTCGGGGAATGTGTATGTACTTATAGATGATCGGATGGTGCGGGAGCAGTGGTAGGGATCTCAAAAACCCATATTTTCAATTTCATGAATTTTGATTGCTTGCGGGACATTGCAGGGCCCACAGGGAATGCAGAAAAGGACTCCTGCGCTTGTGTAAGGCAAATCCTGCGCTTGTGTAGGGTCTTCTACGCTTGTGTAGGGAGACACAAGCGCAGGTTACCTGACATAGGCACAGGTTCCTTGACACAGGCGCAATTGTGCAAGGCAAACCCTAATTTTTGTCAAAATGACATGCAAATGATCTGGAAAAAAGGGGATAAGGGTAAGATAGGTCAGATTAGATGAAAAACACCCTGATTGGACATGAAAATGAGGAAATGCAACCCATAGGAGCAAACCCTAAAACTGACAAAATGTGCCCCAATTGTGATGCAGAGTCGACAGTATCCATTGATCACACGAGAGAATTGACCGGACTACTTCATGCTACGACATAGACTCAGGAGCACAGAGAGAGATACTTTAGTAGGACTTGGGATATACTATGTCACATTCATGCCCAAGATTAGGGCAAACACAAGACTATTTACCACATTGGTAGAGTGATGGCATTCAAAGACTTCCTCATTCCATCTGGCGACTGGAGAGGCGACTATGACACTGGAGGATGTATGGCGTATCCTCTGCATTCCGATTCATGGAGAGATGATAGAGTATGACCCAGTGACAGGGAGAGACGCGTTGTGCAGATTATTTGAGTGTGACGCAGATGATCTCGATATCGGGGAGAGGGAGATTGGCTGGGAGACTATGGCATCAGAGTATGATTGACGATATGTGGTGATAGCATGTCTACTAGCAGGAGACAGACGAGGACATGGATTCCCTATTGGATGGGGAAGAGTGCTAGAGAGGATGGTGACAGAGGAGACGGTGTACGCATGGGGACCATGTGTACTGGCTATGCTGTATTTTCAGTTGCATCAGATAGCATATTAGGGAGTTCAGACATTGAGCTGTGGAGTCACATTGCTACAGGTATGGGCATTTGAGCACATAGCCATATGTCGACCGATCACAGATAGACAGGTAGTACCACATCGACCATATGTGTACTGCTATGGAGGAGCACTGAGACAGGGTCCGTTTGGATACACACTATATTGGCGACATGAGCTAGACAGACTGAGAGAGTTCATATGGAGGCCATATCGTGATTGTCCGGGATGGTCAGATGACAGTGAGGAGTTACCATATTGTAGACAGGAGAGGTACCTGATTGGGCGACCAGTGAATCGCCAGAGAGTGATTGAGTTGTACCTACCAGAGAGAGTTAGACGATAGTTTGGAGAGAGGCAGGATGTACCTAGGAGGACTGCACACTTTGCCCAATCTCACAGAGAGATGAGTCAGTGGGGGAGTATGATTCAGCCACACATAGCATATACTAACTTTTCACAGCTACAGCAGAGACAGTGGGATTGGGAATCAGCTATGGTGGACGCTAGGATGATAGAGGAGTATGAGAGATGGTTTGCACGACAGCGGCCAGTGCCATTGACAGATCCGGATATTCCAGTATCGAGGCGACAGGAGGACTTCCCACTCATAGGAGAGGAGGAGGGAGATGATGAGGACGAGGAGGATGAGGACGGGGATGAGGATGATGGGGATGATGAGGATGGAGATGAGGATGAGGGTGGGGATGATGAGGATGGGGATGATGAGGATAGAGATGACGAGGATGAGCCAGATTCAGGCGAGCATGAGGCATTGCAGGATATACCCATAGAGCTGGAGATAGCTAGGACAGAGGAGAGGGAGATGTGCAGGGCTACCATAGCGAGTCAGCAGGATCACATTGCGACTTTAGAGAGACAGCAGGATCAGTTTAGAGCAGAGATAGCTAGACTCACAGGGGCTCGAGATACAGGAATTGCTCAGGTACAGCGAGAGGAACAGAGAGTCACTGAGTATATTGGGTCGATTCGGGATGCCAGTGCACGGGAGATGGCACAGATGCTGGTAGAGACTGGAGAGGAGATACACCATTGGAGGACACTATATGAGAGTGCAGTTCCACTAGAGCAGAGAGCACCTTCATATCGGGCACGATCGAGGACAAAGAGCAAGGCACGCTCTCGAAGGTCATTGAGTAGCATGGGGGTGAGTGAACCTATGAGACCACCACAGCCAGGACCAGGAGGGACATCATCCATGAGACATGGCAAGGATGAGGAGGACAGAGGGAGCACTTAGTGACAGAGGCACGTGCTCCTTAGACAGACAGTAGACATTATGTAGTTTGACATTTTGTAGTCAGCCTGCGGGCCATACTTAGGACAGACAGTCCAATTTTGTACTCCGATATTATTGTGACATATGATATGCATCGATATGATGGGTTGCAATGTGTTATGACTGATAGCTATTTTCCATGTATGGATGACTTATGCACTATTTATATACCATTGTGGATCATGTATGAATGTATTTTTTTATGTATTTTTGAGACATTTATAATATGGAATGGATAAAATACTTGATATGATGCTTAATGTAATGCAAATGTACTAACCAATGAATGCAGGATGCAACATGTATGTTTGGGGAAATCGGAGCACTAGACCGAATTGACTATCCGAACTGATGGAAGAAATGTTAGTAAGAAGAAATGAGACAAAGGACAGTTAGAGACGAAGAAAAACTTGCTTTCAATAATGCACTTTGTAGGTGAGAACCTTTATTTTTATGTAGCAAAACGGATGCGTAGCATCATGGTGTTGAAGGCCAGAGCTGAAATGCAACCCTTTTTTGCAAAAGACAGACACATCACAGACAAACAACAATCACAACAAAAATAAATAAAGGGACCATGAACCATCCCGGTCACTCTAAATCACTCAGTGACATCATCGAGCAACATAGGAACATGACCGAAGCCAAAGATAAATCAATAAAAAAAAAAAATGCACAAATTCCAACAAATCAAACAAACATCTTGATCTTCATTGTCAAAAGTTGAAAGTACTGATAGGACAATCATGCTGTCTAGTTTCAAGGAATGCGATACCCCGTCTAAGATAGGACACAGTCTGGTTTCGAGTATACCACACCCTGTATAAGACCCATGATAGTGTGCCAAGGACGAATTGATTTTGAGGTTGATTGATATGAAAATGTTGATCAGTTTGAATGTCTGGTTTGAGTGAAAAGTTCATTTGTTAAAGCGTGATTTCATTAAAGCACAGTGTTGAATTGATTGCCATTTGATGTATACTTAGTGATTTGTCTATGCACAAAAGGGATCATTTATTGACAAAATGCTTGTTTTTGGATTTTAATGTTTTGAAATGTTTTGTATTTTTTTAGGACTTTATTCAATTTTTTTAGAGATTTTTTTCAGGACATTTTTCAATTTTTATGATCTTTTTTCGGGACATTTTTCAATTTTTATGATCTTTTTTCAGGACATTTTTCAATTTTTATGATTTTTTCAGGACATTTTTCAATTTTTATGATCTTTTTTAGGACATTTTTCAATTTTTATGATTTTTTCAGGACATTTTTCAATTTTTATGATCTTTTTTCAGGACATTTTTAAATGCAAAAGTTCCAGTGATTGATCATGACAAGGGAAACACACCCAATGCGCATTTGAAAGACATACATAGACTGGGACCAAAACATATGTACAAGAAACTGGGGTATGCAAGACAATGATGTTGACCAATAACAGGCCTGGAATAGAACATTGGGTCAAGACAAAGATAGACATGAGAAACCGGCCGAGAAAAAGCATAGCTTAGAGGTCATGATAGATGACGGAGCAACAATCTCATGGTACACATGGCACCTGTTTGCCAGGTTTTCACCAAGGTACTTGCCCAAAGCGCCTATTTGCCAGGTTCTCACTAGAGGGCGAATCATTTTTTTTTCTTTACTTTTTTGTTCTTTTTCTTTTTCTCTTTTTTTTTGTATTTTTTTTTTTGCTTTTTCTATTTTTTTGTATTTTTTCAGGATCATATTTGAAGAAGTACTGATAGAAAATTATGCCTAGTACTTGTAAAGATGCATGTTGTTTATAGGATCAGACAGAGGTTCACCTTCTGGGGTAGCAAGCTGATATGCCCCCAAGCCATATGCTGCAGTTACTATGAAAGGACCAACCCAATTAGGTTCAAATTTACCTTTGATGATGTCAGTAGACTGTGCATTCTTAGGGTTTGCCTTTAAAACCAGGTCTCCCACTTCGAAGTGTCACCCTTGGACCTTCTTATTATAAGAGTGACGGAGATGGTTTTGATATGCTTGCAAATGTGTCAGAGCTGTCTGACATTTCTCATCTAACATCTCAAGCTGATGCAGCTGGGAGACTCTGTGTGTCTCATCATCAATCAGATGTTGCAAGGAAACTCACAAGGAAGGAATCTCCACCTCCAAAGGTAAAATGGCTTCCGCACCATACACCAAGGAATAAGGTGTTGCACCAATAGGTGTGCGGATAGAAGTACGATAGGCCCATAGTGCTAGATTCAACTGTACATGCCAATCTCGACCAGCTCATTAACAACCTTCTTTAGGATCTTGATAATGGTTTTATTGGATGCTTCGGCTTGACCATTCCCCTATGGATAGTATGGACTGGAGAAATGATGTTGGATATGAAACTTTTCACAGAGCTCTTTAACATCTTTATTCTTGAAAGGACGACCATTATCTGTGACTATGGCAAGGGGAACCCCATACCGGCATATGATATAATTCAGCAAAAATTTTGAAATTTGGACACCCGTGATATAGGTCATGGGGATAGCCTCGATCCATTTTGTAAAATACTTTGTGGCTGTAATGATGAACTTGTGTCCATTTGCAGATGTCGGGTGAATCTTGCCAATAAGATCCAATCCCCATTGAGAAAAAGGCCACGGAGATATGACAGAACGAAGCTCTTGGATTGGTGCATGAATATAGTTTCCATGAATCTGGCATTTGTAGCACTTCTTTACAAAATCATGAACATCTTTTTCCAGAGTGGGCCAATAATACCCAGCACGAATCAACTTTTTGGCTAAGCTTAGACCATTGAAATGGCCCCACATATACCATCATGAACCTCGTGTAAAGCCGTTTGTGCTTCATTAGAATCCAAACACCTGAGGAGGGTATGGTCAAAGGAACGGCGGTAAAGGGTGTCGGCGATGATGACATATTTGGTTGTCTGTCGGATAAAGGCTCGGCGTTGGTTAGCAGAAAGGTTATGTGGTAAGGTTTGGGATTTCAAATATTGATATACGTCATTGTACCATGGGGAGTTGGGACCAACAAGAACGCACATCACATCCACTGTCGGAATGTCAAAAGAAGGAACCAGCAATTGTTCAACTAAAAATTCACATTTGTCCATATTGTTTGGCATATTTAACATGGAGGCAATCGTAGCCATTGCATCTGCCGACTTATTTTGCATTCTTGGAACTTGACTAAAATGGATAGCCGTGAATTTGGTCTTGAAGAAATCTACCATATGCTTATAGGGAATAAGCTTTTCATCTTTCGTTCCGTAGTCATCATTCACTTGTCGGATGACTAATTGAGAATCTCCATAGACTTGCAAATGCATGATATTCCAGTGGACCGCTACTTGGAGTCCTGTAACTAGTGCTTCATACTCTGCAATGTTATTGGTGCAGTGGAAAGTTATTCTGTAGGACTTTGGAATAGCATCACCTTGAGGGGTGACAAACAAGATGCCGGCTCCGGATCCAAACTTAGTATGGGACCCATCAAAGTATAACTTCCATTCATTAGAGGATGTGAGAGCAAAGACTGATTCATCTGGAAAATTGATCAACATGGGATGATCATCAAAAATAGGAGCCTCTGCAAGTTGATCTGCTATGACCTGTCCTTTTATGGCCTTTCGCTCCATATACTCAATGTCAAATTCACTGAGAATCATGACCCATTTTGCTAGGTGACCCGTCAAAGCTGCTCGGCTAAGCAAATATTTTAAGGGATCAATTTTTGCAACCAACAATGTTTGGTGGCTTAGCATATAATGTCAGAGTTTCTGCATTGCAAATACCACTGCTAAGCATGCCCTTTCAATAGTTGAATAATTTAGCTCATAGCCTACCAGTGTCCGGCTAATATAGTAAATAGCTCGCTCTTTGCCGTTCTCATCTTGTTGGGCCAAGAGAACTCCTAATGTCATTTCAGTTGCAGAAATATACAATAAAAATGGCTTTCCTTCTATTGGAGGCATTAGAATAGGCGGTGACAACAAATATTCTTTGAGAGCTTGAAAGGCTAATTGACATTGCTCAGTCCATTTGAAAGTGACACCTTTGTGCAGTAGATGTTGGAATGGATGAAATTTGTCGGCCAATTGAGCTATGAAGTGGCGGATTGACTAGACCTTTCCTTGCAGACTTCTTAATTGTTGGAGGTTTGAAGGTGGAGGCATATCCATTATTGCTTTGACTTTGGCAGGGTTGACCTCAATGCCTCGGTGAGAAACAATGTATCCTAGTAATTTGCCAGCTGTGACACCAAAGACACACTTCTTTGGATTGAGCCTGAGTTTGTAGGTCTCGATTTGGTCAAAGATCGGGCCCAGGATGGCTAGATGACTATCTCTGGTGACAGATTTGCATAACAAGTCATCAACATAGTCCTCCATCAAAGTGTGCATGAAATCATGAAAAATTGTCGTCATTGCTCTTTGATATGTTGCGCTTGCATTTTTAAGACCGAAGGGCATCACATTCCAACAGTAGGTACCCCAAGCACAGGTGAATGCTGTCTTATGCTGATCTTCAGGAGCAATGCGAATTTGGTTATAGCCAGAGAAACCATCCATCAATGAAAGCATTTCATATCTAGCCATCATGTCCACTATGATGTCTATGTTTGGCAATGGAAAATCATCTTTAGGGCATGCTTTATTGAGGTCCCTAAAATCTGTGCAGATTCTGATGCCCCCAGTTACTTTGCTAACTGGTACTAAATTTGAAATCCAGTCTGCATAATCAATGGGTCTGATGAAGCCCACATCTAGTAATTCTTTTAGTTCCACTTGGACCAAAAGAGCCAACTGAGGATGCATCTTTCTAAGTTTCTGTTTGATAGGCTTGTTATCAGCTTTTAGTGGTAAATGATGAAGAACCAATTCTGGATCGAGGCCAGGCATATCTGCATAGCACCATGCAAATCTGATCTTCTTCTCAAGAAAGAAATTGACAAAATCTATTTTTTCCTGTTGTGATAGAGAAGCAGCAAAATGAATGACCTTAGGGTTGTCAGGTGTACCCAAATTGATTTCCTCGGTCATTTCCACAAGCAATGTTGATTTGTCCTAACTTGATAGGAGTATGTCCACTCTTCCACCTTTGGGCGCCTCAAAGAGGTTTTCACCCGCAGGTACATCTTTTATTTTGACTTTTGTATGATCAGAGAGTGCCTTATGGTTTTCACCCAAAGATCTATTCTTTTGATTTTTTACTATTTCTTTTCTTTTTTCATTTTGATGACTGGAAGAGGGAGTTGACTCCCCAAAATATGCTGTGGAATCTAGGTCAATAGTAAATCCTACCTTATGATCACCTTGTGGTATGCCTTCTCGTAGTCCAAGGAATTCTGCAATTGCTTCGTCATTTTGAAAATAGTCCAATGTGAGCGGCTCTTGTTGGTCATGTTGGATAAACTAGGGATAGATGAGGGGCATGTCATCATTGGTTGTAAGGAGAGAGAGGGTTGATATGGTAAAGATATGAACATCTGTGGTATCACTATCTGAACTGCTTGTATCAGATTCGGAGCTTGGATCCCAAAATGACTCTATCCAAGCATGAGGACATGTTTTAGGAAGAGGAGTTATTTCATGTTTGTCTTTCATAGGCAAATTATCAGGGTCAATGAAAATATTGTCGAGGGCATAGGAGCTAGAAGAAAAAGAACTCCACTCCCATTCATTGGAATCAGTTTCGGGTCGGGTATCCTCAGGTGTTATTTCATCGTCAGAATCATGCCCTTTTCAACACATGGGCACTTTGGTAGGTGTGGATCCAATTCGCAATGGTACAAAACCTAACCCTAAAGTTGGAGGTCGCCTCTTGGGTATGACAGGTTCTAGCCTTCCATTGTTGTTCAGGCCTAAGCCACTGCAACCATCATATCCTTTCTTTTGCAGCATAGTAAATCCTTTGCCATATCGTTCCATCGGCAATCTGATAGGTGGGGTCTCAGTTGGATCTTTATAAAGCCAATCTATGACATCATCATCTATAGTTTCTTTGTCAAGTTCTCCCCATCTTGTAAATGTAGTAGGAGGCTGATATTGAATAATGACCTTAGGTTCCTTTTGTAATAAATGCGGTTTGCCATATGATTTTGGAGATATTGGTAAATTCTCGATGAGGAATGTTTGATCCATTGAATATTCTCCACATCCTTGGTCTTGTATCTTCAATTTTCCTTTGACAACATCTAACAATTGATTAGGATCCACATAGTTATGTGATTTAGCCTCTCTATTGACTGGGACTTGCTGCTGAGGGGTATCCTTTAGAGTAGCACAAAATTGGAATTGATTAGGATCTCCCGGAATTGTTATCTCAGTTCCATTGTAAGGATATTTTAAACATTGATGATAGGTGGATGGAACTGCTTTCATTGCATGGATCCATGGATGGCCAAGGATCATATTATAAGGGAGATCAAGGTCTAGGACTTGCAGGAAAGTGTTTTCTGTCACTGGACCGACTTTGATAGGCAATGTAATTATCCCTTTGGATGGGCGCTCAGCATCATCATATGCTTTAATTGTTATTCTTTTTGAAGCATCAATGTCATTTTCTGTATATCTAAGGCCAATAACCACTCTCAAAGTACAAATATTAAGACCTACTCCACCATCTATCAAGACTCGTCGGATTTTGCAGTTATGAACAAAGACTTCAAGGTGTAAAGGATCATTGTGAGGGAGCTTATCAGGTGAGATATCATTGTCAGAAAATGCGACATTTTGGGAAACAGCTAGATGTCCAATCCAGGCTTGAAATTGGTCAACAACAATATCTGTCGGGATAGTGGACTCAATTAAAGCTTTATCCAGGACTGCACGATGCATGGGGGACATTTTTAATAATTCAAGGATTGATATTTGTGCAGGTGTCTTTCCTAGATGATCCAAGAGATTATACTGGCTTGCAGGAGTTGGCTTGGGAGGAGCTGCAGGAGCTCCTTTCAGGACTATTTTGGATCGACGAGTAGTGACTGCGCAAGAAGGATCTTGTCCCTTTATTCTCAGGGTAGAAACATACTCATTTGATGCATGAAAACAATTAATGACATTATTATAACTAGAACTTGCATAATTTGTCGTTTGAGTAGAGTTTGAAGAAGATGCCTTCCCCTTGTCATGATCAAGAAAAGGATTTTTGAAAATAGTATGATCTGTGTTAGAAGTCGCATGAGGTGGATCTACCTCAATTACTCCTTGCTCTAATAAATCTTGAATCATATGTTTCAATTGAAAACATGATGCAGTTTTGTGTCCTTTAGACCAATGATACTCATAGTACGCATTATCATTCCACCAATGCGGTTTTACCGCTGGTTCTACCTTGATATCTGGTAGCTTAATAAATTTTGCTTGTATCAATTGTCTCATTACTGATTCAATAGGCTTTCCTAATGGTGTAAATTGTCGAGGAGGCCCATCCCGTGATCGGAAGGGTTTGCGCTGCTTGTTTTGTTGTTGGCCTTGTTGTTGGTTATATTGTTGAGTATGCTGTTGTTGAGCATGTTGTTGGTAGTGCGGTTGTTGAGTAACATTGCTCATTGGTGCTTGATTTTGTTCCATAGTTGACATATTAGGAACACTCAATTTCTTGATCGTGAATGGGGGTTGATTTGCATTCACCACTCTTGCATCAACAACTCCATCATTAGTGACATTCTTGTTCTTATACCAAAATCTGTTTCTATCCCCCAAATAATTGGTGTTGCCATTGTCTTTATTGAGCTTGATAATTCCTTTAGCTACAAGAGTCATTTCAATGCTCATTCCTTTCTTAATGAGTTTCTCTATAGTACTGGGACTTTTCAATTTTAGCTCATACATCATTTCTGGGACCAAATTCTGGATGAACATATTCACTTGTTGTTCTTCAGGTATATCAAGAGAAGAATGACTATACAAGCTTCGCCATCATTGCAAGAAAGTCACTAATGATTCACCTTGCTTTTGCTTGGTGTTGCATAAATCTGACATAGTCACGTCATTGTCGATGTTGAACGCAAAATGAGATAAAAACTTTTGAGCCAACTCCGACCAAGTCTTTATATTTCCAAGCAGATGTGAATACCAATTCATGGCTTGTCCCATGAGACTTCGTGCAAATAATCGCATTAAATACGTCTCTTCATAGCTTATTCAGTACATGCCACGAAAAATGCTTGAATGTGATCTTTTGGATTACTATTCCCTTTATATTTCTCAAAATTGGGTGCCTCAAAATGCTTAGGGAATGGAGGCATGTATACACTCTTGTCAAATGGATTAGGACATAAATCTTGATCTGTATACAACTTCTTTGTTCCTTTAGTTTCTAATGCATCAACTTTTTGTTGCAACTTCTCAAGTTGTTGCGCAATTGTATCAGATTGTGGAGGTCCATCATTAATCTCGGTTGGTATTATTTATCAATACATCGCATTTCCGATCGGTTGTTGATACTCTGAAATGGCCGTTTTTAGTGTCTCCGGCATATAAAGTTCTTGGTACATCGCTTGTTGTTGTGGTTGTGCTATGCCTTGATATCGACCTTGTTGTTGTGCTTCTTGGAGCCTAGGTTGATATTGCAATTGAGTAGGTTGTTGATATTGCACAGGTGCCAATTGCAGTTGTGAAGTAGGATTACTTGTTTGCCTTGGCACATATTGTGGCACATGTTGGTGTTGAAGTTGACGGATCGGAATTTGTTGACTTTGTGCCAATTGTTGTCATGGTGTATATCCCATCATTTGTAAAAAACTTTGTTTAGATGATTTTCGTTGCTTCTCCTTAGGATGGGGTATAGCACTTGCATTAACTTGCTATGTTGTTTGTCCAATCCATTGTGATGGTTGCAAGTTTGCATTAACTTGTAATGGTGCCAAAGGTGCTGCAATTTGTTGTCGAATGTGAAATTGTTGTTGTGGTACATTGCTTGTTTGCACATTCGATTGTACCTTTTGTATATTACTCAATTGTTGCAATAATTGTTGTTGGTGCAAACCACTATCCGTAGCTCTTTGTGCTGCCATTATCGAAGGATTTGTCGCAATAGTGTTTGGCAAAGATATTGAACTTAACGGGACATAAGAAGTTTGTTGCATCGTGGAATTATTTTGGACATTGGTGATATCAAGCATTCCAATTGTGAAGCTTTCCTGCATCTTAGATTTTGATCCAATTTTATGCATGTAAGGAACCACTTCTTGTTGAGGGACAGCTGTGAATACTTGCGTGTTCTTCATTTGATCTTGTGTTACAGGTGTTGCATTGAATAGTGGATTATTTATTGTCTCAAATGGTGACTTCTGAGAAATAGTCACTGTCAATGCCTTTGAAGCACGTTTACTCATCAATGTAGGTTGAGTTGCTTGATGTGCATTTTCTTCATTTGGATGCGGGGAAAAACTTAACAACTCACCGCTTCGTTGTTCTTGCACATTGATTTGGTCACTTGAAGAGGTCACATTACTCATCATGTTAAGATAATTTTGTGGAAACATCTTAAAGACCTTGTTCAAGAACTTATCCATCTTTTTTGTTATCTTTGGATCTTGAAGGAACATGTCAACATCATCAGAAGCATCAGAATCGGATGAAGAATCTGGTTGGACATTTGGATTTGTTTCTTGTTGGATGCCTTGATCTAAACCAAATCCTTGCAAAAGAGTTTGTTCTTCATATAATTTTTGAGTTTGAATGTCATGTTGCAAGTTTGGTTGATTCCAATTGAAAGGTGCACTTCCTCTGGGAGTTGGTGGGACACTCCCATGTCCTGGTTTCATAGGTACAAACACCGGTTCATATAATGGAGGTGGTCCAAGTTGAACCATTCCATATGGTGGTAGAGATGTGTTTGATGAACCTTCGATTTGCACTATTTGACTAGTTTGAAACTGCGAATTTGCTATGTTGTCCATGGGTTGATACGTTGGTTCGCCCATGTTTTTAGATTTTGATCTTGTCTCAATAGGCATGTCACTTATGTAAAATGCAATATTTTTTTTTATTTTTTTTTTGGAATTTTTCAAGGACAATATATGATATGCAACTAAATGCAACCTAAATAGATGAAAATGCAATCTATGTTTTTGGTTGCTTTTGGAAATTTTGACAAACTTATGAATGCAAATCTAAGATAGGGACCCTTAGGAAATTGGAATGATATCTAGACCTCAAAGGACAAAAGGACTTAAGTGACAAAAGGACAAAATGACAAAGTCTCCCCTATATGCTTGGATACTAAACTAGGTTTGACCAAATGACATTGATGACAAAAGGACAAAAGGTTTGATAAGGTCTAGACTTCTTAACAATGACTTAGGGTTTATCAAAGATTTGGATTACTCAAGTATGACAAAACCTAGTTTTGACACTATATGCTAAGGGACAATTAATATGCAAGTGACCTTAATATGATATGATAATGACCTAAGCTTAGAGAAGAGACTTAGGGTATGCAATGTATGACAATGGTATGACTTTAATGCAAGAGGACATATGCAAATGGATGACCCTCTTTGAAAAGAGTATGACTTAGGTGAAACCTAACCTTGGTACTTGACAATGAACTTTGCAAAATGCAACCTAGGATGAACCTAAATGTAAGTGACATGCTTGTTGAGACAAGATTTTGAACAATATTTGACAACCATGTTTGAAGATGAGTTTTGAATCTTGTTGAACCTTTGTTGGATGAATGTCTCTTGTGTTTAATCTTATGTTGGATCAATTTTTTTTGCTCTTGAAATGAGATACAATTCAACTTTTGACAAGCAAAGAATACAAGATATTGCAACTTAGACTCAAGACAATCATGCTCATTCCCACATTTCTTATGGTAGGCAAGGACATTAGGTACTTGAGAGGTAGACTCATTATGGGATTCAAGGAGAATACATAGATGCTTGACCCCACAGGCTCCCCTCCACAGCACTCACTTCTCAGGGCAGCCAAGCATCAGTCCCCTTGGAAATCTCCCCATGGCGAACTTAGTATCTCTTCCAAGTATCCGAACTTGTCCTTCTCAAGCAACTAGAAGGGTTTTTGGCCTCTAAAAACAAGGTGTTTAGTAAGGATTTCTGTTAAGCGTTAATCCTTGATGTCACGCAAGCGTGATTGAGACATTAAGCCCATCAAGATACCAAACAAATGTAGTTGCACAAGCACAATTTAGACCAAGAGGCCCTACTTAGATGTTGATATGAGAAAGAGTTCAAGGGTCATCATTTCCCAAGTAACTGCAATTCCCACGTAACACTTCCTTCAAAGCTTTCACTCATCGGGTATTTTTTTATAGTGAGTTAGAATGCCAAGGTATTCTAGCCGTACTCACTTTGGGTCATTCCCTTCTCACGATTATCACTTGCTTGCAAAAGCAAAGTGGTTGGGAAGGCAGGCCCTCTAAAGGAGACACACAATCAAAGACACGAGCATGGTATCGAAGATCTGGATTTCTGATCACCCTAAGAAGGATGAGAGCATACTCTCCTACTCCAATGTCACACTCAACAATCAAAGCAAAAACATACTCATTCCAACCTATTTAGAAATCACTAGGTGCCTAAAACATTAATGACAAACACCAAGTTTAGTTGTTTCTCCAAGGCAACCTACAAAACCCAAGTTAAAAGTTTGAGGTATTTATTCTTTGACTATCGATTCTGCATAACACATGTTAGTAGTTTGATTTGTTGTCTTTGCCATGCATATGCTAAGATGTTGAACAGATAATTAGTACCAAAAACCAAAACACAGAAAACAGAATGCAAAATCAAGACAATTTTCAAGTAAAACACTGCATTTTTACCTATGTTCTGGACTTTACATAGGCGTAGAAGTCATGACACAGGTGCAGAAGTCATGACATAGGCGCAAAATGTCTTCAACACAAGTACAGAATGCATAACATAGGCGCAGGTTGTCTGACACAGGTGCAGAAATCTCCAGAAAGCCCTGCACTGCCCTATTTTTGGGTTTTTTGACTTGCAAATCAACTCAAAAGCACTCAAAAACACAGTTAAAGGGTTAGATGGTTAGTGTTCACGTCGAGTTCACCAATTAATGTAGCATAGGAAATAGGAAATCATCAAAGCAATTCAAAATACTAATCATTAGCTTAATCACGAAAACTCATTGCAATGATCTATCCTAAACACATTCAATAGAGACATAAAGATAAAACATTCAAAAATATTATGCAAACCAGAGATAAATCTGAATGCTTCCTTCATGCGGCTCCATTTTTCTTCTTTCCTCTTCAAATAGTTTGGTTGTGGATCTCACCTACAAGTGCATATACATGATTGAAAGCAAGTAGACAAGATTATTGATCAAGAGTACTCAAAATGTGATTGATTAGAAATTTGATAATCTGATTAGGGGATTGATTGAAGAAATTCATCCAATTTATAGAAGAATTGGAGAAAAGACAAGATTAGCATGATTCAATTCAAATGGAAATTGCAAATCAATTATGTCAATCATGACAAATTATGACAAATTATGCACTTTCTATGCAAAATTTGTTGATTGATAATTTATGACAAATTATGACAACTTCTATGTCAAAAATTGATTGATTGTCAATTATGACAAATTATGACAAATTGACATGTCATTTCCATGAATTTAGGAGAGAAATAGGAGGAATTTGAAATTAAGAATTTAGAAAATTAGAAAATTAGAGAATTAAGAATTTAGGAATTAAGAAATTGATGAAAATTAGAAATTAGGTAAATTAATTAATAATTTGTCATTTATTAATTAATTCACAAAGAGGAATAATTATCCAATTAAATGAACATTTAATTGTGACAAGAAGACTTAGGATAAATAAACAATTTATTAATCCTAAAGGAAGAAATGACACACAAGGTTAAATGATTAAATCACGAAACCCTAGAAGACGAATTAGCAATGCGAGAATGACAATTAGGTCTTGATTGAAGATCGATCATGATTTTGAATTGATAAATGACCAATATGATAAATGATTTGATTGAGAAAATGCACCAATTGACGAGGAATAATGACAAATTGATCCAAATTGACACGATTGAGAAGGACGACGATCGATGACAAATCGATCGCGAAATGACAAGATTGACAAAAAGACAAGGATTGATGACAAAATAGATTGCAAAATGACAAATATTGAAAATGACCATGATCGATGACAAATCGATCGCAAAATGACAAGATCGAACATGACAACGACCGATGACAAATTGATCGTTAAACGACAAGATTGAAAATGATAAGGATTGATGATAAATCGATCGCCAGATGACAAGATTGATAAGAGGACAATGATCAATGACAAATCGATCGCAAGATTGACAGGAGGACAAAACCCTAATTAGGATTGACGATGTCCAAAATGATGACAAATAAGCATGCACATTGATGCAATAGGATAAGATCGATCAAAATCATGACTGGATAGTGTTGTCGACAAGACCAAATTCGAAGGCAAGATGAATGAAGAATGTAGAAGAATGACTCGATGCTCACAAATGATAAAGACCAAGTGAAAAACATAGGAGAAATGTTAATGCGACGCAAAAAACCTAAAATGAGGCAATGCGCAAATGTTAAAGTATGATTCCGCAAGCGTTGACCATTTTTAGGTGTCTACAAATCTGAATGCTTCCTTCATGCGGCTCCATTGTTCTTCTTTCCTCTTCAAATAGTTTGGTTGTGGATCTCACCTACAAGTGCACATACATGATTGAAAGCAAGTAGACAAGATTATTGATCAAGAGTACTCAAAATGTGATTGATTAGAAATTTGATAATCTGATTAGGGGATTGATTGAAGAAATTCATCCAATTTATAGAAGAATTGGAGAAAAGACAAGATTAGCATGATTCAATTCAAATGGAAATTGCAAATCAATTATGTCAATCATGACAAATTATGACAAATTATGCACTTTCTATGCAAAATTTGTTGATTGATAATTTATGACAAATTATGACAACTTCTATGTCAAAAATTGATTGATTGTCAATTATGACAAATTATGACAAATTGACATGTCATTTCCATGAATTTAGGAGAGAAATAGGAGGAATTTGAAATTAAGAATTTAGAAAATTAGAAAATTAGAAAAAGAGGAAAATTAGTAATTAAGAATTAGGTAAATTAATTAATAATTTGTCATTTATTAATCAATTCACAAAAAGAGGACTAATTAGCCAATTAAATGAACATTTAATTGTGATGAGAAGACTTAGGATAAATAAATAATTTATTAATCCTAAAGGAAGAAATGACACACAAGGTTAAATGATTAAATCACTTAACCCTAGAAGATGAATTAGCAATGCGAGAATGACAATTAGGTCTTGATTGAAGATAATTGATATCGATCATGATTTTGAATTGATAAATGACCAATGTGATAAATGATTTGATTGAGAAAATCAATTTCTTGACATCAATAACAAAATAATAATATCAAGATAGTAAACATCTTTAATCAGTTATATCCATAATCATCAACAACCTTCTCAATATCCTTATGAAATGCCAACAATCTTTCATTGTCTGTTATAATACTATATTGCCAACAATCTCCCCCTTTGGCATTGATGGCAAAACCAATTGATTTGACCTTAAAAGATTTGGATTGTTGTGATTCTGAAATGCTAAAATGCTCTCTTGTTGTCATCAGACTTGCTCCCCCATACATTAGACTTCTCCTGTCTATTCTCAGTCTTCTTTCCAAACTTCAGTCTTCTCCCCTTTTTATTAGTCTTCTCCCCCTTTGACAACAATGCCAAAAAGTAAAGAACTAAAACATAATTTCTTTCTGTATGAAGTGAATTTCATGTACACCTTTAGAAAACATCCTAAAGTGTATAATGTAGCATCAACTCCCAAAAGATATTCAATAGAGTCATCAGATTGATGCTTTCACCAAACTCGGTCAGTGAGTAGAAGATAGGGGTAGGACCCCTAACTTACTTCTAAGATATTCAAAAGTGTCCCTTGGTAGTGGCTTGGTGAAGATATCTTCTATTTGTTCCTTTGTGCTAACATACTCCAACACCAGTTTCTTCTCTTGAGCTTCTTCTCTAAGATAATGATATTTGATAGAGATGTGCTTTGTCTTAGAGTGCATAACAAGATTCTTTGAAATGTTAATGGCACTAGTATTGTCACAGAATATAGTTATTGGCTCGATAACTTTCTCATTTATACCTTCCAACAGTTGTTTGATCCATGCAATGTTGGTACAATTCAATGTTGCGGCAATGTATTCAGCTTCTGTTGTTGACTATGAAACACATCCTTGTTTCTTGCTAAGCCAACTCACTAGTCTTCCTCCTAAAAAGAAAGCTCCTCCTCTTGTGCTTTTTCTATCATCAATGTTGCTTGCCCAATTAGCATTAGTATAAACTTTTAAATCAAAATCATTTCCTTTCTGATATACTAAGCCATAATCCTCAGTGCCTTTCAAGTATCTAAAGATTCTTTTGATTGTTGTCATGTGTGTTTCCTTAGGATCTGCAAAGAATCTTGCAACTATACCTATTGCATGTTCTATATCTGGTCTGCTATGAACAACATATTGTAGCTTTCCAATAATGGATCGGTAAAGTGTCTCATCAACAGATGCAGATTCATCATTCTTTGATAATTTACAGTTGGTAGTCATAGAAGTACTTACTAGTTTTGAATCCTCCATTCCAAATTTCTTCAAGATTTCCTTTATGTACTTGGATTGAGTAATGAAAATCTCATTTTTCATTTGCAGTATCTGTAGACCTATAAAATACTTTATCTCACCGATTAATGACATCTCAAATTATTTGCTCATTTCATTTCCAAAGTTCTTGCATAAAGAGTCATTTCCACAAAATATAATATCATCAACAAATATGGTTGAGATTAGTATTCCATTTTTATCATTCTTCATGTACATATTGTTGTTCTCACTTGTCCTTATAAAAACAATCTTAATCAAATAAGAGTGCAATCTTTCATACCATGCTCTAGGTGCTTGTTTCAAACCATATAAAGCTTTGTTCAATTTACATACCTGATCTTTATTCTTGTCTTCAACAAATCCTTCAGGTTGTTCAATAAAAACTTCTTCTTCTAATATTCCATTCAGAAATGCAGATTTGACATCCATTTGATATACCTTGAAATTTTTGAAATCAGCATATGCCAACAATGTTCTTACTCCAAGTCTAGCAACAAGTGCAAAAGTTTCACCATAATCAATTCCTTCTTCTTGAGCATAACCTTTGCAAACTAGTCTTTCTTTGTTTTGAATGACCTCTCCTTTTTCATTTAGTTTGTTTCTAAAAATCCATTTTGTACCGATTACATTTTTGTCCTTTGGTCTTGGGATTAGTATCCATGTGTCATTCTTCTTGATTTGATCAATCTCTTCTGTCATAGCATTTATCCAATCTTCATTGTTAAATGCCTCTTTCACTTTTCTCGGTTCAAATTCAAATATCAAATATGTGTTCTGTCTCAATTTGTTCCTTGTCATCACTGGATCATCCTTACCTCCTATAATCTGACTCGGTGCATGATGTCTTCTGACATACTTGGCTAATACAGGCTTGGTAGGATCGATATGATCTTCTTCATCACTTGGTAACTAGATATTCTCTTCATTTTCTTCAATAGTCTTCGCGGTAAGACTTCTCGGTTGAACATAGACAAATTCATCATAGTTTTCTGGTTCCTTGGAATTTCCTTCATCATTTCTTTCTACAAATTCATCAATTTTCACATTTGCACTTTCTACTATTTTGTTAGATGATTTGATCAGACATTTAAATGCTTTGCTTCTAGAAGAATAACCTATAAATTTTCCTTCTTCACTCTTTTGATCAAACTTGCCATTTCTATCATCTTTGTGAACATAGCATCTACTTCCAAAGATTTTAAAATAACTCACATTAGGTTTCTTATCATACCAGATTTCATATGGTGTCTTCAAAGTACCTTTCTTCAATTGTACTCGGTTCAAGGTGTAAACTGTTGTGCTTATTGCTTCTCTCCAAAATGTTTGTGGCACCTTCTTTTCAATCATCAATGTTTTAGCACAATCCACAATAGATCTGTTTCTTCTCTCAGCTATTCCATTCTGTTGTGGAGTTCTCGATGCAGAGACTTGTCTTTTAATACCATGATCATTGCAAAATAAGTTGAACTCATCAGATGTGAACTCTCCTCCTCTATCTGATCTAAGACATTTTAGTTGTCTTCTTGTTTCATTTTCAACTCTTTCCTTGTACCATTTAAACATTTGAAAAGCTTCTGATTTTTCTTTTAAAAACATTACTGATATCATCCTTGAATAGTCATCCACAAATAATATGAAATACTTATCACCATAATAACTTTCAACTTTCATAGGACCACAAAGATCAGTGTGCACTAGATCTAAAATTCCCTTAGAAGTGTAAGACTTACTTGTAAAGCTTGATCTTGTCATCTTACCCATCTGGCATCCTTGGCACATAGCATTCTCAGGTTTTTCAAGACTCGGTAGACCTCTTACTCGGTGCTTCTTGCTTATTTTGATCAAATTATCAAAATTTACATGATAAAACCTTTTATGTCATAACCAGGTATAATCTATCTTTGCATACAAACACTTATTATGAGCTGAGTCAAGGTGAAATGTGTTACCTTTTGTTTGTGTCTCGGTAGCAGCTAACTTTGCATGCTTGTCATGAACTTTGACAATTCCTTTCTGAAATTCTATTCGGTAACCTGTGTTGTTTAGTTGTGCTACACTCAATAAATTGTATTTCAAACCTTCAACCCAATAAAAATCATTGCATCTTGCATTGTCAAGAAGTGTTATAGATCCTTTACCTTTCACCGGACATGGTGCATCATTACCAAATCTAACATAGCCTCCATCATAATCTTCTAACATAACAAACTTGTGTTTATCACTTATCATATGATGTGAGCATCCACTATCTATGATCCAAGAATCATTAGTGTTTTTGTATGATATAAGGGCTTTTTCTTCATACCTTTCTTCATCTGATCCATCTTTGATAGCGACATAAACTACTTCCTCTGTATCAATTTCATCTGATTTATCATCATTGGATTCCTCATCAGCTATTAAGCATGTCTTTCTATCTCTTCTTCTGAAGTCTCAGGGTCCTCTGTAATGGTTATCTTTTTGTCTGTCATCTCGATAATCTCTCTTTTCAATAGAATCTTTATCAGGACAGTTAGAAGCTATATGTCCTATCTTATCACAATTGAAACATTTCAAAGGTAGTTTTCCTTTATACTTACCTTTGCCTCTTGGTAACCTTCTGGCTAATAGTGCTTCAAACTCTTCTTGCTTTCTAATTTCCTCATACAGCTTGTGTACTTCCTCCATGATCTTATGAAATATTTCACTTGCTCCACTATGATCTCCTTTAGAGTACTTATACTTTCTTTCATTGTAATCATTAGATTCACCAAGATGAAAAGAACTAAATGCAGATTCAACTTTATTTACCAAAGATCCACTATTATCAAAGTTACTTAACTCAAATGCATGTAGCTTACCAATAGTAGCATCTAAAGAAACTGACATATTAGGTACAGACCTCAATTCATTGATTGCAGAAACTTGGATTGCATAAGCTAGTAGAAGGGTTCTTAACAACTTACTTGTTATATCCTTTTCTTCAATAGTTCCACCTGCTCCTTTGATTTGATTGACAATCTCCTTTAGTCTTGTACTATACTAAGTTATGTTCTCACCTTCATTCATCCTCATAGATTCAAGTTGTCCTCTTAGACTATCTACTTTTTTTCTTTGAACATGTTCATCTCCTCCATACACTGATATGAGCTTATCCCACATTGCCTTTGCATCATTGCAACCTTCTAGATCATTAAACTCTGAGTCAGTCAATGCAGATGTTATTTCAATCATTGCTTGAATATGTTCTTGCTTTGCCTTTATTTCTTCCATAGTCAATAGATAGGTGCTCAGTGTAACAAAATCATTCTCCAGATAGTATACAGCATATTCTCCAACTCCTGATAGATGCAGCTTCATCCTTTTCTACCATGGAGAGAAACTTGACTTGTTCAGCTTCGGTGCATCCCTCTTATACATCTTTGGATCTTTAACTCAAGTGTCTTTAAACTTTTCTTCCAGAGTCCAAAGCTCTGATACCAATTGATAGTTTTGATACTTAATGTACGTACAGATCCATTAGCCAACAAGATGAGAGGGGGGGTGAATCATACAAACTTAATCTTCCATAAAAACATCAGATTCAACCTCGGTAACACATACTTTAGTAATATAACCAAAACCGTTAAACATGCAAACTCAAAAGTATATAAACATCATAAACCTCATAACACCAGATTTAACATGGAAACCCAAATAGGGAAAAAACATTGTGGGATTTTGGACCCACTAAGAAATATACTCTTCTAGAGTATGCTCGATTAAAAGACAATCCTGTTACAGATTACAAACACATTGCTAGATGTGACCTGGTTAAGGGATTTCCCTTAGATCTGTTAGGATCTTCACCTTGTTAGAAGTGACCTTGTTAAAGGATTTCAAACACTCAATTAGAATGTCACCTTGATAGAGGGTTTTACAAATAAGACTGTTAAGTCCACTCGGTTAAGATATTTTCTGTCACTTTCATGAAATAACAGTAATAAAAATCTATCTATAACTTCACATCTAAAATGCTAAAGCAGATTCTTATTTGTTCAATACAATATAGACATAGAACTAATCTTGTCCATCTGTTGGGCCTCTATACTCTTTTATTCAAACAAGTCTTCAAGCTTCTGTGCTCGGTAATCACTATGTAGCATCCCTGTGCATACACTTGCCCGCATACATTGTTTATCAATAGTTCCCTATTTATAAACAATTAGCTAACCGCTTAATCTCCTTGATCTCATTTCCCATTATCAATCATAGCCATCAGATCTTCAATCTTGTCCAGGTTTAATGCATCTTTCAATCTGAAAACATTTTACCCCGCCTAGGAACTTGCATATATTTCTTGGAACTTGTGTCAGGGTATTGCGGTTCAATCTGCATTGTTGATCTTCATGCTGACTTTCCTTTGCCATAGATTCATTAACAAATTTCATGCATGGCATACCAATCATTTAATTAGTTCTAGCTCATCAGCTTCCTTCGTTAAATAACGCATGTAACCATTTAATGCATTTTGCTATAGCTCGGTTAAAACTTGGTAACAACTCGGTAAATACTAAACTTCACTCGGTAGACATTCCACCTTCATTAACCAATAGCAATAACCTTAGGGTTTACCGACTAGGTTCCTTAGGGTTTATCGACTAGGTTCTTTGCTTGA